>NW_015542347.1:1568144-1583063 GCF_001515605.1 Sinocyclocheilus anshuiensis
TTCTCCGCAGCTTTCTCGCCTCTGCTCTGTTGCTATGACTCGTCAGGGTTATAGCGCGTTCTCAGTGTTTTGTTAGTCTGCGGGAGATTTCATGCGCGAGGTAAACTGTCTGCAAAGCGCTCGCCCAAGTGGAAAAATGTGCTGTTGCTGTCAGATCTTGATTGCCGAAAATCACATTGTGTTTGATGCAAAACCAACTCGACTAAATCTATATATAAATATAAATATACTAAACTGTATATTTTTGTTTTCTCAAGCAAAGCAAATTTTAAAAGTGCACTGAAAACATATCTTCTTACATTTTTGGTTATAGACAACGTATGTTGAAGATATACGTTATTGTCAACGTTATTGCCTAAGCAGTAAATTACATTTTTTTTAATAAAAACGTGGGCTATATAAAATTTTTATAATAACAAACATAATATTGTTCCCTTTGTTTTGCGTATGCTCGTGTCGCTTACAGTTTTTATATATATATATATATATATATATAGTACAATATTACTGTTTTACTGTATTTTTAATCAAATAAAAACAAATTTGAGACTTCTTTTAAAACATTCTTAAATGATTGCTTTGAATTGAATAACAATTTACTTAAGAATTGCTTTACTTGCACACGTGCGTGCACAAACACACAAAAACATAATTATGTTTTGGTGTCAACAATAAGCTACTTGGTGCTGTACCTAGACACAACAAGCACAAACACTTCCTCTTCCAAATAAATGGGCAGCTAATAGTAGCCAAATAAATTTATTTATTTGACTATTTTCAACATACTACGCTTGTTGCTATGCAGTAATATTACATATTATTCAGGATGTCTAGTGTGTGAATTGGGATTCAGCATTTGATTAAACATTTGCCGGTAAGTGTCGCATGCAATTTAATCAATCAATTGGAAATGCTCCTCTAAGACATTTCACAGCTATGAATATGAAATTAATTATATAAAAGTTTTCCTGGGTTCCCCCAGGATGTCACAGTACTGGAAGAGCAGCAATAGTAGTCCTACTAATGGAGAACATTATAAAGATGTTGCAGCCAGTGAAGACTTCCTGGAAAGACATTTACAACACCCTAGTCATATTTTTAGTTTAATCTCATACAGAATCTGCTTTTACTCTCTTGGGTCAACTGGATTGCTTTTGACAGGCATGACAAGCCAAGCACTGAATCCCAAGCTGAATCTCCTCTATGTAGCACAATCATAAATCTTCCTTTCTGTTGTTGGCTAGCTGCCCTGCCCTCAGGACTTCAACGAGATTAACAGAGATTGTTAGTGGAACTTCAGGAAATGTGAATGGTAGTACAGTATATGAATGCAATATGTCCAGAAGCAAAATAAGTTCAATAGAGTCAAACAAAGATAAAAGTGTATAAAAACTGGGCTTTTGGACACTCACAGAGCTCTTTAAGTTGGATTTTCACTTCCTACTTTGAGCATAAATCTGTCATCCTCTAAACTGGTAATGCACTGAAGTTCACTAAAATATTCAGGAGCAAATTTTAATATTAATTTCCATGTTTGTTTTAAGAGCCTGAGCGCTGCGCCCACAGTGCATAATAATTGAAGGCTACACGGCTATAGAGCTGCATGAGAGGGAATTTTCCTGAGTTAACATTTCACCAAACAGGATGGGATTATGGGATATGTATACTTGATCTATAGCATATGGATATTAACTCTCTTTAATTAAGGTACAAGGTCTGTTTGCATGAATACATTCTTGAATAGGAATATTATAATCAATATTTAATGATTAAATGCTTAAAGAATGTTAACAAGAAGACCAGGAGACAAGAACATGCATATTTACAAAAAAAATCCCACATAAATAAACAGACTTCTGGGGGCCCTACGCAAAATTGTGTTGTGTTCATGTTTGTCATGAAAACTGTGTCATGTTTTCATAACCGCTGGCCAAATTCAAAAATGAAACACAAATTAAATCATCTTTGAGAGCAAGGGGGCCCCCTGGTGTTTCGGGGGCCCTACGCAGCTTGCGTATTTTGCGTATAGGGAGGATCGGCTCTGTAAATAAATAAATAAATACAGAAAATAAATACAGAAAATAATAAATCTAATGACAAATCTGTTTAATGACAAGACTGAAACTTCTGTATTAGACTTTCTTTGGCCTTACGTAATTCAGACCTAATGAATCTATTCCCAGCTAAAGTAATTTAACTTCTACTGCGTGAATAGATAAGACTGGATAAGACTTTCTTATCTAATATTGTTATCTTGCAAACTCACAAGGTTTTTCAGGTTGGGCATATGGTGTGTAGAATCCTGTTAAAGAAACATTGTGTGGAAGGGACATCTGAGGGGGAATCTGTGAGGCAATTTACATTTTAAAATTTATCATTTTTAATTGGTCTGTCCAAGAACTGGGACTAGGGAAATATGATTATGTTCCAGCTCCATCTATGTCTTGTAGGGCAGAGAGAACACCAAGTCTATCCTTGGCCTGATTTGTTGTTTTTGCATCCATTTGCCTTTTGTCCTCTATCTATTAATTCAACTTTCTGCACATCTCTCTCTCTCCCTCTCTCTCTCTCTCCAGCCTTACCGAGTGAGCTGAATATTTTTTCTAGCTAGTGCATTTTTTTTTTTATTTGCACACTTTACTCGTCCCTCTCTTCCTTGAACTAAGCAGCCTCTACAGTCAGTCCTATCTTATCTTTCCCTTTAAATGTCTGTGCTCAGTCTCTGCTTATCTCCCTATTACTGCTTTGCTCAATAATCTAACAATAATAATAATAAACAGAATAAATAAAAACAGAGATATAAAGGGAGAGCATTTGTGACTAAGGCAGAAGGTCTGTTTTTTGTAATGAGGGAAGACAAGAGGGGAATCTGATGAATATTCAAGGTCATATTTTAGTCTTTTTCTCAGAAAAATAATACTCTGAATCAAATTATATTCTGAATAAAGACATGCACATACTTTGCCATATGAGTTATGAGTCTTGTGGTGCTATAACCATTTATAAAATTATACAATTATCTTATTCATATTTTTTAGAAACCAGAATAATGTACGGTGGCCGAGAGAGCTCAGTGTGCTGCAAATGTAAAAAACACATGCAAATTACGAAAACATCTTCATCAGTTTGACAACACACGTGCTGCAAATACTCACAACGCTATAAAATACAGAAACGCGCTGCAAATATGCACAGACCCCATCAGAAATATTTAAGGGAACCACAGCAAGTGATGTCAATGTCTGCTCTGAAAGGGGAGATTTTTATTTTAACATCCTCATCACATAATTCCTTATCCTTTTTTTTTTTTTAGATTATTAGCCTAAATAAGCTGACTAAATACATCATTACTGTAACTGTGAAACATTATGTAAACTGGCTAACTTTTACAACTTACCAAAAATTAACCATGGTTTTATTATTAAAAAAACAAAAAAAACAAAAACAAAACATGGTTACTATAGTTAAACCATGGTAACCATAAATTAACCATGGTTTTCTTATAGTAAAAGTAGTAACCATGCTTTTTTGGGGGCATATTTATTACCATTTGTTTAACCATGGTTTTACTACAAATATTGTAATGGTGCCCAATAACTGTGAGACAGAGACCTTATAGAGTGTCACCACAGAAACAAATAGTTGTAATGGAGCATATTCAGAAAATTTTGCAGGAGGGTATTATTGAGCCTTCGTCATCAGCTTGGGCTTCCCCTGCTGTTTGGGACCAAAGAAGGATTTTCGTTTTTTTGTTGATTGCCGTAAGGTAAATGCGAAAACCCAACATGACGCATACCCTATGCCAGGGGTAGGCAAGTTCGGTCCTAGAGAGCCGCAGTCCTGCAGAGTTCAGCTCCAACCCTGAAAACAAAACTCACCTGCCTATAACCTTAGTAATCCTGAAGACATTGATTAGCTTGTTCAGGTGTGTTTGATTAGGGTTGGAGCTGAAATCTGCAGGACTGCGGCTCTCTAGGACCAAACTTGCCTACCCCTGCCCTATGCCATTGGTGCATGAAATCGTACTCGTTTACTAATGTTACCTCGGTTCCCTGAGATACAGGAAGGAGTACTGCGTCTTGCTAAAGACGCTATGGGAAAAAGCCTTTTTTCAATTACGCAGTTAAACTGCATGGCTATTGGTTCATGCAGTGCATTAAGCCCGCCAGAGCCCGCCAGAATGGACGGAGCCATCTGGCTATATAAGCAGGCGCTTCGCCACAGGATCTTCAGGTTACTTCGACTGAAGCGATGACTGAGCCGTGCAGCTACATAGCACGGCTAGCAACGCAGTACTCGTTCCTGTATCTCAGGGAACCGAGGTTACGTTAGTAACCGATACTTCACTCGTACTGCGTCTTGCTAAAGACGCTATGGGAACACAGTACAATCACGTACAAGTACACAGTACAAGTGCTTATTATAACCTCCATAAGCAAGGAGTGCCCATAGGGAAGTTAACAATAAACTCCAAGACTAATACAGGCTGAACTCACAGAGGTCACGCCCGGCCTGGGTAATCATTCCAGAGTATTCGTACAGCTTCAGCACCCCAGGGGCCAAGAGCCAACAAATAAATCGACCCAAGAGCTTGAGCGTGTTATGGTCAAGGACTCTCTGTCAGAACTGTTTGCATAACGCAAGTGCGTGTCCCCTCAAGCGGAAAGGACCCTGGCCCTGACCCTGGCCAGGACTTCCAGGTTATAAAACCTAGCAAATGTGGACAGCGAGGCCCAGCCGGCCGCCTCACAGATTTCCGTAATGGATACACCGCTAGACCACGCCCAAGACGAGGCTATGCCTCTGGTGGAATGTGCCCGTACTCCGATGGGACGTTGTAGGCCCAAGGAAGAGTGCACTAGCGTGATAGCGTCTACTATCCACCTGGAAAGTCTTTGCTTCGTGACCGGATTTGGTGTGGTTACCGAAGCTAACAAAGAGTTGTTCCGACTGTCTGGACAGGGCAGAACACTCAATGCAAATCTTCAGAGCTCTGACAGGGCAGAGCAAGGATAACTCTCGGTCTTCTTCAGAGGGAGGAAGCGCAGAGAGCACGATGACCTGTGCTCTGAATGGAGTGGACAGCACCTTGGGTGTGTAACTATGCCTTGGTTTCAAGACGAACTTAAAATCTTTAGGCTCGAATTCCAGGCAGGCAGTGCTAATGGAAAGTGCCTGCAGGTCTCCAATTCGCTTTACCGATGCCAGTGCTAGAAGCAGAGCAGTCTTTAGTGACAGTGACCGAAGGTTGGTAGACTGTTAGGGCTCGAAAGGAGGGCCCTTCAGGGCCCTCAGCACAGTGGGCAGATCCCATGAAGGCACAGTGAGGGGGCGAGGCGGATTCAGCCTCCTGGCGCCCCTCAAGAAGCGGACAACCACGCTGTTCCTGCCCAACTATTGGCCCGCTATAGGGGCATGAGAGGCTGCTATAGCTGCAACATAAACTTTGAGCGTGGATGGGGAGCATCCCTTATACAGCAGCTCTTGCAGGAATGACAAAACCACTGATAGGTCAGAGGTAGATGGGTCTTCACCGCGGTTTAAGCAGCATGTGTAGAAAATAGACCATTTAAGGGCGTAGAGGCATCTTGTAGACGGGGCTCTAGCCTCCAAAATAGTGTTTAATACACGCTCTTGTCTACAGGCTTGTAGGCTCCCGTCGAGCGGCCAAGGTGCAGGGCCCACAGCTCAGGCCGAGTGTGCCATATTGTCCCATTCGCTTGAGAGAGGAGATCCCGTCTCAATGGAATTGGCCAAGGGAGTTAGCTCTGATAACCAAAGTTGGTTCTTCCAGAGGGGGGCCACTAAGAGTGCCATGTGTCTCTGCTCCCTGATTCGCCTGATTACCTGTGGGATCAGGGCGATCGGGGAAATGCGTAAAGGAGGAGGTTGGGCCAATCGTGTGCCCTCAGCGAGATTTATGTAGGACACCACAGACATGTTGTCCAAGCGAATTAGCACATGGTGTCCCTTTAGGTCTGGCAGGAAGAACTGACAGGCACGACACACTGCTTCCATTTCCAGGCAGTTGATGTGAAGCCCTGCTTCCGCTTTCGACCAATGGCCGAAGGTCAGTTTGCCCTCACACAGCGCCCCCCAACCCGTGTTTTAGGCGTCTGTCATGACAACTTTCCTTCTGTAAACCATACCCATGGCCACGCCCTGTTCCATCCAGCGAGAGCTCTTCCAAGGGGCCAGGGCTGTTACACTGAATGGAGTGGAGAGCACCTTGGGTGTGTAACCATGCCTTGGTTTCAAGACGACCTTAAAATCTTTAGGCCCGTAAAGTAGACACAAAATGTTTCTAACCTTAAAACGCATTTTTGCCCCGTTTGTGTTACTTTACTACTTACTTACAATTATTTAAATGATAAAACATTGTTATTTACAATGCACAGCGTGGTTTTTAATCATATTTTTAGGGGGGACAACCCTCAGATGACCGCCCCCCCCCGGGATTTCCGCCTATGGTTGCAAACCCCAGTATTACCTTTTCCAAACCTTGCCCAGCCGTTTCAAGAATATACTGATGCCAGCAATGTTGGGCTGGGGGCCGTCCTGATGCAAAATTTGGAAGGGGAGGAAAAAGTTATTGCTTTTGCCTCCAGGGCATTGATGAGAGCAGAGATGAAGTATTCAACAGCGGAAAAGGAATGCTTAGCGGTGGTTTGGGCAGTGGAAAAATGGCGGCAGTACTCGGAGGGCAATACTTTTCATGTATTTCATGCCACGCTAGAGGACTGGTTCACTGATGCTTCTTTATTGGAAGTCATTGGTGGAGTACTCCGTCGAAGGAATGGGCCCTGTGTTGGACTTTAGGACTGAGCAAACACTTTTCTCCATGAGTAAGCCGCGCTGTCTAAAAATCGCCGGTGTGGTAAGCGATTTGTGATTTTGATGGCATGAACTGCTGCATTCTACTTGTTTTGCGAATTCGAGTGTTTACCAAATGAAAATTGGTTTTGGAAACGGACTAAGGCGAAAGAGGTTTTAAAATGGACTTTGAGAGTGATCTACTGGACTCTAAATAATTTTTCTACTGATGTTGCTGATAAAAATGTATGTTGTTTGTAAAAAATGTGTTTGGGTGAGCCATGTAAAATTGTAAAGCTGATTTTTTGTGAAGGGAAAAGGGGTTTGAAAGTTACAAATAAACTGGGTCAATACACGCGTGATCTTGAAGCAACTTTGTGAAGTATGCTGTGTTTTCGTTTGGTTTATTTTTTGATTTTTTTTTTCTTCCTTTTTTTTTTGTGTGGCTTTGCTTATTAGTAAATGTTTTTCATGCAGTCACAACCATATTCCAACCTATGCCCTTGCAGCGTGTTGTACAATCCCTTAATATAACTTTTGGGTGAAGTATAAGTGGATTGTTACAATATCATGGTTAAATTATGACAAGTGTAGCATGGTTCATTTTCATAAGGGTTCCGTTGTGGTCTGTGCTACTTGCAGTGCATTTCTGTATTTGGTTGTGTTGTGAGTATTTGCAGCACATTTTTGTTTTTGCAGTGCGTTTTTGTACAGGTATTTGGTTGTGTTGTGCGTATTTGCAGTGCATTTTTGTGTTTGGTTGTGCTGTGAGTATTTACGTGCGCTGTCAAACTGATGAAGATGTTTTTTCTGGTGGTTTTTATTTTTATTTTTTTGCATGTTTTCTTAAGTTGCTACACGCTGAGCTCTCTAATTCAGCAAGGACACTTTAACTTGATCAAAAGTGACATTAAAGACTTTTACATTGTTAAAAAAAAAAATTATCTTCCAAATAAATGCTGTTTGTTTGACCTTTCCATTCATCAGAGAATCCTAAAAAAATGTATAACGGTTTCCATAAAAGTATTAAGCAACACACCTTTTTTTCCTAGAAATTTCCTGAGCCTTCAAAATGGTCTCTCAGTTTGGTTCACTAGGCTACACAATCATGGGGAAGACTGCTGATCTGACAGTTGTCCAGAAGACAATCATTGACACCCTTCACAAGAAGGGTAAGCCACAAACATTCATTGCCAAAGAAGCTGGCTGTTCACAGAGTGCTGTATCCAAGCATGTTAACAGAAAGTTGAGTGGAAGGAAAAAGTGTGGAAGAAAAAGGTGCACAACCAACCGAGAGAACCGCAGCCTTATGAGGATTGTCAAGCAAAATCGATTAGATGCACCTGTAATATTTCACAATATTATACAACTTTTTTGGGGTTTTTGATTAAATAAATGCAGTCATAGTGACCATAAGAGACTTCTTTCAAAAACCTAAAAAAAAAATAAATAAAAATACAGACCCAAACTTTTGACTTGTAGTGTACATGGCTATTATAAAATAAATTATTATGAATTAACTTTAAAATATTTTATAATTAATAAATTAATTATAAAAATCAGAAACATCACTATTTTAAAATGATTGTGTTACACATATTACATTTGTATAAGTAAAACTAATTTGCACACACACAGACCTTTAATTTTTTCCATTTAACAGAACTTTAACTTTTTCCATTTCCTGTCTGTCGTGCTGCAGAGTGGTTTGTGACTGTAGCTCCGCTTTTCTGTTGAATCTCTATCTTACTATCACTCTCTGTTGTTTAAAGTGGTAAAATATAACTTAATTCCCACCTTATTTCTGATATTATAAATCAAACTAATCTGATTAATTTGATTGTTCGCTTTTATTCTAAAACCGCGAGTGCAGCGCGTTAGCATTCATTAGCCGGTTAGCTTGTCATTCGCGTTTCCATTCACGTTTATTGCTGTTTTCTTTGTTTTCTCTCGCTCCATTTCTTTTCTCTCTTGCTCCGTTTTTTCACGAGCTCATCAAACAACAGTGGTAAGTCAGAATCATTCATCAATCACGGTGAGTAATGGCTTCTTCTCCTGCTATTGTTGTTTGCACCGCTTGCCACATGTATAGTTTAGCTCTCTCTGTTGGCGACGAGGAATTCACATGTGATAAATGCAGGGAAATAGTTAGGCTGACAGAGAAGGTTTCAGAATTAGAGACACGCATCCAAACTTTAATTGTGGATAGTAAGAATGTGAGGGCTCTAGGTACAGCTTTGGATGCAACTAGCTCAGGGAGTCCTGTACATTGTTCGGTTCCGGTTACAGAGCCTCCGCAGCAGGGCGACTGGGTGACTGTGAGGCGGCATAGTCGCGGGTCAAAACACCGCTCTTCTGTTTTGACATCTTGGCAAATTTAAAAGAGCTGGCTAATGTTAAACGTAAATTCAGTAAGATTGTTATTCATGTCGGCGCTAATGATGTTCGACTTCACCAGTCGGAAATCACTAAAAATAACATTAAAGAGGTGTGTGAACTTGCAAGTACGATGTCAGAAACTGTAGTATGCTCTGGTCCCCTTCCTGCTTACCGTGGTGATGAGATGCATAGCAGACTGTCGTCACTCAATGGCTGGATGGCTCACGTCACAGAAATCAGTTCAATCTCAGCACATAGAGACCCTTTCACATAGATATCACACTATAGATATCACACTATAGAGACTGTGGGCCTCATTTATAAAATGTTGCGTATAAACCGTCCTAAATTTGTTCTAAGATCATGCTCGTCCAGATGTGACATTTATAAATCGCAAATGATCTTGAAATTGTGCGCAGATGACTGGTGTCAGATCTCCGCCTTGTAAACGCCCTCTAATTAATATCATTACCATATAAAAGAGAACACGCCAATATCCGAATTTCTATGCTTTAGAATGACACGCACAAAGAAAAAAATAACTTTACTGAGTCTGAAATTGAGGTCCTGCTGGCGGAGCTAGAGGGTCGTGCGGGAGCGCTTTTTATTTAATAATGAGTAATTATTCAGTGGACAAACGATGTGTGTGTAGTTATATTTTTTCTATTGAGTATTATCTATCATAATAAAATCTTAAAAAAGAAAAAAACATGTGCATGTGATTTGACATTTCTTTATATTTACTAATGCTGCTCAAATGTGCCATTAATGTACTGACACAAAAATATATAGTGTATTTTAGACAGATGTTATAAATAAAAACAGTTAACAATGTTATTGAACAGAATATATTAAAACCGTTATTGCATGACATAGGCCTATACTTATAGGCTACACAGACAAAACAGTCGGAGATGCGTTTATGCATTTTTTTTTCTATTTTACGCATTACTAGTAAATCAAGACTTCGCAAGTTCTCTTGTAAAATAAAATAATAAAAAAAAACAATAACATGGAATAAACTGTGTACAGAAAGCAAGTAAAGAACTCTCAACATTAGGCTACTAAAAAGGTCAGTTTAATCTCGCAAAAACTCCCGTTAATAAAAAATCTGACTACACTGCATAATTAATCTCTTACACTGCATCTTTGTTGCTTATGATGAATTCGGTGCTTGCACGTACACCGCTTTAATTATTATTGCAGCTTAGATGTTCAAATAGCTGCAGTACTCCGACTTTGCCACAAGAAAAGTGCGTACACCTGCTCAGACCCTGATGTGGCGGTAAGTACTTTTCCAAATATATTAAAACCGTTATTGCATGACATAGGCCTATACTTATAGGCTACACAGACAAAACAGTCGGAGATGCGTTTATGCATTTTTTTTTCTATTTTACGCATTACTAGTAAATCAAGACTTCGCAAGTTCTCCTGTAAAATAAAATAATAAAACCACAACATGGAATAAACTGTGTACAGAAAGCAAGTAAAGAACTCTCAACATTAGGCTACTAAAAAGGTCAGTTTAATCTTGCAAAAACTCCCGTTAATAAAAAATCTGACTACACTGCAAAATTAATCTCTTACTCTGCATCTTTGTTGTTTATGATGAATTCGGTGCTTGAACGTAGGCTACACCGCTTTTATTATTATTGCACCTTAGATGTTCAAATAGCTGCAGTACTCCAACTTTGCCACAAGGAAAAGTTCGTACGCCTGCTCAGACCCTGACGTGACGGTAAGTACTTTTCCACGTCAAAGACCGCTTTTATAAATATGAACGTTGCCGTGGATTTTAGTGTACGCACACTCTAAGATCAAATCTGTGCGTACGCACATTTTATAAATGAGGCCCTGTGTCTGTTCCCCAAACTAGAAAATACAAAAAAACGTCAAACCAATTTAAGAGTAACAATTTAATTGATGTTCAACAAATTAAAAACAGATGTAATACGGATAAACAAATGATAAAGCTTGGCTTATTGAATATCAGGTCCCTTTCTACTAGGGGTGCAACGGATCGTAGATGATCCGTGATCCGTGCGGATCAGGCTGTACGGTTCGGCACGCATGTTATTCGCGGATTAACTGGTAAGTTTAACCATCATAGAGTTAAAGTTTATCATTTGCACATGTTTTGTCTTGCCAGTTTACACACGAGCAATTTTAACTCGCACGCTATTTTCTGTGCGCTCAGCTGCTGCCGCACACACCCGAAGCACGCACATGCAGAGAGAGAGACGCCGCATGAACAGCGAATTGATTCCTCTTACACATACACACAAAGTTATGGTAAAATAACCGTTTTGGCAAGTATTCTAGTAAACACAGTCGGTTATGTATTAAGTGAACGTAAACAGCTCAGAAAACTTATTTAACTTGTGCAGTGAGCACTATTGTGTTATTTTACACATTACATTTCTGCACCTGAATGCTACTCTTACTGACTTTATTTGTAACTGTGTTTTGTTGTATTCATCTATGCTTGCAATTTGTGTAATTATTCTTGTTTTATTACTAACTTTATTAGTTAAGCTAGTAGTTTTTGCTGTGGTATAGAAGTACTTAAAGTAAGCTTTCACTATTTATTTTTATTTTTTGGCTGATCCGAAAAATTATCCGATCCGTGACTCAAAATCTGTAATATGATCTGAACCGTGAGTTTTGTGATCCGCTGCACCACTACTTTCTACGAAAGCACTTTTTGTAAATGATACGATCACAGATGATAACCTAGATGAGCTCTGTTTGACAGAAACCTGGCTAAAACCTGATGATTACATTATTTTAAATGAGTTTTCCCCCCAAGATTACTGTTATAAACATGAGCCACGTCCAAAAGGTAAAGGGGGAGGTGTTGCTACAATTTATAACAATATTTTCAGTATTTCTCAGAGGGCGGGCTTCAAGTATAACTCGTTTGAAGTAATGGTGTAAGTTTACAGTAAGTTGTGAAACTTACCCAAAATAAAGGCTTAAACATTTAAAAAACGCACATTTAAGGGGCTCCTCTTTTGGCGAAAGTTTTTAGACCGCTTTCAAAATGGCCGCCAGACAGTGTTAACACATGGACAAACATATCTCAGTGTGCAATGATCTGATTGACTTGAAATTATAGGAGGTATATAGTAACAAACATATCAATTGGTTAAGACATCAAGTAGGATAATAAATTATTTTTTTCTTTTTATAATCTGAGCTCAAAAATGGAAGTGTGCTTAATGGGTACCTGAGCTTAAAAGGTACGTTTACCCTATTTATTCAATACAGTGGCTAAATTAACAAAAAATATAACATCAGCAGGTGCAGACATTTCCCAACAACACAGTAGTAATGATTTTATGAACTACTTTACTTCCAAGATCGATACTATTAGAGATAAAATTGTAACCATGCAGCCGTCAGCTACAGTATCACATCAGATAGTGTGCTATAGATTCCCTGAGGAACAATTCCACTCATTCTCTACTATAGTAGAGGAAGAGTTGTATAAACTTGTTAAATCATCTAAACCAACCAATCAACCAAGGTATGTTAGACCCTATTCCATCTAAGCTCCTAAAAGAGGTGCTTCCAGAAGTCATAGATCCTCTTCTGACTATTACTGAGACTGCTCTCATTAGAGTTACAAATGACCTGCTCTTATCATCTGATCGTGGTTGTATCTCTCTATTAGTGCTACTGGATGTTAGCGCTGCGTTCGACACTATTGACCACGACATTCTTTTGAAACGACTAGAAAACTTTGTTGGCATTAATGGAAGTGCATTAGCATGGTTCAAATCGTACTTATCTGACCGCCATCAATTCGTAGCAGTGAATGAAGAGGTATCATATCGATCACAAGTGCAGTATGGAGTACCTCAAGGCTCAGTACTAGGGCCGTTACTTTTCATGCTTTACATGTTACCTGTCACGGGACTGCTGCTGTGTAGGAGTGCGGAGCAAAGGAGTGAGGAGAATTTTACTAATTTTAATAATCAAAAGGAAACAGAAAAACCCACGTAGCAAGGTTGACATGAACATTCAATACCAGACAAAGAAACTTTGTCTGGTATCTGAAATGGAAACGCTTTAAATACACGACATGACGAGGGGATGACGAGAAACACATGGGATCAATAAACATAATGGGAATAGGAAACAGGAAGGACCAAATAAGGGCATAATGATACAACAGGGAAAACAAGGAACACATGGGGAGGAAAACACAACAGGAACACAAGTCTGACACTACTCCCCTCCCCCCACATCCACGCACCACACAACATCCAATGGGGAGGGGGGTGGGCGCTCTGGAGGCCCCTTAGGACAGGCCTACTCGGGACGACAGGGCGGTACCCGTTCCGGGACCGATGGCAGAGCAGGCAGACTAGGAGGCTGCCCCCCACCCCCGGCCTCTACGGCTGGAGCCCTACTACCCCCCCAAAAAAATACTTGGGGAGAATTATGGGCATCTTGGCAGGAACGGGGTCATGAGGGCGCTTTCGAGGAGCGGGCTCTGGGGGGCGCTCTGCAGGCGCGGGCACAGAAGTGCGCTCTGGACGGGATTCAGGGACTGGAGCCCTCCTTGGGCTAAACACAGAGAAAGGAGCCATCACTGGGCTAAACTCGGGGACAGCAGCTCACACTGGGCTAAACTCGGGGGCAGGAACCCTCACTGGGCTAAACTCGGGGACAGGAGCCCTCACTGGGCTAAACTCAGGGACAGGAGCCCTCACTAAACTCGGGGGCTGCAGCCCTCACTGGGCTAAACTCGGGGAATGGAGCCCTCCATGGGCTATACTAAGGAACAGGAGCCCTCCATGGGCTAAACTCGGGAACAGGAGCCCACTCTGGGCAGGTTTCAGGGACTGGGAAGCGCTTACGAGGAGCTGGAACTGGAGGGCGGTCTGGAGGAGCAGGAATAGCAAGGCGCTTTCGAGGAGCAGGCACTGGAGCGAACTCAGGGGCTGGAGCCAACACTGGAGCAAGGAACGTCCACTGGAGCACTGGAGTCCACCGGTCGAGGGAAATCCGCTCTGAGCAGGCGAGGAACTCCTGGATGTACTCATCCAGGGGACGGCTGTCTTGATATACTGAACACAATCGTTCAAGCGGATCCATAGAAAAACCCAAAAGAAAACACTTTAAAACCGGGAAAAAAAACACAGAGAGTATGGGCACCGCTTACTGTTAGGGTCTGGTATTCTGTCACGGGACTGCTGCTGTGTAGGAGTGCGGAGATGTAGGATAATTTTACTAATTTTAATAATCAAAAGGAAAGAGAAAAACACACGTAGCAAGGTTGACATGAACATTCAATACCAGACAAAGAAACTTAGATATGGAAACGCTTTAAATACATGACATGACGAGGGGATGACGAGAAACACCTGGGATCAATAAACATAATGGGAACAGGAAACAGGAAGGACCAAATAAGGGCATAATGATACAAGAGGGAAAAAAAGGAACACATGGGAAGGAAAACACAACGGGAACACAAGTCTGACATTACCCTTGGGAGATATCATCAGGAAACACGGTGTTAGCTTTCATTGTTATGCTGATGATACTCAACTTCGCGGCCCGGCGAAACATACCAATTTGAAAAACTAACGGAATGCATAGTCGATATAAAAAACTGGATGACGAGTCATTTCCTTGTGCTAAATTCTGAAAAAACAGATGTGTTAATTATAGGACCTAAAAACTCTGCATGTAATAACCTAGAACACTGTC
>NW_015542347.1:1583176-1589859 GCF_001515605.1 Sinocyclocheilus anshuiensis
TTTACCCTTATTTACACATCCAGGACTATGTACAAACACAATATATTTTCAGCGCGTACACAGAACAGACAGATAGCAAATATTCACAAATTCGTTTATTTTGGTTTTGATTTCAATTTTCAAGAGAGTTTCTCAGAAAATCTCGTACTGCATCTCTAACTGATGATTAATTGATCATCTATGATATTTATATCTGAGGTAAGACTGAAAATGTACCTGAAAGTAGATATCGAAGCTCATGGCAGACTGGCGGTATAAGTTAGCAGCTCCACACACCCCTGACACCTTCATGAGGAGATACTTGAGTCCTGGACGGGTGTCGAATTCCCGCGCTGTGCGGTACGAGTCCAGCAGCAGGTCAAAGATGATGGCCAGGTTCTGCATTGAGATGTAGCGGAGAAAGCCTGCGGGTTTCGGCTCTGACACTGCCGTGGGGATTCTGCCCTGCCCCTCAAGGCTCCCGGAAGCTTTCCCAAACTCCTCTAAGAGGATGTCATACAGGTTCTGCAGGAGCACTTGATGGGACAGTAAACTTACCACCAGAGTCCTGAAGGGAATCCTGCACAGGGACAGAACAGAATATAACAGCACTCTGATCTGTCCAATTTGATTTAAACAGAGTCATTAAGGATAGCAATTTATTCAGGAACAGCAGTAGCAGAAATATATGTATGCATGTAAGGCCTACAGTATCTGATCATTTATATGATCATCTATATGAACTTTCTATTCCATGCCCTACACATTTTGAATCATGATATAAAAAAAAAAAAAATCAAATTCAAATCAAATCAAAATCAAACAAACAAATGCAGTGTCATGCAGTGCACAACCCGGTTCTGGAGGTAATAGGCCACTTGAAAAATATGAAATATTACATGCAGATTCTGTTTGCAGTGGCCTTACCCAATTTTTCTGTGTCAAGCACAGCATAAAAAAGAGAATAAGAAAACATACAAGCAGATGTTACTGTATGATTAAAACAACATTTCAATTTTAATCTTAATTTACCTATTTTATTTTACCTTACATTTTATATTGCAGGTTTTTAAAACTAGTTCTTTAATATCAGGTCTATGGATAAATAGCATTTTATGAATCAGTCACTGAAACCAATAATCAACCAACCACAACTTTCTTACAGTCCTGTATCACGTTATAATATATGGAGTATTATTAAAATAATAAATATCAGCAGGCTGAATTTGAATGCACATCATATCACCTCTTCTGGGCTTGACCATTGGAGTGCTGATCAACAGGAAGCTCAATAATCAGCACACAGGACTGAGCGTGCTCAAATCCGTCCTTGCTGCTCGGAGTTTTAGGGGAGCACTGTGTATCTAGCATGAAGACCTGAAAGAAGAAAAAAATACATCCGATCACTATAATCAATGAATTCTTCACACAAAGTCTGCAATCTCAAAACTCTGGCCATTTGATATTACCTAGAATATCAAAATCAACTGCGGGCGGCAGATCCTTTTTCTATTTAGCGCCCAAACTCTGAAATAATCTACCTAACATTGCTCAGGAGGCAGACACACTCTTGTCAGTTTAAATCTAGATTAAAACCCCATCTTTTTAACCTGGCTTACACATAACACACTAACACATTTCCAATATTCAAATCCGTTAAAGGATTGTTAGGCTGCATTAATTAGGACAACCGGAACTGGGAACACTTCCCATAACACCTGATGTACTTGCTACATCATTAGAAGAATGGCATCTACGCTAATATTAGTCTGTTTCTTTCTTATTCCGAGATCAGGACAACTAGATGAGCCCCAGAGACAGATCCCCAGTAAAGCCCTAGTCTCCTAGACGGCCACAGGACCACAAGACCACAGGAACCAGTCGAGTCCTCTGCTCAATGTAACTTTGCTGCAGCCTGGAATTGAACTGCTGGTTTCGTCTGGCCAGAGGAGAACTGGCCCCCCGACTGAGCCTGGTTTCTCCCAAGGTTTTTCTCCATTCTGTCACCGATGGAGTTTTGGTTCCTTGCTGCTGTCGCCTCTGGCTTGCTTAGTTGGGGACACTTAATTTCCAGCGATATCGTCGACTTGATTGCACAGACACTATTTAAACTGAACTGAGCTGGATGATGACATCACTGAATTCAATGATGAACTGCCTTTAACTGAAAATTGAGTGATTACTATTGTCATTTTGCATTAATGACACACTATTTTCCTAATTAATGCTGTACAGTTGCTTTGATACAATCTGTATTGTTAAAAGCATTATATAACTAAAGGTGACTTGACTTGACTTAATGATATATATTACAACCAGGGAATTTGAATGATATTTGCAGAAGGGCTTGCCAAGGTGAGATGAGAACATGAGAATGTTATGAGAAAAGAACACATTCATATATAGAAAGAATTAAAGTAAAAAGTAAAAAATGACGGTGAAATGGTGAGGAAAGATGTAAAAGAAAGAAAGAGAGAGAATGAGAGAAAGAAACTCAACTCTGGGAAAAAGACAGCAGTGCCGCTAAAGCACTTGTCATTTTTTGGAGTGTGTGAGAAGCAGATGAGCTCTCTGGAGGAGATGTGATGTTCTTGCACAGCAGGGTGCCACTCTGCACCGTAATGCCAGCCTCACCACTCATCTCTGCCTAATGCTTTCTTTCTCTTTCTTTTAACTTCTTGCTCTTTGGTTAAAAGTGTTAACTCATACTAGGTTTGTGATTTCAAGTACTGTGAACAATAAAAAAAAAAAAGTAGTTTTTTTCAGACAAACTGAAATTCATTAATTCGTTGATTAATTTACCATTAATAATAAATAAATAAGCATGCACAGTTGCATATGCACACTTCAAGGAAAATCTGCATCTGACATGGAAGAGTGGAACCCCTAATGGCCCCTTTCACGACTGCAGCCTCTCTCTCCGTTCTTCTCTGTTATATTTGTCTTTTTTTCCTGTTTCTGCCCCCAGATTCAGCAGCTTGTCTCCCAAATTGGTTTAACAGCATAGAGGTTATAAAGGTCGGGAATGGGCTGTTCAGTGCAAGTTTCTGGAGTATCTGGACTGTAAAGTGGGACTATTTAAAGAACCAGCATAGTAGTATTAGTAATATAGTAATAGTAGTAGTAGTATATTTCTACTCCAAAAAAATAATTTTTGCTTGTACCTACAGCTCTGTATGGTCAGAATTATCACTTAAGGATATATTTGTAACTCCATACCTAGGATATATATATCAAATTCCAAACACAATTATCATATTTTTAAGTTCTAGGTTGTATTTAATTTACATTCAAGAACAACAGCACTGGACAAGCAAAGGTGCCCATAAGATCCCAGTTAGTGCCTACAGTAGATGATTCATGAACATTTCATGAGGAATAGACTGTAAATCCTGGAGCGACCATGAGGAAACCTTTAACTGAACTCACCATACTGTACAGGACAGATACAAAGACAAAGAAGGAAAAGAGAAGAGCAAAGTGGTGTAAGTGTCAGTGAGTGACGGAGCATGTCTAACCAGCTAAAAGGACATGAAAAGATGAAAGAGGACATACTGACAGAAAGAAAGACGGGAAGTACATGGACTAAAAGAGAGAGGGAGCAAGTCTGTGCTGAGAAGTAAAAAGAGCTGACACTTTAGTGATCATGCCAGAAGACACATTAGTAACACCAAACATGCAAACCCACACAATTCATTGATGAATTTAGCAATAACCCACTTTAATTCTGCACCGCTCACATACTCTGCAGACTAATTCCGGCTAATTCCAGCATAGGTGTTTTTATTATATTAGTGTTGCACCTTTACATCCTACTTAAAATCAGTTTATTATATTTAATAGCAAATATACGATTATGCAGTACATTCTCATTTAAATCAACTTGACCAGTGTTCACTGTAGCAGTTTGCTGTATGCTTTCAGAAACCCTCCACCTTCCCCAGCTCCACCTGTATATATCTGCTGGGAGTTGTTTCATGTATGTTATATGTGCAGCAGCGATATGTCTTACATGTTCACAGCAGCATGTCTACGGATGTATTGGAAGTAGCAAGCCCTTGTACTTGCTCTGCCGCAGCAGCATAGCAGATTTATTCGGCCAAAACCAAATACATTAACATTGCCATGCATATTTCAATGTTAATCCCTCCAAGAGTTGTCATAACAGAACTGTTTGTATTTGAATATAATTAAAAATGTAATTTATTCTTGTAATAACAAAACTAAATTTTCAGCAGCCATTCAGTCTTGAGTGTCACATGATGCAAATATGCCGATTTGCTGCTCAACTATTAATAACAGTTGTTATTATCAATGACTACGTTTACATCCGCACGAATAATGCAATTATTTCCAATAATCAGAGTAAGGACTTAATCGCCTTATGATGTTTACATGTCAAGAGCAAAGCTCTTCAATCCCATTTACATGCAGTTTTCATTATTCGGATTTTTCGCTAAGAAATGTGGCTATTTTTTTACCACCATTATTCACATACCCCACTGCACAGCACAAATGATGGACTCAGAAAGAGTAGGTGTGTTACTGGCCGCTGTTTTCATTTATTTACGTCTAATGCAAAATACTTTTGTATGGTTGTATTCCATGCTTTTTCGTCGCCATAGAAATGTGATGGCAATTTATCACAGAAATGCGATGCTTTCTTCCCCGCCATAATTTCTAATCTGTGTATTACCAGAGATTGTCTTAATATTGGGAGGTCAGAGGGTCTGTATTACTATTGGAGAAAGCGTAACGGTCAACTTGGATCACGTGTGCCTTAATAACCAATCACATTACAGCCTTGACATCATTGAATTTCAGTTGTGCGACACTTAATAGCTGTTTACGGATACCATATGCCGAATCCCATAAGATGAATCCCACCTGTCGCAAAAAGTCAGCGACTTCGCTTATAAAACTGCATTTTTTCGGTGTAAACTCTAAAAATAGCTAAATCCAAAAGTATTGCTTAGTGTAAAACATGCTGAAGATTAGCCAATAGGCTTTCGATTCATTAAATGATTAGCTGTTTCCTTTAAAAAGCTGTTTATTCAGCGTAGTGAAGCCTCTCTTCCCTTGTCATCCATAAAAAAAAAAACGGCCTCTGTTCTCCTTTCTGTTAGCATTAGCCATTATGCTTTTTTGGCTAATGGTTGCAGGCTTGCCTTCTAGTGGCTTTGGTATTACTGCAGGTGCGTGTCACGTCATTCATGTACATCACAAGCACATGCACACTTTGGTCAGAGTGGCAATAATGTGATTAAGGTGTTTACATGTCTGTATATTTAGATTAAAATCGGCATATGCCACCTATGTTAATATGATTATGTTTGCTGCGATTATTAGCTAAATCGCATTATTTAGATCAAAGTATTGCGTTTACATGAGGTAAAGTTTAATCGCAATATTGCCAAAATCTCATTATAATCGCATTAAGAGGATGCATGTAAACGCACTGAATGTTGTTTTTGCTTGAAATTTTTGTGGAAACCGTGACACATTTTTTTTTTAGGATTCTTTGACTGATAGAAAGCTTAAAGAACAGCATTTTTTTTTTTTTTATAGAAATATTTTGTAACATTATAAATGCTTTTACTGCAACTTTAAAACAATTTAATGCATCCTTGCTCAATAAAATTATTAACATATATTTAATTATTATATATGAATTACCCCAAACTTTTGAATATTTACGTTTACACCCAAATATTAAGCAGCAAAAACTGTTTTCAATATTGATAATGATCAGAAATATTTATTGAGCACTAAAAAAGCAGTGTACAATGTTTTCAGAATGATCATGTGACACTGAAGACTGGAGTACTGGCTGCTGAAAATTCAGCTTTGCCACCAAATGAATAAATTACATTTCAAAAAAATATTAGACTAAAAGAAAGTTATTTTAAATTTCAACAATATTTTGACAATATTACTCATTTTACTGTATTTTTCATCAAACAAATGCAGCCTTGGTGAGCATAAGAAACTTCACACATTTTCTTCTTTTATTTGGATCCACAAGACAAGCAACAAAAACGGAATCCAAATACTTTGGGAAGTCAGTTTGCAAGATGAGAGGTACACATGGCTAACATACATTCACAAGTCCTTATATTTATAACATTTAACATTCAAGGATAGACAAAACATCTTCGTTTCCTTATTTGCATACTCCCTATAATGGCTGAAACTGAACAGAATTTTGCGAGTTTTTTTGCTTTCTTTTTTTGCAATCCACCCAACTGCAGTCCTTTAATCACATTCTTGTGCACATGACCTAAACTTCCAAACACTAAGTTAATTAAATTACAATGATAGTCAAGTTGATGGATAGCTGCAACCAATGGCTGATATTTCAGTAGTTTGGAAAGATAGCAGGTATCCAAATACAGATCAAAACAACAGCCAACCTCAATGACAAACACAGAGTTCAAAGCCTCGTTTACAATCACAATGTCAGGAGTGTTTGGAATGTTTTTGAAATAGTCACTGTCAGATGTTTTATAATAGAACCAGTTCAATTCAACAGTAGTATGCTGATAAATCTCGCTGTCTTTATGTATTGTTTGCAGGTCCTTTACAATCAGATCAACCAGGTGATCGTGTCTGGCCACATACAGTCCTTTGTAACAACAACATCCATTTAAGATGTGGGCAACTGTTTCATGTTCCTGTTGATTTTGATGTATCCCACACACACA
>NW_015542347.1:1592634-1596265 GCF_001515605.1 Sinocyclocheilus anshuiensis
CACACACACACACACACACACACACACACACACACACACACACACACACACACATAAAAATCCATAATTATTCCAACTGTGGTTAGCAGTGCTGGCCCTGAGAGTGTTTTGGGCCTTAGTTTGCTAAACTAGTACAGAGAAATGAAAGATGCAGTGAGGACAGTGGATGTTTATACACCCCCTGGTTGTGATTCATTCACAAATAACACAATAAATACTAACATTCGCACACACATTCACAGATCTATATTAAGGCACAGCATCGGTAAGGCTCCTGTCACACTCTGTCAAATCAAAAAATACTGAGGGAAGAAACAATGACAGCCAGCACACACAGAAACACACTCACACTCAAGAGGAAACATTCACTGATGCATTCACAATAGCAGACAAAAACTTCAGTCTGCACATGCATATTAGAAATAAAAAGAACACAGCAGTCTATAAACCGCCTCAATGACACAATACCACGGGGGATGTACTTTAGGGCTTGGCATGTAAAAAATAAGCTGCTTTGTGATGATACAATCCAAAGACAGATGGGACTGAATGAAATGGCTTTTTTGGCTGGTGATGAATATGAATGTTTGGACTTGTCATTTTAATATTTATTTATTTTTATACTAAGTTGACATACTGAAATTCAGTGTGCAATATAGAAATCACCATTTTCATCATTTTAAAATGTTAAAATGAGATAATTATTGACATGATAATCATGATTATTTGATTATTGATAAATTGATTGATTGATTGATTGGATTATTATAAGTAGATTTGGTAACACTTTATAATAACTTTCATTAATAAATCATTAACAAACATTATATAATATTTAACTAATCATTACTCAATATATATTCACATATCTAGAAATATGAGATAATGTGCTTGTTAATGTTAACTAATGAACTTATTAAACATTGCCAAATGATTAACAGATCATTAATTAATGTAAATGAAATGCTTACAAATGTCATTAAACTTTCAATTCATATGATCTCATTTGTAAGCCACTTTGGATAAAAGCGTCTGCTAAATGACAATGTAAATGTAAATATGATCATACATTTAAAAAAAAAAAATCTTCAAATGATGACAGATGGTTTACAATGATTAAAAGCTTCATTAATTAAAGCAATAAGCCCCAAGAAATATGTGGTTTACAGTGAATTTATAACAGCTAAGGGGGTCTTAGGCACGACCGTTTTATAAAAGCAATATGCCCCGTGAAGCCATGGTTTACAGTGAATTTATAACAGCTAAGGGGGTCTTAGGCACGACCGTTTTATAAAAGCAATATGCCCCGTGAAGCCATGGTTTACAGTGAATTTATAACAGCTAAGGGGGTCTTAGGCACGACCGTTTTATAAAAGCAATATGCCCCGTGAAGCCATGGTTTACAGTGAATTTATAACAGCTAAGGGGGTCTTAGGCACGACCGTTTTATAAAAGCAATATGCCCCGTGAAGCCATGGTTTACAGTGAATTTATAACAGCTAAGGGGCGTTGTTAGGCACGACGAGAAGCAGAGTGCCTAAGACCCCCTTAGCTGTTATAAATTCACTGTAAACCATGGCTTCACGGGGCATATTGCTTTTATAAAACGGTTATTCCATATACGTAGTTAGGTTTCACAAAATAAAACAGAGCAAATAAAGTGTAATGCTTAATAAAAACATTATTCTTCCGCCAAACAATGTAGTTCCTCAGAATCGGTTGTGGTTACAGCAAAGTGGTTGCCAAGCAACACACAAAGTAAACAAAGGTGTATGTTTGTAGAGTAATTTACAACAGCTTCAAACGCGAACTTCTCAACCAATCAGAATCAAGGACCGGACCTATCCGTTTTAAAAAAATCATTAACAACTTTACTTTTTTTACTTTTACTTTTAGTCATTTAGCAGACGCTTTTATCCAAAGCGACTTACAAATAAGAAAAAGTAATTAAAACTAAAAGCTAAAACTCTATAAATACTATATATATACACATTTAAGAAAATAAAATCAATGAAATAAAAACGACAAATGCATACAACAACATTTCAAAACTAAACATTTAAATGAAAACAAAAAAATAAAGCTAAAAACAATTCAAAATATTAAAAGAGCAGAACAAATGAGTATAATAATGATTCTAACATAACATAACATTAAGCCAAACACCAAAAAACAACTACATATGTGTATGTAGCCACACACATATACATATACATGTCAATATATATATATTATTTCATTTCCATTTTGTATGTTGAAGTACTGAAATAACTCAAATTAAATAAAATTAAAACTTAATAAAAAACCTATATAATGCTTAACGGATCATTAGTTAATGTTTACAAATGTCATTACATTTTCAATGCGTTTTAAAAATCTACAAATTATTTTAACAGAAATTATACAATGATTACAAGTTTATGTGTTAATGTACTTTTGAATCCTTAATCCTAAATGTCATTAAACTTCCGTTCACATATTAGCTAATGCTCATTTTTACATTTACAAATGTTGTGAAAATATAGTTAATTATTAATTTTAAGCACTTCACAAACCATTCATACTAATATATTCAGTATACATATAGTCTGTAATGGCCATATATTTAAGTGGAAACTATTCATAAATTGTAAATGTTTATAAACATTTACTACTGTATTGGCCCGAATATAAGAAGACCCTGATTATAAGACGACCTCCCTTTTTCCAGATGTACCTTTTGGAAAAAGGCTTTTTAAAAACCAAATTTTTTTTTTTCTCAGTAAAACACATTTTATCTTGAATTATTTTCATATTGCATATTTTTCCTATTTTAATTTTTGTTTTGAAAGTATGGTAAAAACTGGTCATTTTTTTTGTATCTTTATTGGACTTTTAGCTACTGTAACAATGTTTGTGTAAAGGGTGGTTAGTAGCTTGGTATAGACATAACACACATTGTAATTTGGGTGCAAAACATTTTTTTATTACCTCAACACTTATATTAGTATACTATTGTGTATCATTAAACAGAATATTCCTTGAATCATACATCAACAGGAGGGGGAAAAACTAATTTTTAAGAAAATATTTCATTTATCATTTATCAAAACAATGCAGTATAAACAGATTGAATCGTGTTCCCTTATAGTAATCAAATTGACCCCTGTACACTGTTGACCACTTACCCAACCCTTAAACCAACCCGTACACCAAACCTGAGCCTAACCTTACCTGTATCACACCTCAATAGCAGCAAGTGTTGTACATTAACAAAAGCTTTAATCATTGTATAACATCTATTAAAATCATTTGTGGATGTTCAAGATGTGCATGATTATATGAATTAGAGGTAGTAATGTTTAATACATACATAATGTTTAATTAGTAAACATTAAACATTAACTTATTTCATGTTTCTACATATGTGAATATATATTAACTAATGATCTGTTAAGCATTACATATTACATATTAAAGCGGACATATGATGCGATTTCAATTTTGCCTTTCTCTTTGGAGTGTTACAAGCTCTTGGTGCATAAAGAAGATCTGTAAAGTTGCAAAGACTAAAGTCTCAAATCCAAAGAGATATTCTTTATAAAAGTTAAGAGTCAACCACACCTACCTAAAACGGCTCGTTCTAACACCC
>NW_015542347.1:1597136-1598527 GCF_001515605.1 Sinocyclocheilus anshuiensis
GTACTGTCTTACGTTTTAAAATCACAAAGGGAGTTTGTATCCCATCAGGCTAACGTGACAGTCACGACTCATGCAGCTGTAAGGTTTTCTTTTTCTTTTGTTTTTACTCGCGATCTTTACAACACGCATTACATTACGTATTTCATGGCACACTCGTTTTATGCGTATTTGGCGCCACCTATTGTTGTGGGTGTATTATTGACATGTCAAAGTCTAGACCCTGAATATAAGACGACCGCTTTTTTTCAGAAGTATTTCCAAGAAAAAAAACATCGTCTTATATTCGGGTCAATACGGTCATTTTTTTTGTATCTTTATTGGACTTTTAGCTACTGTAACAATGTTTGTGTAAAGGGTGGTTAGTAGCTTGGTATAGACATAACACACATTGTAATTTGGGTGCAAAACATTTTTTTATTACCTCAACACTTATATTAGTATACTATTGTGTATCATTAAACAGAATATTCCTTGAATCATACATCAACAGGAGGGGGAAAAACTAATTTTTAAGAAAATATTTCATTTATCATTTATCAAAACAATGCAGTATAAACAGATTGAATCGTGTTCCCTTATAGTAATCAAATTGACCCCTGTACACTGTTGACCACTTACCCAACCCTTAAACCTACCCATACCACCAAACCTGTTCCTAACCTTACCTGTATCACACCTCAATAGCAGTAAGTGTCGTGCATTAAAAAAAGCTTTTTAATCATTGTATAACATCTGTCAAAATCATTTGTATATTTTCAATATGTGCACATGAATTACAAGTTTAATGACATTTGTAAGCATTTTAATTTACATTAAATGTTAATTATTAAGTAATGTTTAATACATACATAATGTTTAATTAGTAAACATTAACAAGCACATTATTTCATGTTTCTACATATGTGAATATATATTAACTAATGATCTGTTAAGCATTACATAATGTTTGTTAAAGCGGACATATGATGCGATTTCAATTTTGCCTTTCTCTTTGGAGTGTTACAAGCTCTTGGTGCATAAAGAAGATCTGTAAAGTTGCAAAGACTAAAGTCTCAAATCCAAAGAGATATTCTTTATAAAAGTTAAGAGTCAACCACACCTACCTAAAACGGCTCGTTCTAACACCCCCCCACATGTCTACGTCACGATGTGGGAAGATTTGCATAACGCCGCCCAAATGTTCACGCAAAGAAAGCAGGTGTAACTTTTGTTCTCGCTGTAGTATTGTTGTTGCCGCCACTGCCATGTCGTGGAGACGCTGTGTGTTTCGTTGTGAAAGCGAAACTACTTTGTTTGGCCTTACAAAAGAGGACGATATCCGCTTCGTCATGCCTAGAGCTGATCCGTGCTGGTCGCTGAGGAAATACATCAACTTTGCGCTGTGAATCGCC
>NW_015542347.1:1598834-1635113 GCF_001515605.1 Sinocyclocheilus anshuiensis
TGTGGATCGCCGGATCGGCTTTCACCGTGGACGAAGCGGAGTCCAGCCCGGGGGCGTCACATGTGGTTGCCACAAGCCCGCCGGCCGCGCCGTTCTCAAGACCGCCGGCCGTTCCTCACTCTAGCCCGCCGTGTGTGACGCTGTTTGTTTCGTTGTGAAAGCGAAACGGCCTTCCAAAAGAGGACACAACTAGAAATCAGTGGCTAAGTTGTATTTACAACACTGTTCCAGAACCGTTCAACCCAAATATTCAGATGTGTGCAGCACATTTTATGGACGCAACGCGTAAAAAGACCGTATAAGTCATTATAATCAGTAATAATGTCCCCACTGGATGCAACAAATTTGCCTTGTTTGTAATGGGTTTTATCACAGTCGCGCAGACACAGGGCATCACAGTATGGTAAGGGGCGCAACATTTCCATCACACGCTTGAGGTATTCAGCCAATCACAACGCACTGGATAGCTGGCCAATCAGCGTACACCTCGCTTTTCAGAACGATGACCTTTGTAAAAATTGACGCGTTTCAGAAAGGCAGGGCATAGAGGAGCAACAATAATGTACATTATGTGGAAAATAATGTGTTTTTTTAACCTTAAACCGCATAAACACATTGCATTACACCAAATACACAGCATAATGTTCTTTTTAGCAATGTCATATGACCCCTTTAATGATTAATTAATGAAAATTATTATAAAGTGTTACCGTAAATTTCTGCCCAAAACACTATTTGATGCCTCTGTTTTGCTGCCTCTGTATCTAAAGCTGCCAATGTGCATGTTGACCTTAATGTCAAAATATGATGTTCTTCATGCTCACCACATGAACACATCTACAGTCACTGTGCTACAGTCACTGACATGATAAACCGAGAAAAGCAGAAACTGTGATCACGATTAAAATATAATTAATCATGTAGCCCTATCTGAACACAACCAACACTGAACTGACTTGAGCTAAATAATGACACTCAGCAGAATCTGAAATGTCTCCTTGGCTGACATTCCACAACTGATTCTGCTCTTTTCCTGTTTATCTCTGTGAAGCTGCTTTCTAAAATCTGTATTGTATAAAGCGCAATAGAAATAAAGTTGACTTGAATTGACATATTCATCAAGGTTCCAAACTAAACAAATGCACATTGCTAGTCTTGGTGTGCATCATTTATTAGTGTATGTTATTACAAAAAAAATGCTTTGTAGTAATGCTCTGCTTCTAAAACAACTTTCCTTTTTCTGTATTTATTAAATAATTTTGGATCATGTACAGTAGCAGAAACTTTCACTCAATTCTTTATTTATTTAAAAAAATTTTTTACCAGACATAAAACACACACACATGTACATGCACATACACACGCACACATTAGGGCGATATTAATGGAGAGAGAGAGAGAAAAAATATATATTAAAATTATTAACCCATTTAACAGAGTGCAGTGGTACTTTGATAAATGCCTTTGTACTGACTTTACATGGAAATCCAGGATGATATACTTCAAAGTATATCATGGAGCTAAAATATATATAAAAAATAAAAAAAACACTAAATTTCAGTGAAACAGTGAAGCGGTAAAATACTTATAGACACAGATGTTCACATTCACTTCAGGAGATGTCACACAGCCCAGTGAAGCTGAACAACCATTAATAATACATCCATATCAATTATAAAATTATGGCATTGTTAAGTGACAACCTTCTGCAAAAGCACAGCAGTTCAGCACACATCTGCTTACACACACACACACAAAAACTCACAGACCTGGCTTTAAATTGCATCAGAGACCACTCCCCTGAGAACCTCTCAGAAAAACAACAAGCCCTGTTCACAAAATGACAGAAGAATAAACAGCAGGGCTCTTTAATATGCTCCCCGTTCTCTTCCAGTCCCACCCCACAGTGAAATGCTGCGTTTCATCTTAATTACTCTCCAAGGACACTGATAGACACAGGAGATTCAGTACTAGGCACATATATGTATCTTATATACACATTTTTATGCGTGTAAGTGTGAATCAGACAATGAAAAGCCTTGACGGGTCATCAGGACTCTCATCAGTCTGCTTGTCAAAGGAGCAGAGCAGAGACGCAGCCAATCACAGCACAGGACTGAGAGCTCAGGGACAGACAGCCAGAGGAACAGGAAGCAGATATGCTGAGGATGAGTCACTACTCTCACACACACACACACACACACACACACACACACACACACACAGAGAGAGAGAGAAAGAGAGACGTATACACACACTGAGACACAATACAATTCAGAAACACACAAGCTCACACACACCCACATACCCCAAAAGAAGTGAGGAAAACATAGCAGCAGAAACACACACACACACGCGTGCGTGTGCGTGCGTGCGTGCGTGTGTGTGTGTGTGTGTGTGTGTGTGTGTAAAAATAAAAAGCAAAAGTGAAATAATTACATTCACAAGTATTAATTTCTCTAACGCTTGAAATGTAGCTCAGGAATATTCCAAGTTTCACTGGATCATCTTTTTAGATGTTTTTACACTTCGACTGGAGTTAACCTGTGGCAAATTCAATTGACTGTTTATGATTTGGAAAGGTACTCACCTGTCTATATAAGGTCTAACAGCTGAAAATGCATGCCAGAGCAAAAACTATGCCATAAGCCATGAAGTCAAATTACCGGCTTGCAGAGCTTAAAGTCAGGATTGTGTTGAGACACAGATCTGTGGAAGCTACAGAAAGATTCTGCTTGTTGAAGGTTCACAGGAGCATGTCGTCTCCATAATCCTTAATGGAAGAAGCATGAAGCAACAAGGACTCTTCCTAGAGTTGTCCTCCTGACCAAACTGAGCAATTAGAGAAGGGCTTTGGTTAGAGTGGTGACCAAAAAGCTGATGATCACTCTAGTTAAGCTCCATGACTTTATATGGAGATGGGAGAAACTAGCATATTATGGAGATGGGAGAAACTTACAAAGGACAAACATCACTGCAGCACTCCACTGATCTGGGTTTTATGGCAGAGTTGCCAGATTCAAGCCTTAGTGAAGACACATGAAAACCCACTTGAAATTTGCACAAAAAAAAAAAAAAGAAAAGCACCTAAAGGATTCTCACACTGTGAGAAACCAGATTTTCTGGTCTGATGGGCACCGCACATCACCTGCACAATAACATCCTAATGGTGAAGTATGGTGGTTGCAGCATCATGGTGTGAGGGTGTTTTTTTGTGGCAAAGACCGGGAGACTTGTCAGGAAAGCTCAATGCTGCAAAATACAGAGACATCCTTCTCCTTCAGAGAACTCAGAACCTCAGACTGGGCAGAAGGTTAATCTCCCAACAAGAAATTGACCTTAAACACACAAAATGCTAGAGTGGCTTATGGACAAATTCTGTAAATACCCTGGTGAGAAACAAACTGTAACCAGCCTTAAACCCAACCCAAACATCTTTGGATAAACCTAAAAACAGCTGTCAACTGATGGTCCCTGTTGAACCTGACAGAACTTGAAAGGATCTGCAGAGAAAAAAAAAATCCCCAAATGCAGATGTGCAAAGCTTGTCATGCCATGACCCATACTTATGCAATTTTTAATATATTTATCACAAATCTTTTTTTTTGCTTTGTCATTATGGTGTATAAAGTGAAGCTTGATGTAGGAAAAAGTAATTTAAAGCATAATACTGGATTGAACTCATTACCAAAATTAATGTGCATAACATCAATAAAAAAACTATTAACTCCTAGGCAAATTAATGTTACTAACTATACTTGAATTCATGTACATACTGATATAGTAATTAAAGAGTTCACAGTACCATATTTTATGTACTGTAGAAACTGTTCTGTTTATCTGTTGTAATCTCTTTCAAAGAGTGGCTTATGAAAATGGCAGATAAAAATGCTTTGCAATATCACAAATCATTTCAGTCCATGTAAGAATAATATCCATTAAATTTGTACAGCTTAAATACAATTTCGGAAAATGATGCTTTTCACAGAAATCTCCATTTTATGGTGTTCTATAAATCTTGTATGAAATCGACGAGGAAGAAAACTGTGAGAAGCTTCTGCAGGCACAAGAACACTCATCACCTTCCTAGGAAATGAAGGGTCAGGCAGCAAAAAATGAATTATTGATTGGTTCATCAGAAAACATACACATGAAAACACACACTTGTGTGTAGATTCTTACAATTTGGTGAAAAATAATTTATCAGGGGGTTATCAGGGCTTTATCAGAATGAGTGCATATATGTGCTTGTGGAAGGGTTTCTGTGGATCTTAAAAGCATTGGCCTAACGAACTGAGAAAATCCAGCTGCAATTTTATTACAGAGTGAGTCATAGATTTACATTTTCACAAAAGACTGACATTTCCATATGAAGAAAAAAAAACACATACAGTATATGCATGCAGAGTTCAGATTCATTGTTCTAACTGTTTATGACTGAGAACAGGGTGTGCGACTGTGTGTTTGTGACCATGAGAGTGCATCTTATGTCAATGTTTATTTATTACAGTAATGCAACAGTAATCTGGTTAGATGGTGGTTGTTCATTCCTTTCCTTGCTCTGTGTGTCTTTCTCTGGTAAAACATCCTTTTTGTGTCCAATTACCAAGACTTTGTAATGAACAGGTTGTCAGCAGTCCAAAGCTTTCATGACATTAGCTGGACAGATTTTCAGGCGAACATTTTGAAATAAAAATGTTCTAACACTTAAATCTGTGATCATAGCCACTCAACCATATACACACAATCAGTTGAATGTTATGGGTCTGTGAGCTAAAACCAGGGGAGGGAAATGTGTGTTTAGTTCAGAAGCAGCGTTTACTGTGTTTAGAGATCAGAGTGGGTCTCTCTGAGTCTCTGGGCTGCACCACCAGCACTTGCAAGAGCCTCAGTAATTATTAAAGTCCACTGTATGAAGAACACAAACTGATGTAAAATACCAGAGCAGCTCCACACCTCCACAGCTTCAAAAGCTCAGAGAGGGACTCAACAAAACATAAATGTATTAACAAAGCTTAAATTATCAATTTAATCTATGTAATCTTTTTTTCTAAAGAAAAAAAAAAAAAACTTTACATGCTGTATGCTCATCTTTCTTCAGATGGAGAGGCCCAAAAAGTATTTAGATTCTTAAAAACAGTTACTTAACATTGTTATTGGTCATTAAAACTAAAAATACTTTTCGTTAATTGAACTAAGGCTGAAATGTAAAATTTAAACTTATAGATTAGATGACACGGATTTAAATTAAAAATACTTAAAAACCTAATAAAATGACAACAGCACATAAAAATGACTAAAACTTTAAAAATAAAATGAAAACTGAAAATCTATATTAAAAATATTTTATAATATTAATAAATATTATAAGAAATATAAAATTATAAAAATAACACTGACACTTAAAATGTAAGAATGTCTGCATTGTATTACAAAATATCAAACCAACGACTAGTGAGAGTATACATATAAAGTTATTAATGAGGTTTAGGTGTTTCTGTTGAGTGGATTCAGAGAAAAACACTTGAGCTCTGCACTCAATCAGCTTGCAATCAGCCAAATGAGAGGAAGTACTACTCACATTCTCTCTCATGCAGTCTACACTGCATTCATCCACGTATATACAGTGCCCCCCACTAATATTGGCACCCTTGGTAAATATGAGCAAAGGTGGCTGTGCAAAAATCAAAACATTGAGAAAATCGCCTTTAAAGTTGTCCAAATGAAGTTCTTAGCATTGCATATTACTAATCAAAAATAAAGTTTTGATATATTTACAGTAGGATATTTACAAAATATCTTCATGGAACATGATCTTTACTTTATGTCCTAATGATTTTTGGCATAACAGAAAAATCTATAATTTTGACCCATATAATGTATCTTTGGCTTTTGCTACAAATATATGATTGGTTTTGTGGTCCAGGGTCACATATATAATCCTTTGTGTTTACCATGTTCAGTGTCAGTCTTTGCTTCCTGGTGTTGCTCCTGTTTTTGTTTTTTTTTGGCCCTGTGTTAGTTCTTTGTTTATGCTCTTAATAAATGCTACTGCAAGTGAATCCTCTGCCTTGCATTTCCATTTCTCCAGCGTTACACACTGACTTTTCTTTTGTGTACTGGTGGAAAAAAAAATCTTTGTGATCTACAAATTAAGCAAATTTACTACTGTACATTTTTATTATTGCAATGCAAAAATCTCATTCTCATTATTGTAATGTGGTAAAAATTACATACTGCTAAATATATAAATTACATTTACAATTACATTACATTTATTTAACAAGGACACAAGTGTTTATGGCAATGCAAATAAATAAATAAATAATCAATCAGTCGATCCAGACATGATAGTTTTCATTACTGTATAACAGTAATGAGAATCTAATGAGTATCAACAATAAGAATAATGAGAATCAAAATGAGGTGGAAAATGTGCTTAATTTTCATTAAAATAATGTCACAGTGCAACTTGTCTTAATGGTGCAAAAACATGCTTTGTTTTCTTAGTGCAAAATATAATTTACTTTTTTTGGGACCTACACTGTCATGGCATACAATCCTCTCTGCTGTCCATCAGCAGTGTTAGTCTTATATAATATGAAGTCATATGGCCATCACAGTCAATTAGTGACCAGCTGTTGACCTCTTACAAACAAGGAAAAAAAAAAAAACATTAACACAGCAGTTGGAGTATGAGAGGTGCAGAAGCCCTATAGGGCTCTCTGGCCAGTGTAAAGAGCACTGAAATAGAGGCAGGATAGGGTCAACATGGTTTTAGGGGATGTCTTTTAATGGCACTTGAATGGAAACAAATCAGCTGCAGAGTCCATTTAAGACACCGTTATTACTGAATTCATGCATTCACTCTCCCCACCCCCAGGCCCAGCACTAAACTTACAGAGAGAATGCCAGAGAGCACATTAACAATTCAAGACAATCAAACACTGGTTTCGCACATACGGCCACACTGAGAAGTTTATCTCAGGCAGCACATGCCGAGGGCAGAGTGTGCAAGTCAAGCTTATCATGGCAGCTCTAAGCGTGTCTCAGTGGGTCTCTCTCTCTCACAGCTCACTTTACTCCTTTTTCCATTTCTTTTCTATAATTTTCTTGCCAATCTCGACTAAAGTATAAATTCAGCCACATAATAATGCATCTGCAAGGAAACCAGCACACATATGCTGCTTCCTCATCAGTAAATTCCTTGCGGAGCTCAGCAGGCGACAGACTGGAGAAGATTACTTCACCCCAGTGAGGACTTTAACACCCTGAGCCAAAACCTACTTCTGAGTGTGTAGCCTCACTTGACCTGAATGAGTCCTTCATTGACACTCATTTAAACTTATGCTAACTTGGTACTAAATTTAAAGGAATAGTTCACCAAAACATGAAAATTCTGTCATCATTTACTCATACTTATGTCTGACTTTCTTTAGTAGAATACAAACAGATATTTTGCCGAATGTTCATGATGCTGCTCTTTTCCATACAATGAAGGAAATGGTGATTCAATATAAAGTTCACCCAAAACTGATAATATTATCATAATTTGGTAACACTTTATAATAACTTTAATTTATAAATCATTAGCAAACATTATATGATGCTTAACAGATCATTAGTTAATATATATTCACACAGCTAGAAATATGAGATAATGTTCTTGATAATGTTTACTAATGGGCATACTAAACATTACCTAATGATTAACATAGTGACTTTATGATCATTGGGAAATTGCTGTTTTTTGCACCGGCAATGATAGTGTTAATGGGGGGAGTTCAGGATCCGGAAGAGGATAAGAGCGAGTTAGTCAGGATGGTGCAGCTGTAAACAGTTGTTCTGTGTTCTAGTTAAACATGAATGCACTGAAAGTCTTTTGTCTGTCATTCTTCAGACATTACACTGGTGTCAGAAGTGGGATAATGTCAGAGCGCGAATTGGAATGCATCCTGCGCGATCTGAGTGGTCTCGTTGAGGAAATGCGAGATGAGGTGCGGAGCCGAGGCGGGGGCAACCCCGCGGCCGCCGCGATGTGGACACCCGCGCTGGGAGTGAGAGAAGTGCACGAGCTACTCGCCCGCGATCTTTTCCGCGATGGCTCAATCGCCTCTTTAGAGGCAAAAAAGCGGGATCCGCGCGAGTTGGACGTGAGCCAGGATGATGACGACGCTTCAGCCGGTGAAAGCACACATGGGGGTTTTGAGCTGTTGAGGAAGTGCCATTCTTCCACAACTGAAAAGGAGGTGAACATGGTTGAGTCTGGCCCAGTGCAGGTGCATGTTAAGCTGCCCAGGTATGATGGATCTGTGCCACCTGAGCCCTATTTTGCACAAGTGCAGCTGGCAGCCTGGCGGGCTGGGTGGAGTAAAGAGGATTCAGCAGCTCAGCTGGCACTAGCACTGGAAGGGCCAGCAGTACAAGTGCTGCTTAATCTCACTCCGGCAGAACAGAGAGACTATGCGACTCTTACAGGGGCACTTGAACAGCAGTTCGGGGCATGGCAGACAGCAGAACAAAGACTGGAGCAACTGGCCGGTAGACGGAGGAAAGTAGGGGAGAGTCTGGGTGCTTTGGCCGCCGATGTGCGGTTCTATGTGCGGCGAGGATACCCACAGTGCGCCGCAGCTGCACAGGAGGAGCTGGCTCTCCACGCATTCCTGCAAGCCCTGCTTCCAGAGAAGCTGAGACAGCATGTTCGATTATCTGCCCCCCAAACCCTGACTCAAGCACTGGCAGAGGCAGAAAAAGCGGAAACTGTATTCCTGACGGCCCGAGCAGCAGCCCCCTTTTATCACCCTCCAGCCCGAGTACGCCAAGCCGAGTGTGCTGATGTTGACGATTCGGAAGGGATATGTCGTATGGGTGATCTTATACAACAAGACGAGGGCAGGGAGCGGCCCCTGAACCGTCGAAGACGTTCTATTCAATGGGACCCATGTTACCGTTGCGGGGAGGTGGGGCATGTGGCCCGTGATTGTCCCGCCCCTGCACCCTTGCCCCGAAAGTCTGCGGTTCCGGAAAACTAGGAGCGAGCGGTCGGGTGGAGGGACGGCCGCTCCAACCACAGTCTACACCCCTCCATGGGAAATGTTCACTAGTAGGACACACACAGGGTTTGTACGTGTACTGTGTTCTAAACGGGCATGCCAGCAGAGTCCTCATCGATACGGGGTCCACTATTTCCATTGTCCGGCCGGGAGCCCTGCCTGGAACGGAAGGGTCAATGCCAACCGGGTGGTCAGCCTCTACGATGCAGATGAGAACGGTAACTGGGGAGCGGGTGGCCCTTAAAGGAGGAAGGCGCCTGCACGTGGCAGTGGGTACAAGTGTTTTCGTCCATGAGTTTTGGTTGAAACATCGAAGATGCTTGTATTATTGGACTAGACTTTTTGACGCTGAGTGGGGCCTGTATAAATGTGGCCGGGGCTTACCTTCAAATTGGTCGGGAAGTCATTCCTCTAAAGAAAGGGCAAAGGGCGGTTGATGTGCCCTTGGGCCCAGTAAGGGGGCAAACAGCTGGGCAGAATAGTCCAGCACTCACATTAAAAGCTAATCCCGGGGATGTCAGCACCACGCTGGCCCAGTTCACCATGCCAGTACCCTCCCCATCAAAAGAGACTGTACAGGCCGTTCAGGAGCTGTGGCAACGGAGCAGTGACGGACTTACCCCCAACCAGCGTCAACAGTTGCGGGACGTGCTTAACCACAACCAGGACATCTTCGCCGCACGAGATGAAGACTGTGGACGAACGGGGCTAGTACAGCATGACATTGATATGGCCACAGCTTCTCCCATCCGCTTGCGACCACACCGGTTAGCACTGGCCAAACAGACGGCAGCAGTGCAAAAGATCCAGGAGATGGAAAGGGCTGGAGTAATCAAGCCATCTAACAGCCCGTGGGCAGCCCCAGCTGTGCTCGTCAAAAAGAAGGACTCCTCCTGGCGATTTTGCGTGGACTATCGTCGCTTAAACGCGGTCACGAGAAAAGACTCTTACCCGTTACCACAAATCGATGACACCTTGGACTATATCGCGGGGTCTAGTTGGTTTAGCTCCCTTGACCTCCAGAGTGGGTACTGGCAGGTGGAGTTGGCTCTGGAGGCCAAACCAAAGACTGCCTTCACCATTGGCCAGGGGCTATGGCAGTTCTGTGTAATGCCATTTGGCCTCTGAGATGCTCCAGCCACCTTCTCCCGGTTGATGGAACAGGTCCTGGCAGGTGTCTCCCGCCGTTGCTGCGTGGTGTATCTGGACGACCTGTTGGTGCATGCACCAGACTTTGAAGGGGCACTACAGCATCTCCAGGTGGTTTTTGCTGCTATCCGCAAAGCTGGGTTACGACTCAATCCCAAAAAGTGCCACTTACTACGGAGAGAGACTGTCTAACTGGGGTATGTGGTGAGTGCTGCAGGAGTCGCAACTGACCCGGCCAAGGTAGTGACGGTGAAGAAATGGCCTGTTCCAAAGAACATCGCCGAACTGCGGAGTTTTTTTGGCCTGGCATCATACTGCCGGCGCTTTGTCCAGAACTTTTCCACTATCACCAGCCCACTACACCAGCTAATGGAAAAGGGCCGATCCTTCATCTGGGATGAGGCGTGTGAAGCCGCCTTCAACCACTTGCGTGAGGTACTGACAAATGCTCCAGTACTGGCATTCCCTGATCCCTGTTATTATCGACACCGAAGCCAGCAATGTTGGTGTAGGTGCAGTGTTGTCCCAAGAAGGAGACAATGGAGAACACGCCATTGCATACTTCAGCCAGGGCCTGAAGAACGCAGAGAGAAACTACTGTGTTACCCGCCGAGAGCTGCTAGCAGTGGTGTTGGCACTTCGTCACTTTACCTGTTTGGGAGGAGGTTCCAGCTGCGGACAGACCAAGCATCCATCACTTGGCTGTTAAATTTCCGAAACCCTGAGGGTCAGGTGGCTCGGTGGTTGGAGCTTCTCCTAGACTATGATTTTGAGGTGCAGCACCGGGCTGGCCGGCAGCATGGGAATGCGGATGCCCTGTCCCGCCGCCCCTGCGAAGAGGTTGATTGCCAAAATTGTAGAAAGCAGGAAGAACGGGAAAAGGCCGCAGACGAAGTGGTAGTGCGGCAGGTAGATGGAGGGGGCCTGTGACCCCCTGGAACCTCATGAGTTGCGGCGGCAGCAGGAAGCAGATCCTGCCCTAAAGAAACTACACGAGTGGCTGAGTGCAGGTCGGCGGCCAGAGCGGCAGGAGATAATGGCACTTGGACTGGAAGTGAAAGCCTATTACTCCCAGTGGGCCACCCTTACCCTCCGTGACTGTCTGCTTTACCGTCAGTGGCAGACACCCGACGGCGAAGCCACCTTACTGCAACTGCTAGTGACCCGTTCCTTGCGGTGTCAGGTTCTACGTCTAGTGCATGGTTCAGTGGGGACCGGCCACTTTGGAATAGCAAAGAACCTGCGGAGATTGAGAAGCCGGTTCTATTGGCCGGGATGCCGGGTGGACGTCGAGCTCTATGTCCACTGCTGTGATGCATGCACAGCCAAGAAGGGAACTACGCAGCGACCCCATGCCCCACTGCAACAGTACCTGGTTGGGGCCCCCATGGAACGTGTGGGAGTCGACATCCTGGGCCCCTTCCCAGTCTCAGAGGCTGGGAACTGTTACGTTCTAATTGCCATGGACTACTTCACTAAGTGGCCGGAGGCATACGCAATACCTGACCAGAGTGCGGCCACCACGGCAGAGAAACTGGTGGTGGAGATGTTCTGCAGATTCGGAGCCCCAGATGAGATCCACAGTGATCAGGGTCGCAACTTCGAGGCTGAAGTGTTCCAAGAAGTGTGTCACCTCCTGGGGATACGCAAGACATGCACAACTCCCCTCCATCCACAGAGTGATGGGTTGGTGGAACCGTACCTTTACCACCCAGCTAGCCATCCTAACCAGTGAGCACCAGCGTGACTGGGACCGACACATACCCCTGGTACTCTGGGCCTACCGAACGGCAGTTCAAGAGTCTACGGGGTGCACACCGGCTGCCCTTATGTTCGGCCGGGAACTACGAACACCGGTGGAATTGGTTTTCGGCCCCCCACCCGAACTAGAGATTACTGGGATACCGGGGTTGGAGTATTTGCAAAAGCTGCGGAACAGGCTCCATGTAGTGCATGAGGGAGCCCGGGACCGACAGGGAGCTGCGTCAGCCAAGCAGAAAAGGGCGTACGATGTCCACAGTAACAACAAAGACTTTGCTGGGGACAGAGTTTGGGTTTACTCCCCTAAAAAGAAAAAGGGGAATACAGTTATTCTCCGAAGCTCTACAGTCACTGGCATGGCCCATGTGAGGTGCTGGCCAAGATTTCTGATTTTGTGTACCGAGTCAACCTTGGAGGACGACGACGAGGATGATCGACTTGCCCCGTACCATCCCATGGCCATAGAGCGCTCTGACGAGGACCCGGAGGAGGAGGTACCGCAGGCAAGCACGATACCACACGAAGCCTATTCCCCGGCTAGTCCACCTGCTACGGCGGGGGAGGGACGGCCTCAGCGACAACGGAGACCACCAAGATCCTTATGAGACTACATCTGTGACGCTGCTCGTATATAAGTGCGGATGAAGGATTAGAGCTTTTGCAATCAGAGATTATTGTGTGCTACTAAGTTCTTTAATGGACACTGGGACAGTTGTCTCTTAAGGGAGGGGTAGTGTAGCGCACACACTTTATGATCATTGGGAAATTGCTGTTATATGTTTTTTGCACCGACAATGAAAGTGTTAATGGGGGGAGTTCAGAACCCGGAAGAGGAGAAGAGAGAGTTAGTCAGGCGGTTAGTGGTGCGGCTGTAAACAGTTGTTCTGCGTTCTAATTAAACGTGAATGCACGGACATTCGTCAGACATTACAATATGTTTATTTAATGTAAATTTAAACGCTTACAAATGTCAGTAAACTTTAAGTTCATATGATCTTCATTTATTGGTCTTTGTTTGTTGTGTAGACCTTTATTTACACATCTTAACAAATAATCTATTAATTATTTGTTCATGTTTTTGCAGTACCCAATCTAAAGTAGAAACTATTCATCATTTGAAAATGTTTATAAATGTTTACTAATTATTAATACCTTTATGAGCAGTCATCTCAATGGCAAAAGGTGTCCGGAAAGACTTGAATTTACCCTATTCACGCATCTTTACTAATAATTTATTAATCATTTGTTCATGTTTTTGCAGTAGACAATCTAAAGTTGAAACTATTCATCATTTGTAAATGTTTATAAACGATTACTAATCATTTAGTATCTTTATAGGCATTGGACTTTTAGCTAATGTAACTAGGTTTGTGTAAAGGGTGGCTGGTTAAGTTTAGCTAAATGCTTGCTAAAGACATAACAGATTGTAATTTTGTTGCAAAAAAAATGTTTTTATTGCCTCAACACTCACATTAGTGTACTACTCTTCAGTGTATCATTAAACAGGATATTCCTTGAATCATAAATAAATGGGAAAACAAATAATTTTTTAAAAGAAAATATTTTTTTAAAAATCTTTTGTAAACACCAAACCTGTCCCTAACATTACCTGTATCACACCTCATTAGCAGCAAAAGTGTTGTGCATTAACACAAGCTTTTAATCATTTTATAACATCTGTTAAAATCATTTGTAGATTTTCGATAAGTGCTTGATCGTATGGAATTGAACGTTTAATGACATTTGTAAGCATTTTAACACATGAAATAATGATTTGTTTGAACATTATCTAATGTTTAATAAGTGTATTAGCAAACATTAACAAGAACATTATCTCACATTTCTAACTCTTTGAATATTTATTAACTAATGATCCATTAAGCATTATATCATATTTGTTAATGATTTATTAATGAAAGTTATTATAAATTGTTACCCATGATTTATTCACTCTGATGTCTTTCCAAACCTGTGTTGACTTACTCTCTTGAACAGAAGAGTTTTAAAGAAAGAAAGAAAGAAAAAGAAAGAAAGAAAGAAAGAAAGAAAGAACACATTTGACAGACATTTGGGTGGCCAAAATCTAGATGAGGGTGAGGAAATGATGACAAAATTAGCATTTTTAAATAAACTACCCCTTTAATGGCACTCTTTTAAAACACTCACCTGCTTTAACTCTACCCCCTGCAGTTATCACTTATGAATGGTATGTCATTTCTGACAGAAACAATATATATTTTTAGAAAGCTGGTGTCAGGGACTGAGATTTCAGCCAGAACAATTCATTTTGCCAGCTTTATCTGCTGTGATTCTTATAGCCACCGTTGCTTCTCAGAGAATTTCACAGGAGTGATGTCCTGTGTGCTGCATTATTTTGGAATGCAGATCATCAGTGTGAATCACAGCTAACCACAGCTAAATGGCATAACACAATTACTAAAAAAACACCACTCATAAACACACAGCCAGAGGGCAAGTCAGTTCACCCACAAATACAATCTTCATTACATCATAAAACAAGTTAAATGTATTTTCACATACAAGCTTAAAGTTCACTAACTAAAAAACACCAAGGTAATATATGGTGTTTTTTTAAGTAGCGTACCATTTAAATATCATGATATGCAAATTTTGCAATCAGTACCATGGTATAACAGTACATTTTAGCAAGGGAATACATAAATGCGAAGCATGTTTCTGAGTACAGCATGTAAAATGTTGTATGCTGCAACTAAAACATTAACATTTTCAGGCTCATAACTATATATTTCTGCATTATATTTATTTGCTATGTACACATTAACATAAGTCCGAAAAATAAAATGCACATATGGATGGGTGTTTGTATGAATGACAACAGAGGGAGAGAAACTAATATGATTATCCACACAACAGCACCACCTGCAGATCGAATCCCATAATTTGTCAACAGTAAAAGAATAGGAATACAGGATATTGGTGCCTGCAATATTAGATGGTAGACTTCCAATAATATTATCATTATTAGTGGTAACTGCTATGACAAGGATCTACTAGTACTATTATTCACATTAGGGATCTGAAGATATTCAATTACATTTAAAGTTTGGTCATAAATGATACATGAATGATACCTCAGACATTGCTGCTTATTAAGGAGAGTTGTGCTTTTAACATAGGTGATCAGACTCATGTTTTTTGCCTGACAGATGAAAACCATAAAAAAAAAAAAAAAAAATCCATACACAAGCACTGACTCACAAGGACTGACCTGAGCCAACCCTTGTGAAAAGAAGTGCATTTAACATACTTTTTTTTTTTTAAAGAGTAGGCGACTTATTACAGAAGTAGTGTACTTAGAAAGAAAATGATATATAAGTGCAAACTGAATGCAATATTTTTGGACACATAATTGCAATTTAATTGCACCTGAATGAAAATCATAGTTTCAATTTATATTATGAAAACCATAAAAAAAAAAAAAAAATCCATACACAAGCACTGACTCACAAGGACTGACCTGAGCCAACCCTTGTGAAAAGAAGTGCATTTAACATACTTTTTTTTTTTTAAAGAGTAGGCGACTTATTACAGAAGTAGTGTACTTAGAAAGAAAATGATATATAAGTGCAAACTGAATGCAATATTTTTGGACACATAATTGCAATTTAATTGCACCTGAATGAAAATCATAGTTTCAATTTATATTAAATGCAATTAGCTGAACATTATGCTTCTTTAAAGCACAACAGAAGATTATCATAACGATGATTTGATATTTACTTAAAATGTACTTTTCATTTGACATTATTACAAAGTGGACTTTTTGTGTGTTAGAAATATAAATAAGTGCATTAGAAATATAGACATGAAAGTGTACTCTAAGTACACTTAAGTTGGCTTTTATTTCATTAATATAATTTGCAAATACAGTTTTTATAATATACTTTTGACATTTGAAGTACATTACAAGTGTGCATTCAAAACAATTTCATTCAATACAGCACACTTCATTTTCACAAGAGAAGTGATCACAATATACTGAATTCAGGGTGACTTTAGACTTAGGGAAGTAGCCACCCAACAACTATCCAAAACACCATAGCAACCATATAGCATTGCCCTAGCAACCACCAAGAACACCCTAGCAACTACATAGGAACATACTAAAACCATTTAGAACGTATTGGCAAAATTGGTTACTTGATTCTAAATTGTATGTCTCATCCAATAACTCAGACTGTAATGGATTTAAGCTGCTCGACTGCACTAATCATAAATACTAAAAAACAAGGCATGTGAAAGTAAGAGAGATTCTTTGAATTATTTGGATATAGGCAAAGCACTGTTTAATCTCAGCAGCTGTTTAAAACAAAACACTTTTGTATCAATATTTTTTATTAATTTTAAAGCTTTGATCATCTTAAATGGTTGGTTTGATAAATTGTGACTGAAATTTGAATTGTTTTATGCCCACAAAAAGCAGAAAGAAATGCAGCTCTCATGTTGAATATGCCATGCAGAAACTACAAACTTGTAACTACAACTTGAAATGTCTAAACATGACTTAATTTGTAGACAGTTAATTATGTTTGCCCAATCTCTTCTAGTAATAGAAAATATATATTTATTGTTCAAGAGTGTTTAAATAGTTTAATAAGAGACAATATATCTTTGATTCAATTCATATTAATTCTGAAGCTCCAGCTTTGTTTAATCACCTACTTAATTTTATAAAGTGATTAAACAACTGAAACCCACTGGTTGGGTGTTTGCACATGAGCTCAGTTTCATTAAACTGACAACTTAATGCTCTGAATTTAAACATGTTTATTCAGTCTTTGCCCATATATGCACATAATTATTTCTGAACCAATCACCTGAGCCACAGATGTCATGACAGTGATGATTGGCTGATGACTCCAAACCATAATAATAATAATAATAATAATAATAATGTCTATACATTTAATGAACCATAACATCAAAGGCAGCACACACTTTTAAGAGCCCTCAAATAAAATAAATAAATAAATACATAAGTAAATACAAATACAAGAAAGAAAGAAAGAAAGACATAAAGAACGAAAGAAGAAAAATAACTATCATTGGCAAAATATCTGTATATAAGATCAGACAAAAATTTGGGGGAAAAAAAAATTAATTTGAAAGTTCTTTGAAAGATTCAAAACCTTGGATCTGATACTCTGCGTGAGAAAGACTGAGTGGAGATGGCTGTATGCCAAAACTTTAAAAAGAAAATGCTGCAGAAGAATACTGAACAGGGTCAGATAACAGTCATCTCAGAATGCCAAACTTGCCTTCCTAGAAGGAAATAATTCAGTGCAGAAGGTGGAGGAAATCAATATATTTTTTTGAAAAGCCACAACAAATTGACATTGCATGCGCACACACAAACGGTCTTTCAATCAGTGAGGCCCAATTCTCCCAGGTCACATTCATCTGCGCATGTAATTTCAACCTATTCATTGAGTTATTGGATTTGTCACATTCACAGTACAAATGAGATCAATGCAGTTCCTCACTTTCTTTAATGCACCCTTGAGTCGAGGATCACAATCTGATCTCCTGTTGCCATAGAAATTAAAAGTCAGGGTGAGGCTTCATTGCTACAGAAATGTGTCAGTGCAGTAAACATGGTCAGACATTCAGAATAAAGTCTGGTCCATATTGCAGCTTATTCTGGCAGAGAACCACCCACTTAGACAAGAGATTGCGTGACCGGCATTTTAATTGCTCAGTACATAAGCAGAATATACAGGTGTGCTCAAGATCTTTACATAATTATCTCTCAAGTAATTGAAAGAAGGCTGAAATAAAAAATGTTAGATGAAAAGTGTAAAAAAATTTGAATGCTGACTTGGAAACAACAGTAACCGAAATAAATGCTTTAAAGGTTAAGTACTAACATTCTAAAGCTGAAATAAAAATAAAGCTAAATAATATTTACGTTTCTTAAGATAATTATTTACAAAACAATAAAACTAATAAATAATGACAAATAAACTAATAAAAATGACAAAAGCTAAATCTAAAATTACTATATAATACAAATATAATACTATTAATCTAAGTGTCACGATGCACACACACGAGGAACGAGGAGACGCTGGAGAATACTTTACCAAGACTTTATTTGCACCAAGGAAGGGAGACGAACTCAGGAAGACGTTTAACATCGGACAGAGAACTTGGGACTGGGAACACTTTTTATACACACAGGAGGAGGGGATGACGAGACACACCTGGGAGCAATGAAACATCAAGGGAAACACCTGGGACAAATGAACTTAACTAATCAGGGGAGGAACAGGAAACTAACCAAATAAGGGCATGGGAAGGCACATGGGGAGCAGGACACACACAAAACATGGAACAGAGTCTGACATAACGCCCCCCTCCGGAAGGCGTGTCCTCACGCCATATAACAACCAATGGGGAGGGGGGGTGGGCACTCTGGAGGTCCCTCAGGACAGACACGGGACAGTGGGCCTCCAGAGCGGTACCAAGACTTTATTTTCAGGAACCAAGGGAGACGAACTCAGGAAGACGTTTAACATCGGACAGAGAACTTGGGACTGGGAACACTTTTTATACACACAGGAGGAGGGGATGACGAGACACACCTGGGAGCAATGAAACATCAAGGGAAACACCTGGGACAAATGAACTTAACTAATCAGGGGAGGAACAGGAAACTAACCAAATAAGGGCTTGGGAAGGCACATGGGGAGCAGAACACACACAAAACATGGAACAGAGTCTGACACTAAGAAGCATCAATTCTAGCACCGTGAATTTTTGTGCTTGACTTGAATTTCAGCCAGCCAATCAGACTGCAGTTTGCAGATTTGATCTGCATCTGAAAACAATTTTTAGGGAGTAATTATTCACACTGAAGTGCTAAAATGAACTTATAATATTTTACTTTATATCTTAATTCTTAAATATGCCTTAGTCAGGATTTTTTAGCTCAGTTAATAAATATATGATTAATAAATTATAGATTAATTAGAACACCGCCTTTGGGGGGGTTTACCCCATGCCGGTTCTAAGCCCGGATAAAGGAGGAGGGTTGGGCGTGGGGCCAGCGACCCCTCCCCGTAAAAGCCTCTGTTGCTACAGAAACGACAAGAAATTATCTTTTTTGTGCTTTTGATGGCAGAGATGACTGCCAACCATGGATGACGGTGTTGGAACAAAGTCATTCGAAGGTCCTACCCCTGATGCACGGCAAGTTCCTCAATGCCAAATCATCATTTCGATTCGCTACCTGGAATGTCCAGACATTATACCAAACCGGCAAATTGGTGCAACTCCTGGGAGAATTTAATTGCTGTCATCTTGACATCCTTGGCATTGGTGAGGCCCGTTGGACGGCGAGTGGGAAGTTGATAAGTGACGATAAGACCTTCATATACTCCGACCACGACCATGACTTTATTGGCTCTATGACTTTCTCTCCTCTCCACCTGTAGCTGGTGTGTGGTGAGTGCACTGGCGCCGTTGTCCTGTGGCTGCCGTCGCATCATCCAAGTTGATGCTGCACACTGGTGGTGGTTGAGGAGAGACCCCCCACATGATTGTAAAGCGCTTTGGGTGTACAACAATACACAATGAAGTGCTATATAAATGCATCATTCATTCATTCATTCATGACCATGTCCACGGTGTGGGGATTGTCATGTCTCGCAGAGCGGCATCATGCATACTCTGTTGGCAACCTGTCTTGAACAGAATAATTTCCGTACGGCTGCAAGGCATACATGTGAAGTTGACCTTCGTTCAGGTCAATGCGCCGACAGAAGATGCCTCCGACGCAGATAAGGACTCTTTCTATGACGACTTGCTACTTGAGCTCAACCGTATCCTGCGACATGACCTCGTCATTGTTGCAGGCGATCTCAACGCCAAGATCAGCAAGGAAAGGCAAGCATTCGATCATGTGATTGGCCCCCATGGTTTAGCAACCGAAATCAATGACAACGGTATGCGACGCCTGACTTTTTGTGCTGCACAAAAACTTGTGGTCGCAAACACATATTTTCCACACAAGCGGATCCACAAAGTTACGTGGAAAGCCCCGGGCGCCCACTGGGTGTATAACGAGATTGACTATGTCTACGTCTCAAAGCGTTAGCGCTCGTCCATCCTTGACCTGCAAAGTTATTGGGGTGCTGATGTGGGTACTGACCACTTCCTGCTTGTTGCAACCTGCCGACTTTGATTACGATGTTTGCCAGCCCATGGTCAGCGACCAAAGCCTTCGAGACCCCGTCTTACTGCAGCAGTACAATGTTGCAGTCCGGAATCGCTTCGAACTATTGGCCCCCCCACATGATCTGGATTCCCGTTGGGACCAGTTTCGAGACACTCTGGTAACTGCAGCTGAAGCGGCCATCGGTCGCCGACGGGGCACCTTCAGAGAACTCTGGATCCAACCTCGATCATGGGCATTGATAGATGAACGGCGGCATGTGAAGTAAGTCAGGGATCAAGCACGCATAGATACGGAACACAAAGCTGCGGAGATGAAGTATAGGGACTTGGATCAACAAGTAAAGCAAAGTTGCAGGCGTGACAAGCGTGAATGGGTCGATCAGAAAGGGACCGAAGCACAAGAAGCCACAAACTGAAATGATACATGCACGCTATATCGGATTGTTCGAGAGCTTACCAGCTCCCCATCTGGAAGCGGCTCACCGATCAAAGATCGGGACGTTAGGGCCCTTCCTACTCAAGAAGAACGCGAGCGTAGGTGCGTAGAGCACTTCAAGGAAGTCCTAAACCAGCTAGCGCCAACCACAGCATTCGATCCCAGCCTCCTAAATCCTATACCCGATCTGCCAGTAAACCTTGACACGATCACAGCAGCCGAAACAAAAAATGCGATCTGGGCACTCAAGAATGGCAAAGCTGCAGGCTTGGACGAGATCCCGCCTGAACTACTTAAATCTGGTGACCAGTGCCTTGTCGATGCCCTTACAGATTTGCTCAATGCTTGCTGGGCAACCTCAGCAGTCCCTGAGGAATGGAAACGAGGTATGATCATCACGCTCCCAAAAAAGGCGATCTCTCCAAGTGTGATAACTGGTGGGGTATTACCCTTCCATCAGTACCTGGAAAGGTATTTTCTATTGTCCTTCTAAACCACCTCCAACGAACTGTCGATGCCTGCCTTAGAGATCAACAAGCGGGCTTCTGAAGTGGCCGATCCTGCATTGAGCAGATTTTTGTTCTGCGGCAAGTGATTGAACAATCGCTGGAATACCAACAACGGATCTCACTGAACTTTATTGACTTTGTCAAGGCCTTTGACTCAGTGCACTGAGAAATGCTATGGAAGATAGCCCGGGCTTACGAAATTCCATCTCGATTTGTAGGCATCTTTCACAACCTTTACCAAGGCTTTCGATGCTGTGTACGGATGGAAGAAGGAATAACTGATTTCTTTGCGATTGAAACTGGCGTATGACAAGGTTGTGTGCTTTCCCCAATGTTATTCCTTCTTGTCATCGAATTTGTCACCCGCCACTCTATCAACCACCTACACATTGGCATACCTTGGACAGTTGGTAATCTCTTCCTTGCCGATCTCGACTTTGCCGATGATATTGTCATTCTCGGCCTGACCCAAACTGCCCTACGAGACCTCACTATGGCCCTAGAAAATCAAGCGGCCAGCACAGGACTCCGAATTAATGGACAGAAGACCAAACTAATTCGCATCGGCTATGTAAACTCGAGAGTACCGATTACAATTGATGGAAAAAAAGTGGAGGAAGTTGCAAACTTCACTTATCTTGGGACTGTCGTCTCCTCAAATGGGGATCCAGAACGAGATGTCATCTGTCATCTGGTAAACGAAAACAAGAACGCCCAAAAATTACCTGGCGAAGAACTTTTATGGAAGATCTGCGAGCAGTCGACATTCCATGGGATGAGGCTGAAGTCACGGCCGCGGATCAAAGCTGTTGGAGAACGCTTGTCGCCCTATGTGCCGAATGGCAGCGGTGGAATTAAGGTTAAGGTAAGGTAAGATTAATTTGATTAATTATAGATTAATTATAATTAAAATATATATTAATTATGCCTCACTGGTCTAATCGCAATATTTTTGCTAATTTTTTGTGCTATTCTGCACTAAAACAACTTTTTATTCCACACCATTACCAAAATTTGCATCTGTTCATCAGTGGATTTATATCAGGACCTATGCACTTTTGTTTTTTGATTTTGTGATGAGTTTTTGTTTGAGAGTTGTTTGAGTTTGATGTTGTTTGAGAGTTGTCTGTGGTAAAGAGAAAGCTGTTAAGAGTAAGTAGACTGAATAGATGACATCTTTGCTGAGTGAAAAAAAAAGACAGAGTTTTATTTAGACAACTTGCTTTATTTCAAGCCACAAATGGAAAAAAAAGCATGTCTTCACCCAAAATCCACATAGGGACTCAATTGCAGTGGTGTAATGTAACAAAGTAATAATACTTCGTTACAGTACTTAAGTATTTTTTGGGAGTATCTGTACTTTACTTGAGTTTTTATATTTCAGCCAACTTTTACTTTTACTCCACATTTCCTAATTAAAATGTATACTTTACTCCGATACATTTCCCCGAAGCATATTTGTTACTTACTACAAAATAGTCAGAAGTCAGAAGAACACGGACTGCAGGAAAGCAGGTTTGACGAATCAGTGGTCTGGCGCTTGCAAGTTAGATTCCTAAAAACACCTTTGCTCATGTGCAAACAAGTGCGCACAACCGCGGATGATTTCATTTTCGACTCAAGTCGAGTCTGGGGTGTGCGATACAGCATCGTCTGCGATAATATGGTAAGTGTTGTTGTAATGATGTGCGATCGGACATTATCAAGTAGGCTATATCATCAAATCACACACAGAGTGCACGCACGTTGATTTATTAGTCTATTAAAACTTAAAAATCCAGGCATTCTAAATTGTAGATGGCAAAAATGCTTCTGTATGCTTTTTATATTTATATAATTTAATATAGTTAACTTAAACTATATCACACAAAGAGTACCGTTTTTCTGCAGATATCAACATGAACATTTAATAATAATTGTATACAAGTTCAGTAAAGCAACAAGTGACTTACATTTTAGACATAATATTGCTTATTTTTGCTCAATTTTGCCATCGAAAATAGTTCCAAACATTTTGCATCTCTGAGCAATGGACGGTGTTTACTTATTGAGTGAATCAGCTTTTTGAACGAATCGGTTGAATAAATGATCTTCTCTTAACAGTCACTTGCTGTCACCTACTGGCGGCTTTAATTTCACATTCACATTAAACTGTGTAAATACATCTAAATGATATTTCAGATGCAGATTCCAGAAATGTTTTTTTTATGTTGGAATGAAAGACACTAAGTACCGGATGAAGTGCTTCTTATTCTTATTTTCTGGTAAGATATCTGTACATTTACTTGAGTATGGCTTTCAGGTTCTTTATACACCACTGCTCAATTGCCATTTAAACTGCTTATTCTTTTATTGCAAAACCATTCATGCACACAGTTCACAAACACCCAGCCTTCACTGTTCATTCATATTTTCTCACCTTCCTCATGTCTTTGGCTCTCCTCCCTCTCTTTCTCTGATCTTTCATTTCTTACTTTTTGATATTCTTTACTACACTTGCATTGTCAGTTCAGATGCTGAGGTACAGAATGTGTAATTCTGGATCTCACCTGGGGGAAAGAAAGAGAGAAGGTGAGAAAGAGGGAGCGACAGACATACCTGTGGGTTATGCTGACACCTGCAGCACATTAAAATGGACTGAAGAGAAAATGAACTCGTACTTGCATATAGTGATTTACTAAAACTTGAACACCTCTGAAGGAAGTCAAAATTAACATTTGGGTATGTATAGCAGAATGCTCTAATTATAAATACTAAGATACATTAGCGCTCAAAAGCTTGGAACTGGTAAGATTTTTTAAATGTTTTTGCAATAAATGCATATTTTTATCAAAAACACAGTAGTACGAGAAGAAAAGTTGATAGGCATCATCTCCTCAACAGAATAAGAGATCAGAATGTAACAGATTTGTATCAAGCATATTTAACAGCAAGAAGCTACAGACAGTGAACTGACAGACAGACAGGCAGGCAGAGTGAAGATGAGAGGAATATTTAGATGCAGATATGGCTTGACAACTGTCATAGTGGAAAATAAGTGAATGAAATACAGAAAATGGGGTGAAGGAAGGATATATGGAGCAACTGAGGTTCACTGAAGAAACAATTTCTCGAGCAAATGGAAATCATCCTTTGAAGAAGGAAATATTTAGACACGTTGTGAATGAGAGAGTGTGTGTCTGTATAATCCAACAGTTATCACACTTCTGCAGGACTGCAACCACCTACAGCTTCTGCAGCCTAAAATCCAGGTTACAAAATCTGTTTGACTTACCCTAAAGCTTTAGTCATAATGCTCCGTAATGATCCGCTTTTGCTTTGGCATTATACAGCAGGTGGAGTGTCTCACTGTTTACAGCTTTTCATTAAAGAGCTACAATTGGTACAAACAATTGAAATCAAACAAAAAGTAGGAAAATACTGGTAAACTGGAGTGAATTAAAACAATAGGCAACATGCTGATTCATCTGTGTGTAATACTGTATGTTGAAAGGAATCCATTATGCATATGCATAGTGTCTAGTACTGAATTAAGAACCACAGTAAAACAAACTTTCATTGTTTGAGATACTATCATTACATTTCATTTAGAAATAGAGAGAAAAATCCTTCTTCAAGTATTTTATAGCAGTTGATAAACACCAGGCTGTGACATTTAAACAGAAACGCACATATTAGATCTCAGATCATCTGATCTGAAACTTATTAAACCCTTGTATCCTTTTTCATTATATTAGTTTGGCCTTTGTAAGGGTTGTTTATCACACACATCTCTCAGACAGAAGACTTAAGGTCACTAAAGGCAGAGGAGACCTGTGCTTTAAAAATGTCAAATAAAAATAGAAACTTCAGATGCTGTGTGAAAACTGCAATATAATCTTTCTTTTCCCAGGGGCAGCTAGCCAGATTATCTAACAACACAATTTTAGCCGACTGAAATGATGACTAATAGGTTTCATCTCATCTTATTTTCATGAGAAGCACAATTTTACTGGAAAAGATGAATACAGCAAGAGGAATAATTGAATTTAATTGAATTTAATTGAATTTAATTTAAACACTGAAAATGTAAGATTCAAAATTTGATTGAAATACTGTTTCAATAAGTATCACTCTGTTAATATTACAAAAAAATATTACAAATTCATGAAGAAAAAAAAGTAGAACCATGTTCACTTTCATTTTGGAACAAATTGTATTTTAGTAATGCTTTGGCAACTTAAAGCCTTTTTTAAACAAGGCAATAAACATAGAGAAAGAAAAAAGAGAATCACCTCAGTTTCTGCATCATTCCTTTAATAAACAATTGGCCATTTATTGCCTTAAGCATTTCAATCAAGAGCACAATACCTGCTGATTTACACAGTCAGTTGAGGGATAGATGACTCTTTCTTCTCTATCTCTTTAACTTTCTTATTACTTCAAGAATTGGACCAATTATCCCCAACTGCTGCCCAGCTTGCTGTTGACATTTCAAAGTGACCTGCTGTTTGTTTGTGTCTGTAACATCACTCTCTAAACAAATGGGTAGTCAGCTACATTATACTGGCATTATATTTTATGCTGGGATATTATTGGCACTATATCCTGATTGTTTAGTTTATAAACTTATCCATTATGAAGAAATTAGGTCAATCAAAGCGACTCTCTCAAACTCTCACACTCATTAAATTAATTTAATTTTACTGCTGCCTCTCTGATTAAAGGCCTGGTTAGAATGCAGAAGTATGCACATGACGTGAGAGCATGTAACAAGTGTGTATCCAATATAAATGTAACTTTGTAGTCCAAACCTTTTAGTTTAGCTCAGCATATTATGAGAGAATCTCAGATTAACTTCATGAGAGACTACAGATTAACAAGACTCAACCCTGCAACATGGCCCAATGTGCACAAACTGCTCAGGAAACGGTTTTCAGACTGGGGTCTGGGTACCCTCGGGGATCTTTAAAGTGCTCCAGCGTGCTTATTATGCCCCTTTTTACAAGATGTAATATAAGTCTCAGGTGTCCCCAGAATGTGTCTGTGATATTTCAGCTCAAAATACCCCACAGATCATTGTCATTTTGAAAATGCCTATTTTGAGTGGGAGCAGAAACATGCTGTTTTCATGCATGTCTCTTTAAACGCAAATGAGCTGGTTCAGTGGTAGAGCATTGCGTTAGCAGTGCAGAAGGTTATTGGTTCAATTCCCAGGGAACACACAAACTGGTAAAAAAATGTATAGCCTGAATGCACTGTAAGTTGCTTTGGATAAACGCGTCTCCTAAATGCTTAAATTATTAATTAAATTATTATTAATTATGCTGAAACCATGCGTTTTAAAGCCATATCAGTTTAAACTTCTGATACACGGTTTTCTGAGCGCACACATCCAAAGTCTGCACACAGAAAGCGTCTGTCACACGGCATCTGAGTACTAAACTAATTTCCCTTTCGAACTGTCTCTCCCGTTGTGTATGACGCATTGGGAAAACTCCCGTTTTACTGTTTTACTCTGTACTGAAACCTGATTTGTTCACGTTTGTGTAGCTGCACAAACCAATGGCGCTTTAGCCCGCCAGAAAGGGCACAGCCGACCACTATATAGGTCGGCTCAGAGCACCATTCATCAGACCATTTTCCTTCAGCGACGAGGATCATCTCTTTTCTGACTCTGCAAGGAAGCAGAAGAAGAAGAAGAAGCCGAAGGAAGAAGCTCCACCTGCCCCAGCAGAGAAGATTTCCCTGTGGCCATTCGGCACTTAAAGAGCAAGAGCAAATTTCCTAAAAGAGAGTGTTGTTGCAAATGTCGAGTCGCGAGTGTGGCTTGTGCAAAGGACCCCTTGTACGAGACTGATGGGCACAGTGAGTCTGTCGCCTGTCTGGGCAGCGCCCATGCAGAGGCTGCACTCACTGAGGGTTCGAGCTCTCATTGTGAGAGTCTCAGCCTTCCCTGTCTCCGCTCGCGGATCGCCTTTTTTCACGATGGCGGTCCTCCCTGCTCAGCTCTCCCATTTTCTTTCTTGCCTAAGAGAAAGAAACAGCGGAGCAGCGGGCCTTTCTCTATGGGTTCGAGTGGTGTCACGTCGGCTCAGCGCCCGCGTGCCCTGCTCAACCCACGTCCTCTCATCTCGCCGGTGTGCTTCACACTGGAGGACCAGCGCCCCTCTTCTGCTGCGAGCGGCCTGGTCTTTTTCATCACTTCAGAGGAGGACGTCACCATCGATGACATCACCGCTGACGACTCAGTGTTCTTGGTGGCGTCAGACACAGGAGCATGGGAAGGTTCCAGGGAGGAGCCCGAAGCCCTTCCCTCCGCTCAACCCGTGAGGCCGAAGCCCGTCTAAGGCTGTAGAGAACTTGGATCTCGATTGGTCGGCTCCAGAAGAGCCCACCCACGGCCTATTGGATGAGTGGTACCTGCCGGGAAGCCATCAACATTCCTCTCATCAGCGGCCCGCCCCTTTCTTGCCTGCAGTTCACGAGGAGCTCACCAAGATGTGGCACACCACCTATTCGGCCCGGGGTGACCCCTCTATAGCAGCGGCTCTCACCTCCGTTGACGGCGCTGATGACAGAGGGTACAGCAGGCTCCCCCTCTGGAAGAGGCAGTCGCTGCCCACTTATGCCCGCCATCTGCCCTTGGTTTGAAGGCCCATGCAGCGCATCACTCCAAGCCCTGAAGAACCACCTTGGCCATCGCCAACAGAGAATATGCAGTGGCCGGTCAGGCCGGATCGGCACTGCATACAATGGCGGTCCTCCAAGTGTTTCAGGCCAAGCTTCTCCGCAGCATGGACAAGTCAGGCCAACAGCACCAGGATGCTTTTAAAGAGCTGCGCAAAGCATACCTGGCTCTGCGCGCAACGAAAGCAATGGCGCAGGCGATCAGCAAGACAATGGCCAGTTTGGTGGTGTTGGAGCGCCACCTCTGGCTGAATCTGACCGAGATCAGGGACACTGAGAAAATGGCCTTCCTCGACTCGCAAGTCTCGCTGAAGGGCTTGTTCGACCCTGCTGTGGACGGGTTCATGGAGCTTTTTGAGGCTCAAAAGACGTAGCAAGCGCTACATCACTTCCTCCCTAGTCTCGCATAGCCAGACCTTCAGACTGACGGCTGAAGGTCTGGAATCCATGGCAGCTTTCATTGGCCAAGGCCCGCCCATGAGGCCGTTTGATCGACATGTCAAACAACCAATCACGGTTCGTTTCGTTCAGCGTCACGTTCGGGGCGTGGAAATGTCGCCACAATAACAGACCTGTGTGTAAAACTCTCGGACGCATTTTAAAGATTCTATGCTGCGAACTTTAAATATTTCACATACTTTTGAAAATCCAGCGTTTAGTTGATCCTGATAAGCACTCATCGTCAAAGTTGTAAACACGACGGCTTTCTTCTTTCGTGAGGGGGTTTGACCCCGGAACTCGGCCGGAACTCCCCTGAAGACAGCTCACTTTCACACTCCATCCCTCCGAGCACCTTTGAGCAATGGAGTTTTGCCCTCTGCGGGTCACGTCCTGCTGGTGCAGCGCATACCCGAATGTTTTACCACTGTGATAGCGGACCCACATACTCAAAAGAGAAAAATTCCTCTTCACACTCTCTCACTCACGAATTCAGGTTCCCCGCCCTCCCATGGCAAGCCTTTATTCAAAAAAAATAGATCCTCTTGCATCCCAGCTATTGGCCTGGGCCATACCAGACGTGTCGAGTTGGTTTCTAAATACAATTCAACTAGGCCACTCACTTCAGTTCACTCACAGGCCACCTCGCTTCAGAGGTATTATTCAAACTTCTGTCTCAGACAACAAAGCTCTTGTTCTCTGACAGGAAGTGCAAACACTGCTTGCTAAAGGTGTGGTGGAGATAGTGCCCCCAGCGAACAGCGAGTCGGGCTTTTTCAGCCGCTACTTCCTTGTCCCAAAAAGAGATGGCGGGCTCAGACCCATTCTGGATATCAGGCATTTGAACCGCTCGCTTATGCACCGGCTGTTCCAGATGTTAACTGTCAAACAGATCCTTGCGCACATTTGCCCAGAGGACTGGTTTTTGACAGTGGATCTGAAAGATGCGTACTTTCACATTCGCATAGCCCCCCATCACAGGCTGTTCTTGAGATTCACGTTCAAGAGTGTGGCCTATCAGTATGCAGTCCTTCCGTTTGGACTGTCTCTGGCCCCGTGCACTTTTATGAACTGCATAGATGCGGCTCTTTCCCCTCTGAGACAGATGAGAATCCGCATATTGAACTATCTCGATGGTTGGATGATTCTAGCCAGATCAGAATGGGAATTGGTCGCTCACAGGATGCTGTTGCTCAACTACTTAGAGCACCTCGGGTTGAAGGTCAGTTGTTGCCCAGACAGCAGGCTGTCTTTCTGGGAATGACTTTAGACTCTGCCCAAATGTGGGCATGGATCACGCCGGAACGATCCCTGACTATTCAGCGATTGGCGGCATCCTTCAAACCCGGCAAAACACGTCCCTTGAAGTTTTTTTCAGATGCTGCTTGGTCTCATGGCAGCCGCCGCCTCTGTAATAACTCTGGGCCTGCTCCATATACGGCCACTTCAATTTTGGCTCAAAGCCCGTGTTCCACCTCACGCCTGGCGCCTGGGATGGCTTCATGTCGGGATAGACCATCGCTGTGTCAAAGCTGTGGTTCCCTGGACAACCCCACACCTGTTTTAAACAGGCGTGCGGTTGGGTTTGACCTCCAGAAGGAAGGTGGTTACAACGGACACCTCCAACTCGGGTTGGGGCGCCCTGTTGGAGGGCAATCTGGCGTTCGGCTCCTGGTCAGCCCCGGAGCAACACCTACATATCAACTGCCTAGAAATGTTGGCAGTTTTCCTAGCGCTGAAAACCTTCCTTCCAGCCTTGAGGGGGCACCACGTCTTAGTCCGTGCGGACAGTATGACAGTGATGGCTTTCATCAATCTCCAAGGTGGGCTCAAGTCGCACTCTCTTTACAGAATGGCTCGATGCCTCCTATGGGCACAGAAAGAACTCCTCTCGTTAAGGGCGGTTCACGTGCCGGGCAGGTTAAACCTTGGCGCAGACATGCTGTCCAAAGGCAATGTAGCTCCAGAGGAATGGACTCTACATCCTCAAACGGTTCGAAAAATCTGGGCTGTCTTCGGGAAGGCAGAGGTCAACCTCTTTGCCTCAGAAGACAACTCTCACTGCCCAACATACTTTTCAATACAGCGAGATGCTCTGGCCCACAACTGGCCCAGTGCTCGCCTGTACGCGTGTGATTCCTCAGGTCATCAGGCAGGTCAGGGAGACCAAGTGCTCACTTCTCCTAGTGGCCCCGCTCTGGAGAAACCAAGCCTGGTTCCCAGAGCAAGTGCAGCTCTCAGGAGCAGCCCCGTGGCCCATTCCACTGAGGAGGGATCTTCTCTCGCAGGTGAAAGGCATGATGACGTAACCTCAGTTCCCTGAGATAAGGGAATGAGCGTTGCGTCACATGCCTCGCTATAACGTGAATCGATGACTGTCACTTTAGTCAAATGATCTGATGAATGGCGCTCCGAGCCGACCTATATAGTGGTCGGCTCTGCCCTTTCTGGCAGGCTAAAGCGCCATTGGTTTGTGCAGCTACACAAACGTGAACAGATCAGGCTTCAGTACAGAGTAAAACAGGAGTTTCCCAATGCGACATACGCAACGCTCGTTCCCTTATCTCAGGGAACCGAGGTTACGTTAGTAACCGGAGCGTTCTCTTTCATGTTTTATTGCACTTAAACTGTCAAATACACACAAGTTTATGTTAAAAACACACAAGTAACAAAAACACAGTTGGCTATGTCTGTGAAGGTAAACAAATGGAAAAGAAATCACATGTTTATATTAGATGTGTGTATTAAGTGATGTATTTTTCTTTATCACTGTCCCAGTAGATCCCGAAAACAACAGACAAATTAGTACAAAAATGCAGAAATGTAGTGTAGTGTACTTATTTTACTGTTATTTTCGGGATATACTAAGACAGTGATAAAGATCTACCATTCGATAGTGATCGACCGGTTGGTGACCACTGCTCTAGCGTGAAGATAATCATGGCAGATTGTGTGTGGCTCACTCAGGGCAGGGTCTCTGCTAATACGGCAGTGTCCGTCAACAGCATGGGGCATGTAAAATGTGACGTCACATTTTGCAGATTCTGTGAATGGCTTTGTCACGGTTCACGGGTCTGTGTGCTCATTCCTGCGTGTCTGCGTGTTGTTGTCACATGTCTGATTGCTTGTTAGCATTGCTCCGGCAACCTCGGTGCTGACGAGATAATCAGCGCAGATGCACCTGTAGTGCATTGTCCGCTGCCTTTATCTGTCTCGTGTTTGCTGTGCATGTTGTCAGATCGTTGTTTGCTCATGCTTGCCGTTTTCTCCAGTGTCTCTGTTCCTCTTTTTGTTTCCTGCCTTGGATTACCTACCGTTGTGGATTCTACCGAGCTGTTGCTGGATATCTCTTTCTGTGTTGGATCGGTTCAGTGCCTCGCAGTCTCCGTGCATCTGAGATCTACTCATCTGTGTGACAACATCTGTTCCATTGCCTTGCTTTATTTCACATTTGTTGTCAATAAACGGTGCTTCACTTGCAACTGAATTTTGAGTTCTCATTCCCTGACAGAACAATCTGACCAAGGATGGATCCAGCAAGTGTTGCGGAACTTAAAGACATTCTTACCAGCAGCAATACTCGTATGGAACAGCAGGAGGAAAACATCATGGCTACTGGGCGTGCCGTTCAGGCCCTAGTAACACAGGTCTCAGATCTAACCACTCAGTTCCGACAGTTAAAGACAGAATCTGCCCAACAGCCCACTGCGCTCAACCCCCTTACTGTTCCACCTGTGGATTTCACCAGCCGGCGTGCCGAACCCCGTCTACCACCTCCAACTGTCTACTCTGGTGAGCCCCTGTTATGTCGTTAATTTCTGGCTACATGTTCTCTTCACATTGCTCTCCAGCCTTCGTCTTTTCCCACAGAGGAGTCCAAAGTGGCCTTTGTGATCACTCTGCTATCTGCCCGAGCGGCTCTCTGGGGAACAGCGATATGGGAGCAAAAGCACCACTGTTGCTCATTGTTTCAGTCCTTCTCAGAGGAACTCAAGAAGGTGTTTGATCGGGCAGGGAGGCGGCGCAGGAGTTGGCTGAGTTACGTCAAGGAAATCGATCAGTAACTGATTACTCCATCGAATTTCGCACGTTGGCGGCAGAATGCAATTGGAACATGGAAGCGCAGTGGGACATGTTTAGGCATGGGCTGGCCGACCGTATCCTCAATTAAATTAAGTTGCTGAGTTGCTGGCAGTCAAGCTCACCTTGGAAGAATGGCGTCATTGTTGGAGGGTTCGGGGGAACCTTCTATAGTCTGGACCGACCATAAGAACCTTGAATACATCAGGTCTGCAAAAAGGTTAAACTCTAGGCAGGCTCGGTGGGCTTTATTTTTCGGTCGCTTTCATTTTTCCATTTCTTATCGTCCAGGTTCTAAAAACATTAAACCTGATGCTTTATCTCACGTTTTTGACCAATCTGCGCGCTCGTTGTCTCCCGAGTTCATCTTGCCACAGAAAATCGTGGTTTCTATGGTGACTTTGGAGATCGAATCGAAGGTCCTTACGGCCTTACAAGGAGTAATGCCTCCGCCAGGGTGCCCACCATGTCGCTTGTTCGTGCCAGAGGATTTACGATCCGATGTCATCCGTTGGGGTCATTGTTCCAAGGTAGCTTGTCATCCGGGGGTTAGTCGACCAGTTTTTCTCATTAAGCAACGGTTCTGGTGGCAATATATGGCCAATATAGTATAGTATATTTAATATGGCAATAAAGTCAATATATGACTTTTTGTTTTAGCCTGCTCAGTCTGTGCCACTTCTAAGACTTCCAATCGAGCCCCTGCTGGACTCCTTCAACCGCTGTCAGTTCCTTCGAGACCCTGGTCCCATATTTCACTAGATTTCATTACGGGACTCCCGCCCTCTCAGGGTAACACGGTAGTTTTGACCGTGGTGGACCGGTTCTCGAAGGCAACTCATTTTATCCCTCTTCCCAAAATACCCTCAGCCAGAGAAACAGCGGTTGCTGTCATTGATCACATTTTTTGCATTCATGGCCTCCTGATGGACATGGTCTCTGACAGGGGGCCTCAGTTTATTTCCAAATTTTGGAAGGAATTTTGTCATTTGCTGGGGGCAACTGTTAGTCTTTCTTCTGGCTTTCATCCCCAGAATAATGGTCAGATGGAGAGGGCTAACCAAGATTTAGAACGTGTGTGTGTGTTTGGTGTCTCAGAACCCATCCTCTTGGAGTCAGCAACTTTCATGGGTGGAGTACGCACACAATTCTTTACCAGTGTCGTCTACTGGCCTATCTCTGTTTGAGTCTAGCTTAGGTTACCAGCCACCTATTTTTCAGAGTATGGAATCTGAAGTCACGGTCCCCTCTGCCCACGTCTTTGTCCAGAGGTGCCGCCGCACCTGGAGGAAGGCTAGAGAGTCTATTCTCAAATGATGGGGAACTTGCTTATTTGGTAAAACGTATTCTGGATTCTAGGTGGAGGGGACGCGGATTTCAGTACCTGGTGGACTGAGAAGGTTAAAGTCCGGAAGAGAGGAGTTGGGTTCCTACTAGAGACATATTGGATCATTCACTTATCGATGATTACAATCGCCAGGTAAGTTCCCCTGGAAGCGCCAGGAGGCGCTCCTAGGAGGAGGGGTACTGTCACGGTTCACGGGTCTGTGTGTTCATTCCTGCGTGTCTGCATGTTGTTGTCACATGTCTGATTTCTTATTAGCGTTGCTCCGGCAACCTCGGTGCTGACGAGCTAATCAGCGTGGCTGCACCTGTAGTGCATTATCCGCTGCCTTTATCTGTCTCGTGTTTGCTGTGCATGTTGTCAGATCGTTGTTTGCTCATGCTTGCCGTTTTCTCCAGTGTCTCTGTTGTTCCTGTTTTTGTTTCCTGCCTTGGATTATCTACCGTTGTGGATTCTACCGAGCTGTTGCTGGATATCTCTTTCTGTGTTGGATCGGTTCAGAGCCTCGCACTCTCCATGCATTTGAGATCTACTCATCTGTGTGACCACATCTGTTCCATTGCCTTGCTTTATTTCACATTTGTTGTCAATAAACTGTGCTTCACTTGCAACTGGATTTTGAGTTCTCATTCCCTGACAGGCTTGTCCTAAGACACTGCTTATGATTCATGAGGATTCAAAAAAAGTAGCGGGTGGATTTTTATCATTATAGGGTGGTTGTGTGCACACTGCCAACACGCATTTATGTACAAACTAGGGATGCACCGAATGTTCGGCAACCAAAATTAGAAAAGAACGAATAAATCGTACCGAATAATGATGTGACACGATCAAACAGAGGCACACACTAATGCAGCAAACACGTCTGCAGTGTGAAAGCATTCAAAACTGTCTGGGAAAGATGCAAAAATTATTTCAAGCATCGACAGCAAGAGACTGCTTAGTGCTGCATCTCATGTCCCCGATGAGAAGAGGAAGGGTGGTTGTTGCTGGTTACTGTATGATGATTGAAATTGCGAAATGGTCTTAAACGATTAGTAAATAAAGTACACAATGTTATGTTTTCTAATTCGCGCACAAATTGCATGTATTCAAATAGCGCTGCAAGAACTTGTGGCACTATCTGCTTGTTAGCCAGAGTTCAAAGTCCAAAGCGCAAGGAAAATTTGCACTGAAACTGTGTTACTCATCAGCTGCTCAGTAACATTTTTATGAATATTAACAAGGCATGGATGTCAGAATGTGATACAACCATCAACATCTTGATGTGAACAAACATCTTCCCAAATTCTTAATTAGAAACATTTATAAATCTGCTGTTGTCAACCAAAAGGAGCACCGAGGACTTCCTGGGGGTTTCTGCCAAAATAAAAGCTCCATCAACATTCATAAATGTTAGTATTGTCATTTTACTGTTGTTCTGTAAAATACAAACGGCTCTGGAGGCCTTTATGAGCAGGGTTATCGGACGGAAGGCCTCCAGGGCGGCGCCCGTTTCGGGACCCATGGCAGATCCGGCAGTTCGGGGTGCCATGGTGGATCTGGCAGCTCTGGGCGCCATGGTGGATCTGGCAGTTCGGGGTGCAATGGCGGATCTGGCAGTTTGGGGCGCCATGGCGGAGCAGGTGACTCGGGAGGCCATGGCGGAGCAGGGAGCTCTGGGAGCCATGGCGGAGCAGGTAATTCAGGAGGCCATGGCAAAGCAGCCTCCGAGGACGCAGCCCCAGCCCCCGCCTCGGCCTCTACGGCTGGAGTACTCCTACCCCCGGAACACAGGAGGCCATGGTGGGGTAGGGAACACAGGAGGCCATGGTGGGGTAGGGAACACAGGAGGCCATGGTGGTGCAGGCAGTTCCGGAGGTCATGGCGGAGCAGCCTTCGAGGCCGCGGCCTTAGCCCCCGCCTCGGCCTCTATGGCTGGAGCCCTACTACCCCCCCCCAAAAAATACTTGGGGATGCTTACGGGTTTCCAAGGCCCTCCGTGGGCCTTGACAGGGGACCGGAGCCCTCCCTGGGCTTAACTGAGGATCCGAAGCCCTCCCTGGGCTCGATGGGGAATCAGGAGCCCTCCGTGGGCTATACTCGGGAGCAGGAGCCCACCATGAGCTATACTCGGGAGCAGGAGCCCTAACTGGAGCGAGCTCTGGGGCTGGAGCCGACACTGGAGCGAGCTCCGGGGCTGGAACCGACACTGGAGCGAGTTCTGGGGCTGGAGCCGACACTCTGGAGTGGGCCGCAGCCGGCGGGCATGACAACGGCACGGCCGGCGAACTTGACTTCTGAGTGGTCAGCGGGCTTGTCTTCGGCGCAGCCAGCAGGCATGACAACGGCGTGGCCGGCGCGCTTGACAGCGGGGCGGTCCTATTACCACGGGGAGAAGAAAAGGGAAAACAAAAGATGACTAAAAACGGAAATAAAAACATGGGAGAAGGGGCGCCGCTTACTGTCTTTGTCTGGTCTTCTGTCACGACACACACACGAGGATAACAGGAACTAAGGAGCGAGGAGACGAGGAATATACGAAAACAGTCTTTAATCCATAGAACACAGGGTACATCAACAATGTACAGCAGGAAACACATCCACGTAACAAGTAGACCAGACAAAAGGGAAACTGCA
>NW_015542347.1:1635245-1640800 GCF_001515605.1 Sinocyclocheilus anshuiensis
CGGGGAGAAGAAAAGGGAAAACAAAAGATGACTAAAAACGGAAATAAAAACATGGGAGAAGGGGCGCCGCTTACTGTCTTTGTCTGGTCTTCTGTCACGACACACACACGAGGATAACAGGAACTAAGGAGCGAGGAGACGAGGAATATACGAAAACTTTAATCCAGGGAACACAAGGTACAGCAACACTGGAGACAGCAGGAAACACATCCACATAACGAGTAGAAACTGAAGGAACAAAAGGGAAACTGAACAGGCAGGAACTTAAATACAAGGGTAATTAATAGAACACAGCTGAACGGAATCATAATTAAACTAAACAAGGACAGGAAAATGACCAAATAAGGAAACACAGAAAGGCACATGAGGAGCAAAACACACACAAAACACGGACCAGAGTCTGATACACACATAGTGTTCAAATCTCTAATAGATTTGTATGTATCTGTGGGATCTGAAATATTTTCTACAGTTTTAAAATAATTATCTTCTGCTCAACAAGGCTGCATTTATTTGTACAGTAAAAAAAAATACATGCCTGATTCAAGAAGGGGGTCTCAAACATGACCAAAAAAAATTATTATACTAGCTTATTAATTTTAAGTTAAATTGTGCTTTGTTGGTATAATGTCTGCTAGAATGTTAAAAAATTTTCAGTGTTAAGTAAATATTTTTAAATTGTTGTTTTGTGATTGATTTTTTCTTTGAAAATCAAGACAAAACAGTAAAAAGCAAAATTTGGGTATTTAATTTATGCAATGGTGGAAAAAAAATTTGGCCTTCGGCCCAGTGTTTCATTTTGTTTGGCTTCGGCCAAAAATTGTCATTTCGGTGCATCCCTAGTTCAAATGTAAAATGTAAAAGTGAATTTTGCATAATAGGTGCCCTTTAAAGGGGTTGCTATGGCTCTGTTAAAAAGTAAAAATTAAATTAAATTAAATTACATTAAAACATCTGTAATGTATAATATTTATATTTCAAATTCATTCTTTTGAATTTTCAATTCATTAAAGTGTACCACATTTTCAGCATTGATAATAATAAGAAATGTTCTCAAAGCACCAAATCAGTATATTAGAATGAGTTCTAAAGGATCATATAACACTGAAGACTGGAGTAATGACTGCTAAAAAAAAAAGGAATTAAAAACTTAGTTTAATTACGCATGTCTCCATGCAGAGAACGACGGGGTACCACACAGCATCAGTTCATCTTTCATTTCCATGTTAATCAAACTCTTAATCAGAGACTATTTCAGCACAAAACAAGAGAAAGAATCAAGAGATGGGTGCAGAGATGCCCATTACTGTCATAACTCAATACTTTCGGTTTTACACAAACAGGATGTTCTTCCAAAGGCTGTTTTTGTCTAAAAAGGGGTGGACGTGCCAATGAGCCAACAATGGATAAACATGTTGTTCCACATACACTTCAGCTCACATTTACATACACACAGTACAATAAAGGGGAAACCTTACAAAAAAAATGTAAAATAAAAAAACTGCACTCTTTGTTAATGTAGTTTATTTACACGTTATCTGTGTTGTTTTAGCACTTGATTCACTAAAGGAATTATATTCAGGTAACTGGTAACCGCCCACAAAATTAGCACTGATCACAATTTGATGAATAATTTGATGAATTACTGCTGTCAAGATCGCAAATGCACACAAACATCCCTTTTAAAGCAAATTATGTTTACCACCAGCTTCCCATAAGCAGTAATAGTGCAACATTAATTACATCAGACAAATATAGCTGATGTTTGTGAATCTGGCGCATCCTTTAATGAACCTAGTTTGCATATTAAATTGAATTGCGGTTATTTTGTGTATATGAAAAAAAGATGCTGTGGTGAAATACAGTGTGGAACTGTTAAAGGGGTCCTATTATGCTTTTTCACTTTTTGAATTTTAGTCAGTGTGTAGTGTGTATGTTTGGACATAAAAAAGATCTTCAAACTTAACTCAAAGTCCACTCCAAAGGGAGATATTTAGTTTTTAAAAAATCCCTTTTTCAAGAACTACAACGACCGGCTCGTTTGGACTACAGCATTTGTTTTCCGGGTTTTGTGATATCACAAAGCGGCCCATTAGAATATCATTAAAATAATTCCCACCTACGGAAATTCGAATGGTTGGGGGGTGGGAATAGGGCCATTATTACACATGCACCTGAATAATTATGTATGTAAATATGTATGTTACAATTATGAAAAAGTTTTTATAATAAATTGCAGACAGTACAATACTGGACAATGATGTAATCTGCAGAATTTACACTTCAATCATGAGACTACAGTGTTTCCCATACATTGAGTGCGGGTGTTTTTATATCACTGTATGTCTGAAGGAAACCGACTGTCTTCAGAAAATTGGATGTCATTTTCATTTAATCTTGCGTGTAATGTCTGATAAAGCAGTGTTTTTTTTTAGCTGAGCGCTGCTTTGTGTACAGCCGTTACCGGGGAAACCTTGATCTCTACCACTCCAACAGCGCCTCCTGCTGGCAGAGAATGAGTTTGCATATATATGCCGCCTGGGATTGGCAAGGGGCGTGGCAGTACTGAAACACCGTCTAAGCTGTTCGCCAATCACAATGCACTGGGATAGCTAACCAATCACATCACATTTCATTTTTCGGAAGGCGGGCGTTCATCAAACCCAGAACTAATCGAGCCGTTTGTGCCAGACTGGGGAGAAAGGTATTGCAATAATGTAAATTATGTAAAAAATAATGCATTTTTCGAACCACCAAGCATGAGAGCACGTTCTAGTACAGTACACCCCCAAAACAAATTCAAGACATTGTAAAAGAGCATAATAGGACCCCTTTAAATGAATTTGCTCTATTTTACAACAGAAAATACAGGCCTTGTAAAGTTCTCCATCCCCTTTCAATAATCCATAAGGATCACTCAAAGGAAAAGCGCCTTTCAACATGCTAAAAATGACTCACTTATCCAGCTCGCTTAACTGCTTCTACTTGTTCCACATATAATATTTCGCTGATTTCCACTAAACTGAAGGGAATGGGAAGCATTTTACATAAATAGGGGTCTTTCAGCAACCCTTTCACACCTCAGCCCTCAGTCAAATACACTCTGATTGGATGAGATAAAATTAAGTGTCTGTTATCACCCTGAAGGAGTATATTTTGCAATACTGACCGACTAACTGTACATTATCCCACTTATTACACAGTTGCTTACCAAGTAAATAAATAGACTGTGATTACTGGTTTGAATTTAAATTATTTTATTATGTCAGATGAATGTGACTGTGCAGTGATGAAACTAGCACAATGAAAAAAAAAATCAAATTTGCTGTTTATTTACTCACCGTCAGGCCATCCAAGATGTAGGTCACTTCAGTAAAACACTAATGTAGCGTGAATCTACTGATGGCAAGTTAAAGTGTAGAATCCAAGTGCAGATTTAAACAAAGTAAGACCAAATACAAAAACAAAACTAAAACATGGCATACACATGAGTACCAGAGCATATCATGAACTTGATATAAACTTGGCCTGATAGTATATATATATATATATATATATATATATATATATATAAGTGCTGTCAATCGATTAAAAAAATTAACTAATTAATCGCATGTTTTTTCTGAAATTAATCACGATTAATCACGATTAATCCTACCTAACATTAAACTTTTTAAATATACTTTTATATTGCAATATTTTCACATTTAATCTTCAAATTAATGTAGAAACAACATAAAGACAGTATATTTTTAATGGCATATTTTTTTATGACTGAAGGCCAGTATCACTGACACCAATACTACTGATGCCTCTATAAAATAATTTTTTACTAATATTTACCAATTGACTATAGCCATTCAACATTACAGTATAATTGAGAGCTATCAATTTTAATATGTATTAGACTTTAAAAAAATAACTTCTAATTTAAGAGAACTTAAAACAATCTTCACATAAACCCATTATAATAAATGTAATATTTACCTGTGCCCTTCAGCAGAAATTTGTTTTTATTTGTTTATATTTATTGTTATATATGCTTATTTCCCCTCTCAATTCATGTATTGCTTTACCTAATTAACGTTCTGTATAATTATGCTAGTATTGAATAATTATGCTTGCGCATAGAAAAGTGCAAAAACTGTAAACACCTGACAACTATGCCAATAAAGTTTTGACTTTATGATTGTATTTACACTGGTATTTGACGATAAATTAGCGTGCAGTGTTTTCATTTACAAATGAAACTATGCGAATGATTCATTCATCAATGAAACACTATAGTATTTATAGTCTATTAATTAGCCGAAATATATGTTAAATTCAACCTTTAAACTGCACTTCCAGTAAAAATTCCCATAAGTCATATAGCATAATCAAAGCTTTATTGGCATGTCGAGCATTTACAGTAGGCTATTATTTACAAAACTATTCCAGTATCACTGACACCAATACTACTGATGCCTCTATAAAATAATTTTTTACTAATATTTACCAATTGACTATAGCCATTCAACATTACAGTATAATTGAGAGCTATCAATTTTAATATGTATTAGACTTTAATAAAAATAACTTCTAATTTAAGTGAACTTTAAACAATCTTCACATAAACCCATTATAACCAATGTCATATTAGCTATTTAGCATATTTTGCCCTTCAGCAAGTAGAAAATATACAGAAATTGAATAAAGTTATCAAACACTAAATTGTAAATTAAATATAGATGAATCCTTAAAGCGATAAAAGTTATTGATTTCCTTTTTTTTTCTTTGATGAACAGATATCACAGCAGCTGGGTTAATAGGTTATTTTGGGTGCTGTTTCTTTAAGAGCTGCCGCTGCTGAACGTGACACGGAACTCTTTTTACCTTTTCTGACCCACTTCAGGTCTTAAAGTCTCTATTAATGAGCTGACGAGCTGAATCGGGTGTGTTAGATGAGTGAGACAGTTGAAATCCATTTCAGAGTTCTTAAATGTGACTCATATAGAAGTTAACATATAGCCTAATACACGCATGCACAGTTTTAAGGCAGCTTTAATCGCCTTCATGACTTAACTGACCACGACACTGCATGCATGTCGTTTCTTCCGTGCTTTGATATGAAATGATAAAGGCTACAGCGCGCACCGGTGCCTTTGTGCGTGCAATTGAAGAGCGTGCGCCGAGTAGCCTACAATACCGTTTCCGCGCTCGTTTGACTCGCGCCTGGCACTGAGGTGAAGTGGAGTGCGCTTCTGAAACATTTCCCGTTTGATGTGCTTGTAAAGACGTTCTGAGACTAAATTAGCAAGAAAAAAGAGACAGAGGCAGCAGTTGTGAGTCGGGTGGCCAATCCTAGCCCCGCCCCTGCGTTAATGGCGTTAAATACTTTTAACGCGTTAAACTAAAAAAATTAATCGCCTGCGTTAACGCACTAATTTTGACAGCACTAATATATATATATATATATATATAGCGATAGATAGATAGATAGATAGTGTAGCGTCTGGACCAATCAGACACACAATATATATTTTTTTTGTTATATTTAACAAATACTCTGTAAC
>NW_015542347.1:1640810-1667457 GCF_001515605.1 Sinocyclocheilus anshuiensis
TTATTAATTGATACATTAAGTATCATTTGCACCTTTTTACAAAGGTGTGTTTGAACTAAGAAGCTGATGTTTCGTTCAGGCTGTAGATCTGCTGAATATCCAATGATACCATAGCTTCATGTTTTATTTCTCTTCTCTTTACTGCCTAAGCTTTAATCCTGTTCCTATACCAACTGTATGTGTGTGTGTGTGTGTGTGTATGTGTATGTTAGACTAGTTTAAGTGTTTATGTAGTTAATAAAGTCTTACTTGTATCACACCTGAGGTTGTTCATTGTTTGCTCATAATCGCAGTCCCTAATCATGCAGATTTTTGCTACATGCTCTGTGTAGTATTGTACAGTAAGAAAGTTATTTCCCTTAACCAGGAAATTAACGTTCTTAGAATTGACAGACAGTTGACCCTGAGAGGTCAAGTAAATACTTACAGCGGATCTAAATATTTATAATTAATTATAATTAGTTATGATTAATTATTCATATTTCCCCTTTGAGCTGATTCGCTACAATAGACAGATGAACATTTCAGATTGTACTTAGAGGCTTTTGCATATGAACTCTTCAAATATATATATGCCTGCCAGGGAGGGCCGCTGCTTTTTTGGGGGGGGCGCTGTAGTGCTCTGGACGTAGTCTATAGGGCTCCTCCTGAACTGTCAGCTCCGCCATGGCTCCCTAGTCTGCCTGCTCCGCCATGACTCCCTGAGTTGCCTGCTCTGCCATGGCTCCCTAGTCTGCCTGCTCCGCCATGGCCCCCTGAGTTCCCTGCTCCGCCATTGCTCCCTAGTCTGCCTGCTCCGCCATGGCTACCTGAACTGCCTGATCCGCCATGGGTCCCGGAACGGGTACCGCCCTGGAGGCCATCCGTCCCATGTAGGCCTGTCCCTAGAGGTCTCCAGAGTGCCCACCCCCCTCCCCGTTGGAAGTTATGAGGCGCGTGGACGCGCCTTCCGGGAGGGAGAGGTAATGTCACGCCCTTGGACTGCCCCTGTGTTCCGTGTCTTGTGTTTTGCTCCCCATGTGCTCCCCATGACCCAGTTTCTCCGGTGTTTGATTGTGTCCATTGATTTCAGGTGTTTCTTGTCAATTCCCTCGTTTACTTCCTATATTTAAGCCCTGTGTTTTCCTGAGTCTTGCATCCAGTCTTATATGTCAATTCCCCGTGCTGCGTGTGTGTTCCTGCCTGTGAGTCTTTGTTGGAGTTAATAAAGACTGTTCCTTGTAAATTCTCCATTGTCTCCGCGCTCCTTGTTCCTACACAGCAGCATAACCGTGACAATCATAAGTGTACCAAGTAATTTACTCACAATGTTTAGAACTTTCCTCAGCAAATTCTTTGTTCCTCTGTAGCATTTCCAAACCAACAAGCGATACAAAAGGTCAAAACACTTTCAATAAAATAATTATAAAACACTTTTAACAATGGAAGGCTTACAATTATGACACCATCTTCCTAAGAAAACACTTTTTGTTCACACTTATCCCACTTCAATTTATAGTCTACGATAAGGGTCTGCAACCTTCAACGTCAAAAGAGCCATTTTGGCCCCTTTCCCACCGAATAAAATTCACGTGGAGCCACAACATATTTGATCCACAAATAAACATAACACGGCATATAGCTAAAGTGTTATATTCAGTTATGTTACAGGGCATGGGGAGTAGCAATCATTTTAGAAGTGAGGGGGACAGAAATGTCAAATGTAGTAATAATAATAATAATAATAATAGGCATAATAATATTTATTTATGTATGTCTAATAGACAAAAAAAACTTTCTTATCTCTTACTTTTAATTGGCTAAGAAATAAAATACACTGCTGGACAATAACAAATAATTTGTCTTCTATAATATTTTTGATATATATTTTAATAATGACAATTTTATGGATATGATTGTATAATCAGTATAATAGACTATATACTACAAACTCTTTTTTCCATTTTAATCACAGAATAAGGCAGAAAATATATTTTATAGCTTCTGTACTGTAGAAGAAAATACATATTTTAATCATTTCTCTCGCATTTATATCATTGGGTAATTATATTGTATATAAATTGCGGGCATCAGGGAGCCACTAAACTGCTTTTGAATGCACGATCCATTTTAGTTTCACTTTCACTTTCGAGATTCGGGATCGCACTTATACATGGAGCGGCAGTACTTACCACACATTTTACAAGATTAGATGTTTGTCAGTGGTGCTGAGGATCTGCAAATCATTCGCCATCGTCCTCAGTCAGGTCAGTAAGCAGGTTTATGCTTGTTATTCAGCTTAGCTACAGCCATAGCGGGGTGCCTTTGTCCATATTAGGTATTTCCTCGCATCAAAAGTTACTTCTACCGTATGAGTCCATTTTGGACTTTCTGTACGAGAGCGCCCTCCAGCTTCGAGTATGAATGAAACATACAGCGCATGAGAGTTTTCAGTGCTCCGTGATGTTCACATCGTTTTGGATAAGAATAACGTATCCAAAACGACGTGACTATATTGTCTCTTTTAATTTAAATCTAGATTTATCCACATTGGCCCTTGAAAACCTCTACATGAACACACTTGCCCGAGAAAAAGTGCATGGGAAGAGTTTAGGTTTTATTAAAAGTCGGGGGGTCACCTACCCCGTGTATTGTACACCCATGCTACAGGGAGCCACCCCAGGGGGATGATAGAGCTGCAGGTTGCCGGTCTGTATGATGTATAATGGTCACATTTGCTGAGGATTCTTTTCTAAAATCAATACACATTTATTTAGTCTTTAAAACATTTAACTTAAGATTTGATACAGCACACCAAGTGATAAATTCATCTAAAAAGGGTCCATGACCATCCCCTTAGAGGAGACTAACTAACAATGTTGGGCATGCTACTTTAAAAAAGTAATTATAGTTACAAGTTACTTCTGACAAATATTAACTGAGCTAGTAACTGAGTTAAATCATTATAAAAGTAACTAATTACCAGGTAAAGTAGGTATTGTGTTTAAAAAAAAAAAAATTCAAATATGTCAAATAACTTGGATGCCCCCAATATTAAATATGTTAAATTAATGAAATGGACACCCAATAGAATAAATTATTATTATAAAACATTGTAAACTAATCTACACTATTTTAATGTTGTTGTGGGACAATGTGAGAGACACCTATCAAATTCAATATATTATTGTAAATATTATCAACCCTCTACGGACACCTTGGCAATAGAATCGCCATTGGCCCAGCCTGAAATATACTCCTGAGACCCAGCTATGGAGTTTTTGCCTCTGTAGTAGACATTATATTTTAGTGAATTTCTCTGAGACCTCACATGTCACAGGTTTACATTGGCTAGTAAATTTTTTAGTTTACTCACCAGACTAATATTAAATATCTGATATACTTTATGTATACTATATATATACTGTATATAAAGCTTATGTTAGAACTTTAGTAATTAGAATAACCATGTATGAATGCATATTTGTCGTGTTGACTGAACTGGTGGTGGTGCATAAGGTATTGTTTGTCATTTAGTGTTTCTATAAAAAAGGGAAAAAACTAAAAATAATACTGATAAGATAACTACTACGAATTCTACTACTAATAACAATATAAAATGCACTAAGAATTAATGAGCTGCTGGGTTCATGAATATTAATCATGTTGTCCAGCCAATGAGATTGTTATGTAAGACTCTCTCGCTCTGTTTCTTTCTTTGCGTGTGTGAGACAAAGCGATGGCGAGTTGTGTGCCTTCACACTAGAGTTTACGGTACGACAAATACAGGCACGTTGCGATTTCATTCAGATGAACTGAAAAATAAAATTATAATAATGTTATAATAAATTATAGTAACGCCACATTTTATTGTCAGTAACGGTAAAAACTGTGGATAATTGCTCAGCACAGGTTTTTAACACACGGCTGCAAATATTTTCAGGCCCAGGACTCTTGCGTATATTACAGTTTTGAAACATTTTCTTGACATCAGCCTCTACAATAGTCTCGACTATAGCCTTGTCTAGAATTTTCCTTTGACATTTAAGTTTAATTTTGTTTATATAGAGTCTTATCTACAATAATCTGCCTTTTGATTTCTCTTTGAATATCCCTTTTAGCTAGGAGATCATTATTATAATATGCTACCTTCTTCTTATGTAATAGTTGTTTTAATTTCTTTGATACCCATGGCTTATTATTAGTAAATATTTTATATGTTTTTGTGGGTATAACTGACTTCACACAAAAATGTATATAATCTGAAACCACAGTTGTATGAACATCCAGATCTAGAGAGTCAAAAGTTTCCCACAAAGTACAATCAAAACAGCCTTGAAGGCAATTGATAGTCTCTTCGTTCCAAATCTTTACAGTCTTCACCTGAGGTTTCTCCCTTTCAAGAAGTCTTTGATATTTAGGTTGAAGATAAACAACGTTATGAGCAGATTCTCCCAATGATGGCAATATGGAGACAGGAAAAGCACCTTTGACGTTGCCATATGTTTGACGTTTCCTATTACAACAGTTTACATACTGATAATAGGTCCTCAAACAATTTTTCAGGGAATAATTATTAAAATCTCCTATGATAAATTTAGGAGCATCGGGAGACAAGGTATCAAACCTTTGTGCAAGTTTATATAACACATCCGTCACTTTAACAGGATTTGCTTGAGGGTGTATATAAACCACGGTGAAAAACAATTGTGGGAACTCCCGATGGAAACAGACTGGTCTTAATGAAACGCTTAATAGTTCAATATCAGGTGTACAGAGAGATTCTCTAAACACCACTGATTTTCAGTTTTCTCTGATCAAAATGGCACATTCCATTTCTCTGATGGCACATTCCACCACCGTGTGACTTTGCTGTAATAACAGAGTTTTGATCCATACGATAAACTGTGAAGCCAGTTGGTTCAACTTTACTTGGCGGAACGTTTTCGTTCAACCACGTTTCTGTAATTGCCAGTACACACATTCCTATATTCGTGCAGATAGCATAGATTTGCTGTTAATTCTTCCATTTTCCCCCTCAGGGATTGGGCATTGATCAGTAAGGTCGTAGGCAGGGGTAATTTATTTCCCAACCATAAGTCTCTGCCGACTCTCACCTTTCTTTCCTCGTCTCCGTCTCCTTTTAATTTGAGTTGCCCACCTTAAGACTGAAGATCCGGAATGTAATGATGTGATGTGCACTCAGCAGGCTTATTGCACTGAAGCAAAAATTCTCGGCTGTACGTAATAACACCACCTGGCCTGGCTGTACACGGAGCTCAAGGAGCAGAGTTCTTAGCCCTCAGAACAGGAGAACTCACATGCTCCACCTGGGAGTGGCAGGCTCAAGGATGACCTTCCCAAAATGAGGGGGCTCCGAAAGCGGAGTACCTGACTCCCAGACCAAGAGAAGGACATGTAAGCTCAGTCTAGGTGCGGCAGTCTAGGTCCAACAACTTGGAATGACTGCCTTGACGAGCTTAAGAGAGTGAAGTACTCAGTTCTCAGATTGAGAGGAGCATTCAATGCTCAATCTCATACCTCAGTATGAGAAGGGAAGATTCCAATTCAACGAGGCTGTTGTATCTGGACGAAGGGGGGGTCGTGGGAGCGGAAGGCACTATGCAACCCTTAAGAACAGGAGAAGCGATGCCAGCACAACTACGAAAGTAGTCCAGGACCCAAAGTCACACATGCACATGATATGTCTCCTCAGAGCCAATGGTAGGCCTTCAGAATGAAGGGGCTCCTCTCTCAGAGAGAGGAGTCACACCAGTCCAACCATAAGGGCAGTATGACAGGAAGGGCCATTGTGGGCCTAACGATCTGTCATAACTGCAGAGTGGAATTCAGGAGCAGAGTTACCTGACAACTTGAACGAGAGGAGAACTCAAGCTTAAATCTCAAGGAGCCCCTCAGGGTGAGATATGAACCACTCACCACATTAGAGGCCCCAGGGTGGCTTCTCAAAGCCAGAACACCTGAAGGGTCGACAGGGAGCAGGGTATGCAATGTCACTCAGAAGTGAGAGGAGTACCACCAGACTCAACCTGGAAGCTACCGCCTCAAGGAGACCCTTTTTCCAGGGTTAAGCAACTTGAGGTTGCAAAGTTACTCTGGAACCTTGATGACTGAGGAGGCCCTTGAGAGGGCCTAACAGCTCAATGTCAAGGTAATCCAGTAGCCGCTTTTCCACTGTCGGGCCAGTGCGAGCCAGTGCTTTAAACGGGCCGGGCGGGGCTAATAGCCTCGGACCTGTAGCACCGAGGCCAAAATCATGATGTGTTTCCACCGTCGGGCCTGAAGCGCCGCTGCGCTTCACTAAAACCAGCCCTTTACATGCCTTTCAGGAACAACATCACGCAACCCCATTATTTCACCAACAAATAGAACTTATCAGAAAACGAATAAGAAATAAGTCACTGGAACTAGCGCGATCACAAAACGAACATGACAAAAGCGGCCGTTTGTTTGCATGCTTTATTAAAGATTTAAATACAAAAGCATCGATGTTTTACAATAAGTGATACATTGATCATAATGAATTAATTTATCAGGATTGAAAATTAATCACACAGAAATAAAGCGGTATGAACATAGCGTATCTACTTATTCAGTCGAGTCTGCTTCTGTTTATTTGTAGTCACAGTATATACATCACATTTAGAAAGAATGATCATTTCTATATTTTTGATAAAGTTCCCAAACAAAAACCATTATTATATTTTTATGACATACGCGGAGCTAAACTCTCGACTATGGTAACGTTAATGGCTAACATGCATAGTCTTTTGCATCGCTAATAAATATTTCTGCCTTGTATGGTGATCATAATCCACATCGGATCAAGTTATTTCAATGCTATCTAAAAGTGAGATTTTAACTAAAATTATTTTAAAAGTCTTTAATGCTGGTGTTAGCTGTTAACTTTCTGAAATGATCCACGGCGCTGATGCTCTCCAGATGCAGAGAAACTATGCCTTTGTTCATAACCACTCCTCTAGCCCCAGCTGGCCCGCTTTGGCCCAAGGTTTTCGTCAGGCCAAAAAACCGAGGAAGCACCGACGAGGCACGATCAAGCCCCGGAAGTGACAGTGGAAACGCGACTGGCCCTGGCACGCAATGGCACGCCCACTTTTGGCCCGACAGTGGAAACGCGGCTAATGATGACTTAATCCTCAGGGGTCGACAAACGTGCCGGCTTGTTTTGTGGCATTTTTTTTTTTACTTAATTTCTCTGAACTCAAATCACTCTGTCATTTTTTTATCGTAAAGATAAGAGCAATGCATCATTCAAATCTGTAAAGGGTCTACTTTTGTTCATGTACACTCATAACATCAACAAAACATTGTGCTTTTGTAAAATAAAGAAAATAAACAGAGTGCGCTTTCAGCTGTCTTGTTCTCTGCAAATATCTGTTTGAAATGCATCACAAAAATGAACCAAAACTCAGCTAATCCTTGACACACAGACATGAGAAATATATCTATAGAAAGCTTGACGTGTCTACTTTTAAATGCTATAAGTCTTATAGAAAACAAATATTCTCTGATAAAGTAATCAGTATGAAAACAACGTGATGTCCAGTCTTTCCCGTCTGAGCTCATTATCTCTAATGTGATCATGCCCACGAGCTGATCACATCCCTTTATATGATAATTAGCCACGTGAGACATGCAAACATGTAAACGCCCACATCATCTCCGTACACAAAGCCAGTTCATCTCGGCTACATTCCATTTCTGGAAGAAGACGTGTTGAGAGGAATAAGCTCTGAGGGTGTTTTGGGGCCCTGGAGAGGTTTTGACATGCCCTGACATTTGTGGGGTTTTCTTCATTGTTTTAAAAACATATTAATGTCTACAGTCTGATGACACAGTATTCACCACAAACTGGGCTACAATAATATCTGAGCAGCATGAATGTACATATTTGTGTTTTTGAGAAAACAACGTTTATGTGTGGTTGGTGAAAAACAAACATTTTTATGTCACTGAAATAAGGCCATAAAACACATACAGAAAATTTGTTTAAAAGACTTTTGAGAACTGGATGTGGTAGACCAGAGTTTTTGCTACAAAATGATGTGAAAATCATACTGTTCACTCGTTAACAGAAAACAATATATTGATTTAACTTTTGTAAAACATGATTTGTGTTAAAAAGAAGTTGTATGCAAGGGAGTGAAAATGGCCATGGATATTTAGTGATTCACACCTGAGAGACAAAGGGTCTCCCATAATGTGCCATCAATATGAAAGTGACTGAGGCAAGTAAGAAAGAGTGTGAGGAGAGTAAATAATGTTGGTTTTTGATTATTTGTATTTATATTATTATTTGTATTATTTGTATTTTATTTAAAACACAGTATAATAAAAATATACACAGTAAAGGTCAAGGACACATGATTGACCATACTGATCTGAACACTGAGACTTGAACAGTAACACCCCATTGTGCCAAACATTCCTAGACTCTAATAACATTCATAGTGTTAACACTCATACTACTTTTATATCTTGTGGTTTTATATGTTATAAAACATAAAAAAATAAAACATCAGAATGATATCCTCTACTGGATCAAGCTGAGTGATGCATTCATTGTATTCTGTTTAGAATTTGAAAAGCATGATCGGCTCGTGGGTGTGATCGCATTAGAGATAATGAGTCGAGACGGGAAAAACTGGACATTGTGTTGGTTTCATATGGATTACTTTATCAGAGAACATTTGTTTTTGACATGACTTACTTCATTTAAAAGTAGACATTTCCAGCTTCCTATACATATATTTCTCATGTCTTTGAGGCAAGTATTCGCTGAGATTCAGGTTGTTATATTTACATGTCTGTGAAGAGCGATGACAGAGACCAAGATGGCAGAGAGCACCCCCTGTATATTTATATATTTATTTATTTTAAAAAAGCACAATGTTTTGCAGTTATTATGACTATATACAGTGGGGAAAATATTAATTTGATCCCCTGCTGATTTTGTAAGTTTGCCCACTTACAAAGAAATCAATGGTCTGTAATTTTTATGGTAGGTTTCTTTTAACGGATAGAGACAGAATACCAACCAAAAAATCCAGAAAAAAAACACATTATATAAAGGTTAGGAATTGATTTGCATTTCAGTGAGTGAAATAAATATTTGATCCCCAAGCAAAACATGATTTAGTACTTGGTGCAGAAACCCTTGTTGGCACAGTGGTAAGACATTTTTTGTAGTTGGACACCAGATTTGCACACATCTCAGGAGGGATTTTGATCCACTCCTCTTTACAGATCCTCTCTAAATCCTTAAAGTTTCTTGGCTGTCGTTTCGCAACTCGAAGTTTCAGCTCCCTCCACAGATTTTCTATAGGATTGAGGTCTGGAGACTGGCTAGGCCACTCCATGACCTTAATGTGCTTCTTCTTGAGCCACTTCTTTTTTGCCTTGGCGGTATGTTTTGGGTTTTTGTCATGCTGGAAGACCCATCCATGACCCATCTTCATTGTTCTGGCTGAGGGAAGGAGGTTTTCGTCCAAGATTTTACAGTACATGGCCCCGTCCATTTGCCCTTCAATGCGGTGAAGTCGTCCTGTACCCTTAGCAGAAAAACAGCCCCAAAGCATAATGTTTCCACCTCTGTGCTTGACTGTAGGGATGGTGTTTTTGGGGTCATTTCTCTCCCTCCAAACACGGCAAGTCGAGTTAATGCCAAAGAGCTCAGCCTTCTCTGAATCATTTAGATGTTCTTTAGCAAACTTTAAATGGGCCTGTACATGTGCCTTCTTGAGCAGGGGGGCCTTGCGGTTGCTGCAGGATTTCAGTCCATTGCTGCAAAGTGTGTTACCAATGTTTTGCTTGGTGACTGTGGTCCCAACTGCCTTAAGATCATTAACAAGCTCCTCCCGTGTAGTCCGGGACTGATCCCTCACCTTTCTCATGATCATCCTTACCCCATGAGGCAAGATCTTGCACGGAGCTCCAGACCGAGGCCGATTGATGGTTATTTTGACAGCTCTTTAGTCTAGCCCATGGTGGTGGGAGAGGTTGGAATGGAAGATACAGATTATGTGGACAGGTGTCTTATACACCTAACGAGATGACATTAGGAGTAACTTCTTAAAGTGGCAGGACTAATTTGTGTTCCACATGGGCACATAACCAATCTGTGGGAGCCAGAATTCTTGCTGGTTGGTAGGGGATCAAATACTTATTTCACTCACTGAAACGCAAATCAATTTCTAACCTTTATATAATGTGTTTTTTCTGGATATTCGGTCTCTATCCGTTAAAATAAACCTACCATCAAAATTACAGACCATTCATTTCTTTGTAAGTGGGCAAACTTACAAAATCAGCAGGGGATCAAATAAATATTTTCCCCACTGTACAAAAAAAAGTAGACCCTGTGCAGTTTCAAACAATACCTTATTCTTATCTGTACGATCAAACTGTATGGATTATTTTTAGTTCTTTAGTTTAGGTCATCAAGAAAATATGAGACAGATCACACCGGTGCGGGATTCGACCCCAGAGGGTTAACCTCTGAAGAAGACGTGCTGAGAGGATTAAGCTTTGTATTTACCTCAGAAGAAGATGTGTAGAGAGGACTAAGCTTTGTACTTTCCTCAGAAGAAGATGCACTGAGAGGAATAAGCCAGAATTTACCGCAGAAGAAGACGCATTGAGAGTAATAAGCTTTGTATTTACCTAAGAAGAAGATGCGCTAAATGGAATAAGCCAGAATTTACCTCAGAAGAAGACGCATTGAGAGGAATACACTTTGTATTTACCTCAGAAGAAGGCACTCTTAGAGGAATAAATCAGGATTTACCTCAGAAGAAGAATGTGATGCGATGTGCAGCTTGATCCAGTGGAGGAGATTATTCTGATGAGTAAGTCATTTTTTATTACTTGCATTAGTTGTTATAGTGTTATTGTGACATAACTTGTACACATTTTTTCATGTGAAAAAGTCATTTTGGACTTTTTCCAAAATAATTCTGGACTAAATGTATGAAATCAAGTGAAACCTTTTGAAATATGTTTCATTTCATTGCATCTAAAGATCTCACGATTCCAGGATATGTTTTTAATGTTCTGTAACTCTCTGAGAGCCCTTTGTCTCTCAGGTGTGAGTCGCTAAATATTCATGGCCATTGTCACTCACCTCGCATATGGACTTTTTTAACACAAAACATGTCTTACAAAAGTTAAATCAATATATTGTTTTCTGTGAATGAGTGAACAGGATGATTTTCACATCATTTTGTAGCAAAAACTCTAGTCTACCACATCCACTTCTCAAAAGTCTTGTCAAAAAATGTTCTGTATGTGTTTTATGGCCTTATTTCAGTGACTTAAAAATTGTAGTTTCTCACTAACCATGCATAAATGTTGTTTTCTCAAAAACACAAATATGTTCATTCATGCTGCTTACATATTATTGACTTTAGCCATGAATATGTCTTTAAGATACTGAAAAAAGCACAAATGTCAGGGCATGTCAAAACTTCTCCAAGGCCCAAAAACACCCTCAGACCCCAGAGGGTTAAGCTGGGAGGCCCAATAGAGTAGGCCTAGCCACCCGCTGTTCAGGAACCAGGATACTGCACCAGAGACGTACTCACGAGCAGCCCTCAGGGCACGAGGGAGGTACAGTGAAGCTCCTGCCCCCTGGGGAGCAGAATGCTCAGCTACACCTACTCATAGGTAAGGAGCATCAGCTCATCCCAGGGGCGCAAGAGGAACAAGGAGGTCACACAAGGTCTATACCTTGGGCTAAGGATAACCTAATTGTGGAGGTCTAATAGACCACAAAACCAAAAAAGTCACCAGAGCGAAGGGAGAGAGATCCCAGGTAGGACCCTCATCTCCTGACTTTCGACAGGGGAGGCCAAAGAGGGGCACTACTACCCAGCGGGTAAGGAGTGCCAGCTCAGTTCAGGGCCAAGCATCAATGGGGCTTGCAAGCTTGCAATTGAGAAAGAGGACGGACCTAATTAAGGTAGCCTTGTAGCAGGCCATACAACCCAAGTGGTCCCCTGGGTGGGGGAGGTCCCAACACATGGGGCCTACAACCCCTGACTCTCAGACAGAGTAGGCTCACAGAAAGACATACAACACTGAAATGAGAGTAAAGACAAACAGCATGGGCTTCCAGGGTGCAGCATAATGTGACTGATCTGAATGACTATCATAATATGAATCATATGTGTCCAACAACTGCAGATTAGATGTCCACATTACACAATTATTTATGCATAAGGAATGGGAAACAGCAGGGATTACTGAAAGGGAAAAAAAAATTCCCGTTAGGTCCCTTCCATGCTCCCTGCGAATGCACCCCGCGAATGGTCCGACTAATTGCCTCGGCAACAGCGGGACTCGAACCGCGGGTGAAAGGCTGAGAATTCTCACTGCAACCACAATTCACAGCATGCATTCAGCTCCGCAGGGAGCTAAACGCGCTTTGTTTAAGCACCAGAGTCCCTGAGAAATCAGAATATGTAATAAGATAATAAGAACATGACACATGAACAAGCAGGAACCAGAGATGACAAGACATAAGACACATGACTGGAACAGTGAGTCACATGACAATAGACAGGAACCATGAATATGACAATTTACAAATTAAAAGACATGAAAACATCAGCCTGAAGAAAATCTAAAACAGATGTGACACTTCTGTAGTGAACAGTATATTCAAGGGCCCTCTCTGACCACAATAGCGAACAAATATTTGTTAAATTTTGATTGGATCTTGGTAGACTAACATAAGCAAACTGTCCAACACCATCAGATAAAGATGCTAGGAGAACAGCCAGACACCTCTTAGAGGGTACACAGAAGATCTCTGGTACTAAGCCCAGGAAGGACAGGACAACTCATTGGTCAAAATGCAGTTTCTGCCCTTCACCTACTTAGAGGCTGATTCCTAAGGTTTGGCCTGTGGCCAACATAAAAATTCCTTAGGACCTCTGGATGCAGCACCAGTGGGTGAAACAAAGAGAGATCATACGGACAGGGCCGTTTTAACCATAGGGCTAGGCGGGGCTGAAGCCCCGGGGCCCGAGCAAGGAGGGGGCCCGTGATTGGCTGTGGAGTAGATTGACTGGAGCGCCGATCGCCAAAGCGATTGAGCGGTTGAGCTTTTCCGTAAATTCCATGCATTACCATTTGAAATTGAAACGTAAAGTCTGAATTTGGTTAGAATTAATTCTGGTGCGTTAAAACGGTTTCTACCTGATACGCGCAGCGCGCACCTGCTCGTATTACTGACTAAACTTTCACTCCTTGTGCTTAAACGGTCAAATACACATAGTTATGTGTCTTTGCGAGTATCTCTGCCCGTCTTTGCGAGTATCCTCGTAAACACAGTTATTTGTGTCTTAACCAATCAAATGCATTTATTCTATATTCGACTTTTGAACAATATGCGCACATATCTATCAGGTGATTGCTTCCTAGTATGTCTGCATTCACCTCTCTTCACTTTGTTCTGGAGTAATCTGGAAATGGTTGCGCAAAGATCAACATTCAATAAGTTTTTTTCTTTTTTTTTTTTTCTTCTCATATATGGAAGTGGTGAGGGCCCAGCAACTGTTTGATTACTAATATTGTTCCAGATATATTCTTTTGTGTTCAACAGCATGAAGGAATCTCATACAGGTTTAGAACATCAACAGAATTTTCATTTTTGGGTGAACTATAATGCAGCCTAATATAGCTGCTGTTACCATTTGTGTCAATAATGTAAATCAAAACATCAGAAAGAACATTACTTACTGTCCTTGACTGAATCACTTTTGTAAAATAAATAAGAATTAATGAACGTGGCGTAGCACTTTCCAAAACATCCGTTTTTCAAGATGCGCGTGTGTATTTGTCTGATCTTTGACGCGATCGCGCGCAGCAGAACAAAGTTGATTCTGTGCTTACTTGATCTAATATTTTATGTTTTTAAAAATGTTGTAGATTTAAGTAGCAAATGAGAATCACTTTTTTCAAAATAAGCAGAAAATAGTACACACTTTGCTAAAGTGATTGTTTTGAACAAGTATTAACTTCGACATTATTTAAAAAAAAAAGTATTTGTATAAATACCGTGTGCCTTTTACCCCATGCTGGTGAGCTTTTACCCCTCTTGCCACCTCATACATTTATACGATTTTTAAACAAAATAAACAACTTGAATGATTTATTTTCACACAAAATATGTTGCTCCATTAATGTTCAATACAACGTATATATTTTTTCTGCAATTATACATTTTAGGCAGTGAATGGCACATTTTTTCTTAAGGTGGGCTTTTAGCCCCGTTGTACCCTATATATATATATATATATCATTATTGTGATGGGGGGCCCTGCAGTAAGTCATAGCCCCGAGGCCCAGTGCGGTCTTAATGCGGCCCTGCATACGGATCCTTAATTATGTTTTCAAACTATAAAAATGATGCAAACTACAGCACCCATCTTATACTTATTCAGAGAAATAATATTCTCAGTGACAGCGATGTGTAGTGCAACATCTTACACAAACTCAGCTGTTAATGGACAAATCAATGCATGCATGACAGTTCAATCTTTTCCATCATGTTTGGACTTGCGTTTGAAAATGCGTTTGTAACATTGCCAAAGGTATTCTGGTTGTGGTTTGGTAAGTGAATAATGCATCGGTAAAACTTTAGTGACACTTTCCTAAATGTGTGTTTGGACTATACAAATAAGCTCCACAGGAGGAAAGAAGGGTGGGCCAGACCATGTCCTCCCGCTCTGATGGAAACAGCCAATCACAGCACGGAAAGAGAGAAGCGCCAAATTGCAATCTCCTCATTGAAAAGGGATAAAGATTCCTTTCTAAAAGACACTACTCGTTCTGAGTCTCCAGCCTGCAAATGTGAGACAATAGCAGATACACCATTCTAAGTCTCTGATCCAGAGAAATAGTAACAGATACAAACAGCATTGTGAGTCTCCGGCCTATTACAGCAAAGGCAGCAACAGACACGACTTTTCTGAGCCTGCGGCCAACTACAGGAAAGGCAGCAACAGATACAATTGTTCTCGAGTCTCCCGCACTTGCAGGTACTGTACATTTAATGTTCTGAGTCTCAGGCCTGTGAAGGTGAGACTGTAACAGATCCATTCAGGCTCTCAGTCGCTGGCCCGTGAGGGAGAGACATCAACAGACTATGCCCTGAGTCTCCAGCTTTTGATGCAGCAACTGATACAAACACGTTCTGAGCCTCCAGCCTCTGAGGAAAGAGGTACCCTGCAATCAGAATCAATATCTGAGCCAATGAGAGCATGGTGGTGATGGACTTCAGTGTAGAAATACTTGGGGGCTAGATAAACTGCCTTCAACTCCAGAGAGCTTATGTACCACTTCCTCTCTGAGTCCGTCCAAACACCAGAAGCTGGCTTAGCTATATATGCCGGCATACATAGCAGTTAGTGTAAACAACATTCCCAAATGAAAGCAGCGGCATGGCCGGCACATACCATAGAACAACAGCACCAGTGTACACAGAAGCTAGTGTCAGGAACAAACAATACACACCCATTTGAAAAAGTGGCACAAGCATTGCTTATCATAGAAGACAATGAATGGCGGCAGCAGTGGTGTATATTATTTTAATGTGTCCGCTTTTTTTATTTATTAAAAACTTAACAGATTTTATTTATTTTTATAATGGGAAACCTAAAGGAAGTCACTACGTATATTGAGTGGCACTTTAAAACTCTGGACTTAAGGGCATGAAGATGATGGCCCTGTCCCAAATGGAACACTTCATGTGCACTTGCGGTCTTACGGACTTACAATCGCAGCTTTATGTGCGTGTCCGTTAAGTCCACAAGACCGTAGGGTGTCCCATTCGTCATTTTAGTGTTCAGAAGGGTGCTCGTGAGCACCCCCTTTGCGGCCGTTATGCGCCCTCGATCCGCACTTCTGCCGAACCCACATTGGGGCGAGCTCCGCAGCAGACTTCTATCCGACAGTCAAAGTGGCATTACTTCATGAAAGTGCGGACTCAGAGGAAGACCACGAGGTTTTAGGGTGCCATTTGGGATAGGGCCGATGTTTGCAAAAGAGAGAAACATATAATTTTTTTCCTTTAAAACTAAAGTGCATGTTTGGTAATGTAGCAATTTGCCAGTTCATAGTAATAAATGCTGTTTGTGTGATAATGTATCATTATTCTGCTTGAGTAGTGATGCACATCCTGTTCTATGATATAATCAGCAAAGCATGTCAAAAAGTAGCCCATCCCAGCCATGCTTTCAACATAAAAGTGTGGAAGCACCCAGGCCACCACATTAGAGAACATTAGTCTACGACTCTACGGGATAATGAGCTATTATTTATCTTTGTGACTGATGCTTTTAGATGGTATTTTTACCATGGGTCTCTAACTCTTCAGGGTAATGTACATTGGACTCCATTAATGCAAGTCTGTTTTTTTTAGTTGCCTTAAGAATAATTTACATTATCCTCTGTCAGTAAAAAACAGCTCCTCCTTTAATTTTTTTTTAACAACCAAAGGCAATTACCAGTAAGTACCAAAACATTTTAACAGCAAGCATGTTGGTAAAGGATAAGTGTGTGTTTTAAGACTTTGTCTTGTTATCTGCCTAGTATATACAGTATGTAGTACACATCTTTCTGCAACAAAAGGACAAGTATATTGATAGGCTAATACTCTTATATGAGTTATAATTCAGAATTGAGCACAATCAAAGATTCATATATTCAGAGCTACAAATGCAAAGCACATAAATAAATCAAAAGAATTTATGTAGTGTTGGATTCAGTTAACTGAAATAACAACAGTGATTTGTGTAAAAGCATATACAGAAAGTAACATGTTTATATATTGTCTTATTTTAATAAAGGTTTGTTCAAAGATAAATATATGTTCAATGTTCACTTCAGTGATATTCATATTTACTCATCTGTTCTGTTTTCATGAATAATACTTTTTGCTTAAATCTTATCCCATTTATCCTGGCAGATTGGATGAATATTGGATGAATTATGAGACAGGGTAATATCAAGTAAAAGTTTGCAACGTAAACAGCATACGTTTAATTGGATATCTTACCCCCCTAACATTTTTTGTCTTGTTTTTATTTGCTGACAAAAAGGCCATTAAATTTTCCTAACCATTTTTGTCACTAAAAGCAGTTTTTAGTTATTTCGTTTTCATTTGTGAAAAAAGTGGCGTTGATGAAAACTATAAAGAAAATTATTTGTCAGTGGCTATGTTTACATGCAATCAAATAATTCGTTCTTAATCGGATTGACGGCTCAGTCGGACTGAAAAGCCTTCGTGTAAACACCTTAATCGATCCGACTGAGCACGATCGGAATGAAATTTCAATCGGATTGAAGGGGGTGGTTTATTTCTTTTCTAATACTATTGAGAGTACATGTAAACTCTTGATCGGATTGAACTCCAAAACTGGAAGGACTGCGCATATGCAATGACGCAGAAATAGCGTAATGACGTATGACGCGCGGAACGAGTTGTTTTTCCTTTTGAATAAAGTCTTGTATAAATGCGCTCCTGTTATTATAAAACTCTCCTTTCACTCGGCAACTGTGAAGTGAAGCAGGACAACGTCCCACCAGTCCTTGTTTCGGAATCTCATCCACAGGCAACCCGTTTTGGGCACAGGGAGGTGCATTTTTACTGCGTGGTAAAATATGAGCAGCATGGCAGAGCGGTTTATATGTATATTTATCCAGAAATGGATAAATATTAATTCTGCTGTTAAAAACAAATAAAGAAACAGTGTAGGAGAGTGGTTATTATATGTGCAAGCAGTGAGAAACTCTATATTTGTGCAGTGTGCGTATGTCAAAAAAAAAAACAATTCTGATTTGAAGTTTGTGACATAAACGTGCACATCAACCCAATCACTTTATTTAGCATTAATGTAAACACTACATTCAGATTCATCAATCGGAATGAATTCAGTTAGACTGAAACAAAAATTGTGCACGTAAACATAGCCAGTGATTTTAACAGTGGTCAAAAGTTTCATTTACATTTACATTTACATTTAGTCATTTAGCAGATGCTTTTATCCAAAGTGACTTACAAATGAGGACAATGGAAGCTATCAAAATCAACAAAAGAGCAATGATACGCAAGTGCTATAACAAGTCTCAATTAGCTTAACACAGTACACGTAGCAAGGTTTTTTTTTTTCAATTATATAATAAATAAAAAGAAAACAGATAGAACAGAAAAAGAACAGAGCAAGCTAGTGTTAGAAGCCTTTTTTTGCTTTTTATTGTATAATAAATAAAAAGAAAACAAATAGATAGAATACAAAAAGAATAGAGAAGCTAGTTTTATTTTTTATTTTTTTAAGAAAACAAGCAGTTAGTAAATGAATAAAGTGCAAGTATAAAAGGGGCAAGTTTTTTTTTTTTTTTTTTCAAAAGTTTTTGAAACAGAGCTTCAGTGTCTTAGAGATTTTTATTTCGAAAGCTGCTCGGATTGTGTGAGGACTGGTTTATGAACTCATATAGTTAACTGTGGTTTTTGATTATCTCACTAGATTAACACTGTTATCCAAAAAGAAAACAATCAGCTTCTGTTTGACTGTTCATAGGCATACATTTGGAATACGAATGCCTCTTCAACAACCAAGAGGTGGACTTGAGCACGGTTAGAGTCAGCGCTGTGCAGCTAGACGTTTTAAGTGGATCGTGCGTCTGTCCCTGCTGAGCTGAGCTTTAGCACAACCAAATTGCTCTACAGCAAATTGACTGACACAGCAGAATCAAAGCCAGGCTGACAGGATTTAGGCCAACAATGCCATTGGTAGTAACAGACAGAAACAGAGACAGCCAAACACTAGTGCCAATATAAAGAGAGGGGGAGCAGAGAAGTATGACAGTAAACATGTACACATGTAAAGAGAGAAAATAGTCACACAATGTCTTTTGGCCAAAATAATGTTTGTTTCAAATGAAAATACATGTACAGTCAAGAGTTTGGAATAATCAGGATGTTTTTGAAAAAAGTATCTTATGCTCACCAAGGCTGCATTTATTTTATCAAAAATACAGTAAAACATCAAAAGTGTAATGTATTCCTGTGATGGCAAAGTTGAATTTTCAGCAGTCATTACTCCAGTCTTCAGTGTCACATGATCCTTCAGAAATCTATACAATATGCTGATTTGGTGCTCAGTTATTATCAATTATTATCAGTGCTCAACTATTAATAATGGTTCTTATTATTATCAAACATTTTAAAGGGGTCACAAACTGCCTTTTTTATTTTGTACTGTTCTCTGAAGTCCACTTATAATGTTATCAATATTTTTACATAAAAAACATCATAATTTAGAAGTGATAGGCTATTTTCTGTGCTGTTTTTAAGTAAAGTAAGTAAACACCCACTGCTATGATTGGCTAATAGTTGTGTATGTTTGACAGCGTACATTCATCATAGATGGACACTGCTGTGATTTAGGTCAAAAATGCATAAATAACTCAATACATATCAAACATTTTAGCAAAATATAGCAAGTCCGAGCAAGATGGCGCCTGGTTACCTGTCAGCATGCCATCGCTCCCACGTTGTGGCTCTTATTTATTATTAACGAGCTGGTCTATGGGTTTGAGCGAGAAATGGTCTGAATTTTGGCTACAATAACCAACAATACTCCCTAGAGAACTTCTGGCTGGAGTTAAGGTGCTATCTACAGTATATCTACTCTGCTTCGTGTGTGCTGATGTCATGAATTGTCCTGGTTAGATCGCAGAGATACAGTTCAATAACATATGGCATGTGGATATATCGGTACCAGAGGAGACCGGGTTGGGGTCAAAGAGCACCCACTTACAGTATGCCTGCACTGCTTTGCGTGTGCCGACATCACGGATCGTTTTGGCTAGATTGCGGAGATGTGGCAGAGGAATACAGTTCAACAACCTACGGCATGTGGATACAATAACATCAGTATAGGCTAGTACTCAACATGACACTTTTGATTGTAAAAAAGATAGTGACTCTACCATTGGTCAATGCCGGATCTGTTGCAAACAAAACATCTATTTTAAATGATTTCTTTGTACCATGAAAATAAGATTTTTTGTTACTGAAACATGGCTTAATGTCTGAGATATAAGCCCTTTTTCTGAACTTTTACCTATGGCCTGCAACTTTTTTAACACCCCGAGGCATTCTGGTTGAGGGGGAGGAATAGCATCAATTTTTAAAAACAAGTGGAAATGTCGATTAATCCCTGCCGAGAGTTACCAATGGTGCAATCATTTTTAATTGCTTTGCCAAGTCCTGTATGTGTTCTTGTATATAGACCACCAAAACATAACACAGATTTTATACAGGAATTTTCAGATTGAGTTTTTATCTGCGATTGTAACTTTGTTTGACTACATTGTACTTCTTGGTGATTTTAACATTCATGTTTGCTGTCCATTGAAACCTTTAGCCAGAGAGTTTTTAAATATCATGACTCATTTAATTTACTAATCTACTCATCAGCATGGTCACACTCTTGATCTGGTTCTTTATATGGGTATTCCTGTGTGTAATATACAGATCTTGGATCATTTTTTTTTCTGACCATAACCCTATTGTTTTTAATATTACCCTTTTATGTAGTCCCCCGAAACAACAACCTACTGCTTATTATACTCATGCAATTACAATTACAAGTCATCAGTCACAAGTCATTTTACATCAGTATTCTATGCTTATTCATTAATTGACACTATTGAATCTCCATCTATCTTAATGGGTCCAGAGGAATTGGTTAATCTGTTTAATAATGTTTGTTCTGATATCCTTGATGACGTTGCACCACACAAATTAAGCCTTGGCTCAATGAAAATACTTGACTGCTTAGACGGGAGTGCAGGAGAGCGGAACGGAAATGGCAGAAGGATAGGCTCAGGTATCTTACGATGTAAATATGAAAAAGCAGTGAAAACATCAAGAGCAGAATATTTTCTGGGATAATTGCACAAAATGCCCACAGTTCTCAGGTTTTATTTAAAACTATGAATACTATAATAAAACTAGTTTAGTGTTTGATACGGTTGATCATACTATTCTAATTGAATGTTTAAAGTGTCATGTGGGCATCCAAGGAACTGCCCTAAGTTGGTTTGGATCTTCAAAATAGAACCTTTTCTTTTAAAATTGGAAGCTTTTTTATCATCAATAGTGTCTATTACTTTTGGGGTCCCTCAAGGTTCCATTTTAGGACCAGTGCTATTTTCATTATATATATGCTTGCTCTTTGCTCTGTTTTTAAGAAATATAGTATTTCATACCACTTTTATGCGGATGACACCCAGATGTCTTTGCCTATAAAGTCTGGAGATGATACATATGTTAAATCACTCCTTGAATGTTTAAAAGACATAAAATGGTGGATGAATACTAACTTTCTTCAGTTAAATGAGAAAAAGACAGAAATTATTATATTTGGCCCTAGTAACTATGCAAAAAATATAGCAACAAGTCTAGGCCCTTTGTCATCCAATTTGCATACGTATGTTACAATTTTTTGACACAGACTTAAAGTTTGACAGACAAATTAATTCAGTTGTGAAGAATAGGCCTAGTTTCTTTCAACTGCGAAATATCGCTAAACTCAAATCTGTCTTATCTTTCAGTGATCTGGAGAAAGTCATTCATACTTTTATTACTTCACGTCTTGATTGTTATAATGCTTTGTACCTGGGTGTAAGCCAGTCTTCACTTTCACGTCTTCAGCAGATACACAATGCTGCAGCATGGTTGCTGAGTAACACAAGAAAGAGGGATCATATATCACCTTTTCTCTTCACACTGGCTACCTGTTCATTGTAGGATAAAGCATAAGGTGCTTTTGTACACTTTTAAGGCCCAACATGGACTGGCACCAAAATATATTTCTGAGCTTGTGAATTTTCATTGTTCACAGAGATCTCTGAGATCTCAAGACCAACATCACAGATTGTGCTTTTTCAGTGGCTGCCCCAAAGTTGTGGAATGGTCTACAAGTATCTATCAGATCATCTACCTCAGTAAACATGTTTAAAACTCGTCTTAAGCCATATTTGTTTGATGAGGCCTTTGCTGCTTTGTGAGGACTATTGCTTCAGATTAGATGTATTTATATTAGCTAAATTTTATTGTATTTAAATTGCTCTTGCTGTATTTTTATCATCTTTATCTTTGTATTTTACTGTGTTTTATGTAATTGTACAGCACTTTGTACACTCTGTGTCTTTTAAGGTGCTTTATAAAGAAATTGATTTGATTTGAAACAATCTGTAAAAAGAAACAAAGCAATAGTGACCACGTGATGAAAACAGTTACTCACACTTGTGTGCTGCGAGATTAGTGTCTGATCCAATACAGTAAGCACAGCATCGTCTTTTAGTTTCAATCTTTTCGAAAATCTCATGTCAAACTGTTACTTGTTTGTAAACGAATCTGCTGTAAAATTAAGTGAACAAAGGACCAAATTCTTACTGACATGGTCTGGATCTTCATTAAAAATAAGGTTCATTCACTCTTTCCTAACATTGGGATCAGAAAGAAGGCAATGCAAAGACTGTTTTTCCACAACTTGGAAAAACAGAAAATGTTTAGAAGTAGAAAAATCTAGAAAACTAAGATGCGGACAGTGTGACAACGGAGTTGCAAACTTTACTAAAGAGTGTAGTGGAAACAGGCAGGGTTCGCCCCTCTCTTTATATACATGCGCAAATCGGTGGGTCGGGGCAAAACAGGCAGCGATGTAGAAGCAGGCATTGGTCTTCTTCTGGGGAGGTGGTGTTTACCCACATTATTAACATTTCACAAGCTGTCGTTTTGGCAGACTGGCTTCAATATAAGCTGTTTTTAGACTAATGAGAAAGTTTGAGTTCTGAAACTTGCAGGATGTTTTTATAGTACAATGACCTCTTATAGTATGTCAAAAGATCAAGGGAATTTTGGTTTCTCAGTTCATGACCCCTTTAATGCATTAAACACTTTTGACACCTTTTTACAGAATTGTTTGATGAACAGATAACGTACTCGGTTACTAACGTAACCTCGGTTCCCTGAGATACGGGAACGAGTACTGCGTCTTGCTTAAGACGCTAAGGGAGAAAATTACCAGTGCCTTCTCCGAATACTGAAGCCTTTTTTAATCACGCAGTGAAACTGCACGGCCATTGGTTAGTGCAGTGTATTACAAACGAACCAATGGCAGCACAGCCCGCCAGAGCCCGCCAAATTGGGAGGGGCATCTGGCTATATAAGCGTGCCCTTCGCCATAGGATCCTCAGGTTACTTCGACTGAAGCGACGACTGAGTCGTGCAGCTACATAGCACAGCCAGCAACACAGTACGCAGTACTCACTCAGGGAACCGAGGTTACGTTAGTAACCGAAGACGTTCCCTATTGATACTTCCCTCGTACTGAGTCTTGCTTAAGAAGCTAAGGGGAACCAGTACAATCCCGCCATGCTATGTTAGAGGAACGACCAATGCTTGAACTTGCCTTAAGCACCAAGGGCCCAGATGGACCAAGTAATTGTAGGGAAGCCCCACAGGAAGTGATAGGGCCAAACTCACAGAGGTCTAAGGCTAAGTAATCGTTCCCAGAAAAATTGTACAGCCTCGGAACCCAGTGAGGGCCAAGACCGTACCAAGAAGGCAAATGCCTGATTTAGCACTGGTTTTGCTAGAGTAAGTCCATTAAGCAGAAAGAACCCAAGCTTTTAAATCCGGGACGTCCAGATTATAAATCCTGGTAAATGTGGACGGCGAGGCCCAGCCGGCCGCCGCACAAATCTCTGCAATGGAAACTCCACTAGACCAAGCCCAGGAAGAGGCAACGCCTCTCGTAGAGTGGGCTCTTACTCCCATGGGGCACTGAAGGCCCAAGAAGAGTATGCTCGCTTGATAGCGTCAATAATCCATTTGGAAAGTCTCTGCTTCATGACCGGTGACCCTCTGGTACGGTCACCGAAGCATACAAAAAGCTGATCCGACTGTCTGAACGGGGCGGAACGCTCAATGTATATCCTCAATGCCCTGACGGGGCAGAGTAGATTTAGCTCTTGGTCCTGCTCCGAAAGAGGAAGTGCCGAAAGAGCTATGACCTGTGCTCTGAACGAAGTCGAGAGCACTTTAGGTACATAACCTTGCCTCGGCTTCAGGACGACCCTTGAGTCGTTGGGCCCGAATTTGAGGCAGGTAGGGCTCACCGAGACTGCCTGCAGATCACCCATACGCTTTACTGATGCTAATGCCAGTAGCAAAGCGCTTTTTAGCATCAGGGGACGAAGGTCAACAGACAGTAGCGGCTCAAAGGGAGGGCTCTTCACCGTACACATCGAATACACCGTAGGCAGGTCCCATGTAGGGAGTGTGACAGGGCGAGGTGGGTTGAGCCTCCTAGACCCTTTCAAATATCGAACAACTAGGTTGTTCCTGCCCACTGACTGGCCAGCTATAGGAGCGTGTGAAGCTGCTATGGCTGCTACATAGACCTTGAGCGTGGAAGTGGAACGACCCTTATCCAACAGCTCCTGCAGGAAGGACAATATCAGAGATATGTCGCAGGAAATTGGGTCTGCGCGGCGGGTCATACACCAGGCGGAGAAGACAGACCATTTAAGGGCATAGAGCCACCTTGTAGAGGGTGCTCTAGCCTGAGATATCATGTTTATCATGCTCTCGGCAAGTTCCGCAGGCTCCCATAGAGAGGCCAGAGGTACAGGGCCCACAGTTCGGGCTGGGGGTGCCATATCGTTCTGTTCGCCTGAGAGAGGAGGTCTCGTCTCAGGGGAATGGGCCACGAGGCTGCTATAAGCAGCTGAGACAGCTCTGCGAACCAGTGTTGGGTCCTCCAGAGCGGGGCCACCAATCCGCTCCTTGATTTGCCTGATTACCTGTGGGATCAGGGCGATCGGGGGAAAAGCGTAAAGGAAGAGGTTGGGCCAGTTGTGGGCCAACGCGAAAAATAAATTGTCTTTCGAAAAGTAAATTGGGCAGTGAGAGTTGTCTTCTGAGGCGAAGAGGTCGACCTCTGCCTTGCCGAAGATCTCCCAGATTCTCTGAACCGTATGCGGGTGGAGCATCAACTCTTCTGAGGGGACGTTGCTCCGGGATGGCATGTCCGCTCCTTGGTTCAACCTGCCCGGCACATGTGCTGGTCTTAGCGAACGCAAGTGTAGTTGAGCCCATTCCAGGAGGCGCTCTACCAGAATGAAGAGGCGCTTCGAGGAGAGACCGCCCTGGCGATTTATATATGAATATATCCCCTTAGGTCTGGCAGGAAGGTGCGAAGGCCCAAACATACTGCCAACATTTCCAGGCAGTTGAGGTGAAGCCGACTCTCCACTTTCGACCAATGGCCGAAAGCCGGTTTGCCATCGCACAGAGCTCCCCAACCCGTGTTGGAAGCGTCTGTCGAGACTACCTTCCTTCTGCAGACCATACCCAGGTGCATGCCCCGATCCATCCACTGAGAGGCTTTCCAAGGGGCCAAGGGTGCTATGCAGGCCCGGCTTACCTTGACACGCATGCGTCCATGGTGCCAGGCGTGGAACGGAACTCGTGGTTTCAGCCAGTACTGAAGGGGCCGCATGCGAAGCAGGCCCAGCTGAGGCCATGAGGCCCAACATCTTCTGAAACGCCTTGAGAGGGCGAAGGTCTTCCCATCTGTCTCAGCGGGGAAAGAGCCACATCCATGCACTTCGTAAAAGTGCGGGAAGCTAGGGACAGTCCGAAGGGAAGGGCCGTGTAATGATATGCCACTCCCTCGAAGGCGAATTTCAAGAACCGCCAGTGGTGGGGGCTATCTGGATCTGAAAGTAGGCATCTTTCCAGAAGATGCCTACTCCAGCGAAATGGCAATTTCGATCCAGCGAAAAGAACCAGTCCCCTGGGTACACTTGCGATAGGATCTGCTTCAATGTAATCATCCTGAATGGCCGTCTCATGAGGGCGCAGTTCAGGTGTCTAGAATGGGCCTTTGGCCGCCATCCTTTTGCCTAAATTCATCACCTCGAGGACGTGTACATCCTCGCTCTGAACCAAGGTGGAGACCACGCCGCAGAATTACAGGGGTCTTCGAGCGAACTGCAGTGAATAACCTTGTTCTATTATCCCCAGAACCCACCTTGACACCCCGGGGATGGCTCGCCAGTCCTCGGCCTGCGTGGCAAGGGGCTGGGTTGGTTCGAGCGAGAGGCTGCCATGCAGGGACCCAACGCTTGTGAAATGCGGAAGACGAAATTTGCTCTCTTTTTGAAAATGTTTGTGTTGGCCTCGGCCCGCGTGGCAAGGGGCTGGGTTGGTTCGAGCGAGAGGCTGCCATGCAGGGACCCAACGCTTGTGAAATGCGGAAGACGAAATTTGCTCTCTTTTTGAAAATGTTTGTGTTTTATTTTTCTCGCTATAACAGTGGAAAGTTGTGCGGGCGCTAATTGAACATGCCCGGGGTTCACAACAGTATTCACCACAAACACATTGCCATCGGCACCCGGAAGTGAACTGGGCGCTTGGAGGCACAAAAGAGGCTGCTTGGAGGGTGGTCCGGCGATAGCGAGACTTTGCCCCCTCCTCTTCCTGTCCCGCGGATCAGGTTGATGCCGGAGGCGCCGGGTCCAGCACTACCTTGGGCCGGGG
>NW_015542347.1:1668832-1677265 GCF_001515605.1 Sinocyclocheilus anshuiensis
CGTGGTGTCCCCTTAGGTCTGGCAGAAAGGTGCGAAGGCCCAAACATACTGCCAACATTTCCAGGCAGTTGATGTGAAGCCGACTCTCCTCTTTCGACCAATGACCGAAAGCTGGTTTGCCATTGCACAGAGCTCCCAAACCCGTCTGCCGAGACTACCTTCCTTCTGCAGACCATACCCAGGGGCATGCCCCGATCCATCCACCTTGACACCCCGGGGATGGCTCGCCAGGCCTCGGCCCGCGTGGCAAGGGGCTGGGTTGGTTCGAGCGAGAGGCTGCCATGCAGGGACCCAACGCTTGTGAAATGCGGAAGACGAAATTTGCTCTCTTTTTGAAAATGTTTGTGTTTTATTTTTCTCGCTATAACAGTGGAAAGTTGTGCGGGCGCTAATTGAACATGCCCGGGGTTCACAACAGTATTCACCACAAACACATTGCCATCGGCACCCGGAAGTGAACTGGGCGCTTGGAGGCACAAAAGAGGCTGCTTGGAGGGTGGTCCGGCGATAGCGAGACTTTGCCCCCTCCTCTTCCTGTCCCGCGGATCAGGTTGACGCCTGAGGCACTGGGTCCAGCACTACCTTGGGCCGGGGTCCTTGGCACTTAGGGAACGGATAGCGTTTAGCCGAGCGGGAGCGATGTCGGGGCTCAGGCTTAGAGACCATGGATCTACCGATCGCGTGAGCTGTCATCTTTTATGGCATGTAAAGCAAGGTCAGTCATGCTACGTAGCTCTTTGCAAGCCGCGGCGTCCGGTCCAGACTCGTCCATTTTCTGGAGAAGTTTGGCCTGAAGGACCTAGAGGACCGCCATGGAGTGAAGCGCAGAGTCCGCTTGTCCAGCAGACGAGTAGGCCCTTCCAGCGAGCGCTGAAGAAGTCCTGCACGGCTTGGACGGGTGGGCTGCCTTTGCCTTCCAGCCGATGGCCGTGGGCGGGCAAGAGATGCGCGGCCACTGACTCATCCAGGGGAGGCAGTTTGTCATACCCCTTTTCTTTGGCGCTGCCGACCGTAGTGAGGGCAGACGAAGAGGAGGTACGCAGGCAGGCCGAGTAGGGGGCGCGCCAAGATCTGGTGATCTCTTCATGAACTTCTGGGAAGAATGGAGAAGCTCGTTGTCGAGGGGCTTGACGGCGCCCCAGCAAGAACCATTCATCCAGGCGGCTGAGGGTGGGCTCCTCCGGCAGAGACAAATCCAAACCCAGCTTTTGAACAGCCTTAGACAGAATGCGGAAGAGTTCGGCGTCCATGCCTGTGCTGGCAGCGCTGGGCTCTGCAGACGGCAGGGGGGCAGGGTCGAAAGACGAGCCCGACAGCTCCTCCGCATCTGAGGCAGCCAGAGACACACTGTTGTCCATGGCGTCACACTCACTCCCACCGAACAAAACCAGATCGCTCGCAGCCACAGAGGGATGCTGGTCCGGGTGCGAGAAGAGGATGGGGGAAGCCTCTCTATGTGGAGAGAGTGAGGCATGCTGGGGCTCAGCCGGCATGAGCTCACTCGTCACCGAGCACTGAGATCCTCTGCCCCGCTGCTTTTTCCTCACAGGTTCCTGGGAGGAAGGAAGCGGGAGGGCACGAGGGGCGGAGTCGCTTTCTGAAAAGAAAGCTATCCGCAAGTGCAGAGAGTAGAGACTCATATCCTCGCAATGAGGACATTCGGTCTCTTTAAGTGCAGCTTCAGCGTGGGCAGTGCCCAAGCATGAAATGCACTGGCCGTGACCGTCAGCGGTGTGCAGGGCAGCCCTGCACTAGCGACAGTAGCGGCGCGGCATTTGTTACAACGCCGGAAATTTGCTCTAGAAATTTGCTCTTATAGTCGCCGGATAGCGGTAAGACCACGCTGCTGCAGATGCCGAAGGCAGCTGAAGAGTGGCGAAGTCAGCCGAGTAGAGAGGGGTCTTGATCCACTGCGAGGCTTGTTCACGGCAAAGGCTTCTTAGTCTCGTAGTGCGAAGATCTGTAGTCGTCGCTGAAGGAGAAGAAATCTGAGGATCCTATGGCGAAGTGCACGCTTATATAGCCAGATCCCCTGCCCAATTTGGTGGGCTCTGGCGGGCTGTGCCACCATAGGCTCGTGCAGCTCTGCTGCTGAGCCAGACGAGTAGGCCCTTCCAGCGAGTGCTGAAGTTGTCCTGCACGGCTTGGATGGGTGAGAGGCCTTTGCCTTCCAGCCGATGGCCGTGGGTGGGCAGAGATGTGCGGCCACTGACTCATCCAGGGGAGGCAGTTTGTCATACCCCTTTTCTTCGGCGCCGTCGACCGTAGTGAGGGCAGACGAAGAGGAGGTATGCAGGCGGGCCGAGTAGGGGGCGCGCCAAGATCTGGTGATCTCTTCATGAACTTCTGGGAAGAATGGAGAAGCTCGTTGTCGAGGTGCTTGACGGCGCCCCAGCAAGAACCATTCATCCAGGCGGCTGAGGGTGGGCTCCTCCGGCAGAGACAAATCCAAACCCAGCTTTTGAACAGCCTTAGACAGAATGCGGAAGAGTTCGGCGTCCATGCCTGTGCTGGCAGCGCTGGGCTCTGCAGACGGCAGGGGGGCAGGGTCGAAAGACGAGCCCGACAGCTCCTCCGCATCTGAGGCAGCCAGAGACACACTGTTGTCCATGGCGTCACACTCACTCCCACCGAACAAAACCAGATCGCTCGCAGCCACAGAGGGATGCTGGTCCGGGTGCGAGAAGAGGATGGGGGAAGCCTCTCTATGTGGAGAGAGTGAGGCATGCTGGGGCTCAGCCGGCATGAGCTCACTCGTCACCGAGCACTGAGATCCTCTGCCCCGCTGCTTTTTCCTCACAGGTTACTGGGAGGAAGGAAGCGGGAGGGCACGAGGGGCGGAGTCGCTTTCTGAAAAGAAAGCTATCCGCAAGTGCAGAGAGTAGAGACTCATATCCTCGCAATGAGGACATTCGGTCTCGTTAAGTGCAGCTTCAGCGTGGGCAGTGCCCAAGCATGAAATGCACTGGCCGTGACCGTCAGCGGCGTGCAGGGCAGCCCTGCACTAGCGACAGTAGCGGCGCGGCATTTGTTACAACGCCGGAAATTTGCTCTAGAAATTTGCTCTTATAGTCGCCGGATAGCGGCAAGACCACGCTGCTGCAGATGCCGAAGGCAGCTGAAGAGTGGCGAAGTCAGCCGAGTAGAGAGGGGTCTTGATCCACTGCGAGGCTTGTTCACGGCAAAGGCTTCTTAGTCTCGTAGTGCGAAGATCTGTAGTCGTCGCTGAAGGAGAAGAAATCTGAGGATCCTATGGCGAAGTGCACGCTTATATAGCCAGATCCCCTGCCCAATTTGGTGGGCTCTGGCTGTGTGTGTGTGTGTGTGTGTATGTACTTCCTTATGTTTTTCAAAAGGGCCAGCCGGTGTTTGATCAACAGTCAAACACATTTCAGGATGACATAGAGACACTCTAACTCTACCAGATGCCTGATTGGCTTTTTACAGCTGAAGAGAAAGGTCATGACCTTTCTCAAAGATGGTAATTCTGCACAAAGTTCTCAGTTGCTTTGTCAGCTCTGTTTATTTCTAATATACTGGAAATACAGAATATGTGTCTGAGGATTATTCTGGATCACTGCAATAAAGGCAAGCGTCTAAACCATGGCTTAGCAGTCCAGACATTATCACTTTGTAAAAGTGCATTCTGAGCTGCCAACCTAGACAGTATTTTTGTAATGGGCTCATCTCTGCATTGCTGTTTTCATCCTGGCCTGCAGGGGTCAGTCTCATTGAGCCCTTTATGTCATGTTCCCTCCAGAACCGCAGATGGCGCTTGTCTCTCCGCTCCGCACTCTAGTCTCTCCACTCCTCCAGATGGCGCCATCGCCCTGTATCATGTTCAGTATCCTGCTCATCAGCTTTGATTCCCCACACCTGTGTTTGACCCTTTATAAGTCTGTTTGTTCCCTGCTATTGTGTTCAGTCTTGAGCCTATTCTTCCTATGTATCCAGTTGCCAGTTCTCAAGTTAGGTTTGATTGTGCTTGTATTTTTTGGACCCTTGTGTCTTTTTTTGTTTGATGGAAGCTCAGTTTTCTATGTTTATTTTGTACTTGTTTCTCTAGAAATGATTTACTTTTTGAAGATTCATGTCCCTTGGCTCTTTTCGCACTTCTGCTTTTGGGTTTAACTTTCTGGGAGTAGCTCAGTGAGTAATTTCACACTCTTAGAGCGCCAGAGACACGAGTTCAATCCCTGCTTAAAGCAGCCTTGTTACAATTTGAAGGATTGTAATGAATGTTTTCCTGCCTTGCTGGATGTTGGACTCATGATCAATAAGTTGTTTGCATTAGTGTTCATTTTGGTAACGAAAACTAGGATGAAAAATGTTCGTTGATGAGCTTTTTTCCCATGACTAATGCTGCGTTCAAGTCCTCCTGGGACGTTCGTACTTATGAGTTGACAAGTCGTAATAACGATGTTTGAATAATTATATGTTCTTTGGTAATTATACAATAATATAATATTTTGTATATGTAACATAGTTTTATTTTACATTACAAAAAATTTATCATTTTATTCATTTCAACAAATTAACCATCAATACAGATGCTGCATATCTACTCTTTGGATGCGTCCATTGCATCCGACACGTTTTCTCACTGACACGCCCCCAACTCGGAAACTCGGGGCTTAAAGAAAATGTCGAGTTTCCCACTCGTAATAACGACTTTGTGGTGGCGTTCATGTGCGTTCAACTCGTAAATACGATCTATCCGACCTGACTTGAACGCACCATAAGACGAGACAAAGACAAGACGATAATAAGGTCAATAAACGATAACTATGACTATATCAACATGCAATTTTGTTGACAAAATAAGACGAGACTAAAATGTATTAAAAACAAATAAAAACTTTACCAAAAACCTATTTTTATTTTCGTCAGAAAAAGGAGACAAAATGTTATTGCAGACTGCTCTAACGTACACGCCTCTACTATGAGAGCTTCCATGTGTGCTGTTGCCAGATATCAAGAGTTCAAATCCCCGAATCAGAGCTTCACTGTTACATGGATACATTTTCTGCCCTGTGCTTATTTTAAGCAATCTGGCAACCATGCGCACGCGCGCTGCTCAAGAAGCGGAATTGCGGAAGCCCCGCCGACGATGATGTGAAACACCTACAAACAAGCTGGAGTTTAGCGATCTAATTGAAAGGATAATTCAGCCGGTCTGTGTTCTGTCATGGGATCGCGACTGTATTGTTTGCGATTGTGATCGCTGAATAAATGCACTTACTCAACCGCTGTTGTTTTAATAAAAAAAATAGGCTATTGCAGTCTGGAATTAGTGGAATTACTAGGAATTTCACGGTTATAATATTTTTCGTTTGTTTTAGCTGTTTTCATAATGTAGACAGAGAGATTGCATAAGTCTTTGGTATTAATTTATATAATAAAAAGCCTATAATAAATCTATACACTAGATGAGGTAAAATACACCATGTATGTATCCACATTCTATTGATTTGTGCTTACTGGAGAAAGTGCAATACCTGAAATGCAAAAGTACATTTCTCAAATGACAATCATTACGATTATAATTTTGAGGAAACATAATTTTTATCAGTTTAACCATTATACAGAATGACGAAAATGTGACTAAGATTTCATTGACTAAAACCTGACTAAAATGCTCATACATTTCATTGAATAAACAAACCAGTACAAGGTTGTCTAAATTGATGAATAAAATGTACATTTGAGTAAGACTAAGACTAAATAAAAATGGCTGCCAAAATTAATACTACTGTACAGTTAATTAATAATAATCTTATTGCTAAAATGTCAAGTTTTCATTAAGCCTTGTCTGTGAAACCGGGGGTTAGTCGACTAAAACTAAATAAGGTTGACTAGATATGATAAAAACTAACAAGGACATTTTAACACGGGACTAAGACTAAAATTGAAAATAGCTGACAAAATTAACACTAGTTTGCATTCACCCAAACTGATTTAGCAAAATCAAAACGCGGACAAACTGCATTCCGTATAGCTTTCATACGGAACGCTTCTTTGATGCCTTAAATACGGGACGATTCCGTATTATAAGGAACGGCTGGCAACCCTGCGAGTGGGGCTGCGGTAAAATAATAAATAAAAAGAGTGGGGCAGTCCAGGCATCCTAAGGACAGCATTCATATTTCAACCCCAGTGGCATGACAACACCGGCTCTCGTGGCCAAAAAAACAGACCGGCCCACCGGGAAAACTCCCGGTGCTCCCGATTAGCCAATCCGGGCCTGCAGGGAACAATCCTAATTCAAAAACACAAAGGCAAGGCAAGGCAAGGAAACAGGAAAACAAGGACATGCTTAGAAATGTCCAGAACGGAATGTATGCTTAGAAACAGCAAAACAAGACTCGGCAAGGTGTGTGTGTAACATAAATAGTACTCCTAATGGAAATCATGTGTGTCTGTAATCAGTTCCTAGTCTGGGATTGAGTGGTAAAGGTATGGGATGGAGTGCCCACTAGAGGAGCTCATGGGCACTCCAGCTGGAGATCGTGACAGTGTCAATAATCAAAGTCAATAACATAAAGAACAAATCTATCTGAAATTAAGCTGAACATGAATTAACACTGGTAAACTGGAATGCCATTCTAGTGGGCTAATTTACTCAACAAAACAATAAAACCAATACAAATATTTTCAGCACATGGGCTGGTATTGCAGAATTTGGCTGATGATGGAACATTTTTATGATGACATGTATGACAAATTCAGGCTGCTTTTAGTCATTTAACTGCACTTTGTAGTTGGAGTCAGTTTGAAAGCCACAATTAAAAAATGTAAGTGCTTCAATGACGGATTATACTCTTCACTGCCAGCTAGCTCAGACAAACCATTGAAAAACACTCACTAAATAAACTGGACATAAAAATATATTTTTATATTTTTTATATACTCCCTTAAAGAGTCTATGACATGCTGTTGACTCATCAAAAAAGATCAAGACCAAAGTGAGTCATGTCTGACAATGCTCAAAATGCTCGCAACACTGAGCAATCTCAAGATCCATAACCTTTGCCTTCCAACCGTCTAACCCCACGACCCATACCAATGAGTTCTGACAGAAACAAAGACTCATAGGAAATGCCAACTGCATGCCAACGGCATATCAACTGCCAAACTAAAGTGCTGACATTGTTTTAAAAAGCAAAACTTTCACTGCATTTTTACTGTATTTTCACTAAGAACAAACATGTTGCACATGTGCATTCTAGCCAAGAAATGCAGTAGCAACAATGTTATATAGCTTCAGAGCATAAATATCATACATCACAGTGACAGCCCTGTGATTAGTTATTCTCTCCAGAGTGCACTACAATTGTAGAGTGTTGGTGAATGCACCAAAAAAACAAGAAAAAAGAAAAGTAGTTGACCGGCAACCTTAAAGACAGCGGAAAAAGAGTAGCATGGAAATACAGTATATGGGTTTTCACATGCATTTCACATGACATTAAGAGATGGTCATCACACACTCACTATCATCATTTGCACATACATTTGAATCTTTGAGCTTTTTGGGTCAGCTTCTGTTAAATTGCATAAATTACTTTAAAAAAATATCTAAATTATATAAAAACTTGACAACTTACAGTATGTAACACAAAAGGTTCTTACCTTTTCATCTTGAGCTGTCAAGCTCAAAAAAAGGACAAAGAGCAGCATTAAAGTACCATAATTGCAGTCTATATAATTTATGTACTATATTTTAAGTGTTCTAAAACAATATGATAGCTTTGTGTGAGAAACAGAGCAAAATTTAAGTACTTATTTGGTGAAAATATTCAGCCCTCTATTGTAGCCAGTGTTTCCCATACATTAACTAGAGTGTGGCGGCCCGCCACAGTCTAATCTGTTCCGTCACGGTTTCATAATACACCGAAGATATATTTATACCTCTCATATAACATAAAAAGTTATTTAACGTTGTGTTTCACGCCATTGCTTTGGCAAGTATCTGTCAAACGAATTAAAACCGAAAGCGAATAATATGACTTATCAAGTCTGTTTGCGCTGCTTGTTTCAAAGTGAAGCGCGCACATTGCGCACGCGATCGGCTCGTGATCCGGTGTTTTCCTCATCTCAGTCTCTCTGAGCGGCTCCGTTCACAGTGAATGCAGTGAACTCCGTTATTGAATGTGCTGTAAATTTAGCAGGCGTTTGGGTACGCCACGGCCACGGTATGCATAATTTGCACATTTGCATAATTTTCAACATTTTAATGGGCAAATGTTTACAGTATTTCATTAAATTAGTAATGTTTGTAAACCTGTTTTCACAGAAGCTGGAGTTTTCCGCCAAAATAAAAGCTCAACTGAAGTTTCCGACAAAATAAAAGCTCAAGGTTATCTCTTGCAAGCATGGCCTAAAATTAACAGATGCGCACAGAGAAAATACTGTACAGGTACAGCAAGCTCACTG
>NW_015542347.1:1678279-1690094 GCF_001515605.1 Sinocyclocheilus anshuiensis
GCTGCTTGTTTCAAAGTGAAGCGCGCACATTGCGCACGCGATCGGCTCGTGATCCGGTGTTTTCCTCATCTCAGTCTCTCTGAGCGGCTCCGTTCACAGTGAATGCAGTGAACTCCGTTATTGAATGTGCTGTAAATTTAGCAGGCGTTTGGGTACGCCACGGCCACGGTATGCATAATTTGCACATTTGCATAATTTTCAACATTTTAATGGGCAAATGTTTACAGTATTTCATTAAATTAGTAATGTTTGTAAACCTGTTTTCACAGAAGCTGACGTTTTAAACCTGTTTTCACAGACAACTGAAGTTTCCGCCAAAATAAAAGCTCAAGGGTTTATCTCTTGCAAGCATGGCCTAAAATTAACAGATGCGCACAGAGAAAATACTGTACAGGTACAGCAAGCTCACTGTTGGGAAGAAAAATATAAATATTGGGGTGGTGGTTTATGAATGTATTTCTGAAGGGAACTGACTTCACAAATGTTTGGATGGCATTTTTCCCCTTATTATTGCTGATCCATAAGCGCCACCTGCTGTCAGAGAGTGAATTTGCATTCTCATTCAGCTTGTCTGTTTTAGTTTCATGCAGGTTTTATCTATGCATCATTGTTTGTATCGTGATTAAAATGCAGTGGTTGGTTCTAATTTCAAATGGCTTTTTTTTTTATTAAATGTTTAGTTGTTGTAGTAGTAGCAACTGACCGTTTTTTTGCAAAAACAGTTTCATGGCAAGGAAAAATATTTATGGCCGGTAAATTTTCTCAAGTCACCAAGTTAGTTTTAGGCCCTGCTTGCAAGTGTAGAAATGAGGACAAAAGTATTGCAATTTCCCTACTGTAGAGTAAGGTAAAATAATATACCTGAAAAAAAATCATTTTCATTTATTTCTCAGTGCAATTGTTTTACAATATATGGCTATTACTGTCATAGGAATAATAATATAAAATTAGTATTATTATTTTATTCTAATTTGTTTGGCTTCTAAATTCACCAGTGAGACTGAGGCTCTATATCACAACTAAAAAGAGGGTTGAGTCCCCTTAAAATTTCAAGAACAAGTACATTTACCGGCTTTTTTTTTTTTTCTTTTAGTTTGCACACTGTGACTGAACCTGTGTTGGAGCTCTTAATTTTGAACTCTCAAAGTGCACCGCATTTAAGAATTGAACTTTAAAATGTACAAAATTTTCTTACGGGGGACCATGTCCCCGGACCCCCCTAGAGGGGTCGAGGACCGCCCACCACAGTCTCACAAAATCCTGTGGGAAACACTGTGTAGCTCTTAAATAACACATTTGAATTCAATTCAAAACATTTTAAAACTTTACGTCATTACTGCCTGATGTCAAAGATGTCAAACCTGGCACAACCATCTTGAGGCACCATCTTTGAATTAGCATCAGTACAAATGATATAGTCACCATTTTCAATACTCAAGGCTTCAGAACTGCCAGCCGAATGAAATCAAATTAAATTTTCACTAATGTCTCACACTCACGCGTGCTGTTACCTGAGCCTCTTCTCTTCCTTCTTACGGAGGTGCATGTCTCTCTGTACCACTCTGAGCACATGCTCTGCTTCATCATTGCTCAGACCAGACAGGTCCAGTTTACGTCCCATCACTGCTTTGGAGTCAAGAGTCAAAGGTCGCTGGAATCACAAATGGTTGTCCTTAAAGACTTTGAAGATAAAGCCTGGAGGTCACTGAGAAATAAGAGAGAAATGAAAGTCATTCTGTCTAAACTGAAAAATGCTTGGATTGCATGGGATTGAAAGGGATTGACTTTCACAATAACAAATATTTGAAATTCCAGTATTGAGGTCACACATTTACACAATGGCTTTATTTTATACACAAACATAGTATGTTACCTCTTAAGTGCTGGCTGACCAGTCTGGACAGTAATAAAATACTATTTCAGTTTAAAACATTGTCTCTCCTCATTCATCACTTCCTTATAATTGTCTTTTTCTTCTCCTTTTTAGTCTCAGCCTCAGATGGAGCAAATTCTCAATCTGGCAAGGTCTTATCTGATTATATGAATTTCATAGGATGAATTTAACATCTTTCTGGAACAATATTTTAAAAAATGTACCAGACTGCTACAGTGAGCACTTATGAGGCAGAACTAACCACTGTATTTGGCAAAGTTTTTGTAGGTCAGTGGCATCAAATCTTTGAAATACATTTATTTTCTGAGTTACATCTGTGAAACTTACAGTATGTGTTACTTTTGGAAGTCTATAACTTAACAAAGTCCAGTGTTTTCATGGATTTTTTTCCCGAGCCTGTGTATTTTTGTGGTTTCAGTTGTTTCAAATAATCTGTCTTAAACAGTATATTAAATGAAAAACAAACTGTCGTGTTTATTCATGTTGGTCAAACCAGGCCATTTTCAAATACAAATGCACCTCAGGAAGTGTGTATTCAATAAAAATACATACATACATAAATACATACATACTGCTTGTGTATCTGAAGAGAAAAATAACTACCAAAAACAAATACCAAAATCAATGGCAAATGTTTATCACAAAGTCATGATTTAAATGGCATAGCAAATTAATATTTCTCCACAGAGAGATCACATAAATGGATATAAATGCACAAACATAAAACCATAAAATGCATTTATACTAAAGAGTTCCTGCAAAACAAGTCGGTTATCTTTAACAAGCAAACAGGCTGCCTAAGATAAGACCGGTACAATGCACACGTGGATTTGGAGCTGCATTAATGTGCTCAGCCAGGCTACGGTCATTGGAAAATTCTACCTGTGGACCAAGATCTCACATACATTCTCTCTCTCTTAATATGGTCCTACATGGGGCTGGGAGAGATGAGGACATTTCAGAATAGGCTCATCATCGGAGGTGAAAAGTAAGAGAGACAGATAAGATAAAAGGGGTTCAGAGAATTATGCACTAAAATAAAAATGGATGTCCATATCAGCCAGTATTTTTTAAAGGACATATCAAACATAGATGTTTATTTTGCTTACTAAACTGTTAGGGATGCACATTAAAGGGGGATACTGTAGCTGCTTATTGATGAAGAGCCATGAAATAAAATGGGAAACAGGAGGAGATTGTGTGGAAGGAGGTGGAACAATTATAGGAAGAGACAGAGATGGTATTACAGAGAAGGAGAGGGGGAGAGATGCTGACAAAGAGAAGGAGAGAGAGTGTATGACGTTAAATGCAGCCTGTGGGTGATGACTCAGTCAGCTGTGCCCTTTAAGCTCCACCAATCACATTACACTCCACCTGTTTACAATCCTAACACACACACACAAAGACACACACTAAGACATATAGGCAACTAACTATTTTCTTGACAGCATTTCAGCAATTCTCAAAGATCCAGAAGGCTTATTCTAATGCAAACACCCAAAACTCGTCACACACCTCTATATTCAGAGATCCTGGAAAGACGAAAAACAGTCTGACAGCTACATTAGATGCTAACTAACTATGCATATATATTGAGAGAGAAATAGGAAGCATTCTTACAGTATAATATAGACAGACATTTGACAAGACAGCATAAAGTCCGTTTCATGTTGCAGCTTATTCTGGTCAAGGACTATCCACTTAGACATGAAGACATTGCCTTATTGGCATGCTGTATATAGTATATGTACACTCTAAAAAATGCTGGGTTGTTTCAACCCAATGTTGGGGCAAATATGGACTCAACTTGGGTTAGTCCATATTTGACCCAACATTGGGTTGAAACAACCCAGCATTTTTTAGAGTGTATAGTGACCACAGTTTTTATTTTGTTTATACACATTGTTCCGTAGAGATTAGGTTTGCCTGTAGAGCTGATTCTATCTAGGACCATGTTTGAAATGCCTGATCGAACAAATACAAATAAAACCAAATAATTTAATATTTCTGCTAAGCTAGCAGGCTAATCGGCTAACAGTATGCAAGGCTAGTAATCTAAAAAATGTAGTCAAACCCAGTAATAATTATTTCAGGGGACCAAATGTATGTATGTATTTATAAATAAATAAATAAATACATTTGTTTACAAAATTATTCTAAATAAATACATTTGTGTACAAAATTATTCACACGTAAAAGTGAAAATATTCTGCAGGTTGAGGGGCAATAATACAGCACAGGGGAGCTTCTGCTCAGCAGTGGAAGGTTAAATGTGGGTCAAGCTCAGGATGTGCTTTGTTCTAGTAGCTACTGTCACAATCAAGATTCCTGGTGGACATCTCAGATGCAGTAAATACATATACACAATGACCAAACATAGCCTTGCTGTTTTGTACTCACCTGTTTAGAGCCAAAACTTCACTTAGTGGGTACAGCTTATTGGGGGTGGGGGTTATACCGATGCACTTTCCTCAAAAATGCCCTTTTTTTGAAGATATAAGAGTCACCTGGTTTACTGTTTATATAATCAACACAATTTGAGATATCATTCATGTCCATAGCACACATAGAAACAGTAATTGTAATGTCGGCCTTAGCAAACACCACTAATCACTGTTCAGAGAGTGTTAAGGCATGAAGGTTTATTTAATTCATTAAATTACCATATAGCCATAATCAGAAATAAACTACTTTTAGCTCACCTGTGCTGATGGCAATACCCCACTTTCAAAACTAGAAGTCTGACACTTTCTTGGAAAGATATAAGGTATACATTCACCCTATAAATAAGAAACATGGTGTGAAGTAATTGCTTTTCTATCTGTGTCATTTGGGTCATTTGTCTGTGCTGAATAATGGGACTGGGGAGAGGAGGAAAACGCATTCTCTTTTAGGCTCTAATGTAACTACCCCAATCCATCAGACTGGCCTCCATTTCAGCTCAACATGCTGCAGTGTTTGATTCAAGTATCATTATTCAGGGCTGCTCGAAATATCCTGAGTGCAATTTCCCACTACACAAAAGAGTTGGATCACAGGATTCCAGCTGCCACCCGCTTTAGTCATCATGGTATTGTGCTATTAATTTAAACATTTTCCCATGATTTTAAAACTCATTCTGAGTACAAGGCCATTTTAATTTTAGGCATATGCATATTTCTACTTATCTGAAAAAACATACAAGGTACATAACATACAAACATAAAAATCTGTTTAAGAGTACATTATATAGGAAAGCAATGCATTTTAATGATCACTTTAGACTCACAAACGTTCTAAATAATAACACTTGAGAAAAAACTGCAGAATGCTGTTCTAACATTTTATCTATGTGTACTATCCATAACATTAACTATACAACAAACCATGGCAAATAACTTAAAATATTATGAAATATTATAATACAATCATCTAAAACCTTCTTCAGTTCAACATAAGTGGTAACTGACAGTCAGCTGGTAAGTTTCTTAACATTAACAACAAATTAACCCCAATGCAGGTCTAGTATCACGCTGAAGAGGTTTATCTTGCTATTATGCATGGCTGACTGCACATTATGCCACTTATTACAAGATGACTTGGTAAATGAATGAATGAATGAATGAACGAACAAATTAGCAAATGGACAGGAAATATTGATTTGAGAAACACAAAACTATTAAATCGTACTCTCTTAATGGACAGCCGTCAGTTAGTCAGTTTAACTGTCAAAAATATTTGACCACAAAATTCTGAGATTGGCCAGTCAGAATTAAGTATATAAAAGGTAGTTTTACAAACGCAATGGTAAACCAGCTATGAAAACATATCAAATTGCAATGTTTGGATGAAATAAGTCACAAACACTCCCCACTCTCGTGACCAAATCTCTTTCTTAACAACAGCAGTAATAATAAAAAACGCTCCTGTTACCCTGTCTTAACAATGCAGTGAAAACAGCAGGCATCAGTCAGTCATTATACACTGTCATGTATGGTAAATTAATCAAAGCAGCTGTGCAGGCAGGTTGGCTCAATGCATGCGGAGAGGATGATTCATTGAGCGGCCTTTATCCACCTATAACGCAACCATGAGGCAGAATGAAGTGGCAAACAGATGTTACATTCACACAATGCATTCTCCACAAATGCAGTTCTGGGTGGTCAGCTGGGGTTTACACCAATGAAGTGAAATACTACTGCAATACTGCAAAAAGTATGAATGAATGATAAAACAACCCCTCTCTCTAGGAAGTCAGCATCACTGTGATCAGAAGGGGGTGAGTATGGCAAGCTGCAGTACCATTTATTAATTATAACTATACTTACATTTATTCAATCAGCACAGAATTTTATTCAAAGCGACATCACAAGCAATTTGTCATAACAGAGAATGATATTTGCACTACACAATGCCAAGATTAGAATGCAAGTTAAGAGCTGAAGTGAAATGCAGAAAAAAAAAATGTTAAAAGTGCTTTTGATAGAGTAGTTCACTTCCAGAACAAAAATTGACAGATAATGTACTCACCTCCTTGTCATCCAAGATGTTCATGTCTTTCTTTCTTCAGTCGTAAAGAAATTACGTTTTCTGAGGAAAACATTTCAGGAATTTTCTCCATATAGTGGACTTCTATGGTGCTTGCGAGTTTGAACTTCCAAAATGCAGTTTAAATGCAGCTTCAAACGGCTCTAAATGATCCCAGCCGAGGATGAAGGGTCTTATCTAGCGAAACAATCGGTCATTTTCTAAAAATTACAATTTGTATACTTTTAACCTCAAACGCTCATCTTGTCTAGCTCTGCGTGCATTCTGGTTCATGACAGTTAGGGGTATGTCGAAAAACTCCCATCTCATTTTCTCCTCCAACTTCAAAATCATCCTACATTGCTGTTTTACCTTTTTTTATAAAGGGCGTTTGACCTTCTTTGCATGTTCACTTTGTAAACACTGCGTCGGTACTTCTGCAATGATGTAGGACGATTTTGAAGTTGGAGGAGAAAATGAGATGGGAGTTTTTTGACCTACCCTAACTGTTTCGGACGGGACTGCTCAGAGTACGCATGTGCATTGCAGAGTTACACAAGATGAGTGTTTGAGGTTAAAAAGTATATAATTGTTTTTTTTTTTAGAAAATGACCGATCGTTTCGCTAGATAAGACCCTTCTTCCTCGGCTGGGATCATTTAGAGCCCTTTGAAGCTGCATTGAAACTGCATTTTGGAAGTTCAAACTCACGGGCACCACAGAAGTCCATTATATGGAGATAATTCCTTAAATGTTTTCCTCAAAAAACATAATTTCTTTACGACTGAAGAAAGAAAGACATGAACATCTTGGATGACAAGGGGGTGAGTACATTATCTGTAAATTTTTGTTCTGGAAGTGAACTACTCCTTTAAATGTTGTGAATTAGTTAAATGCATGTGGAACCGGCGTGTCTTTAGCTTCAAAATGAACAAGTAATTAAACAGTAACTGGAATCTATTATGTTAGTTATTAGTATATATTCCTTTCCTACTAGCCATAATCTCAATAGTGGCAAGGAACTATTTCATTGTGAACTATTTTCATTTGTGAGTCATTTATCAGCTACTCAATTCTGGCTAGTATGAATTTCACCTGTTTCTGGTGCAGTTTGCTAATACTAATACTAGATTGAAATGAGATACTAATACATATTTCTTATTACAGTAGTAAGTAGTATATAGATAGTAGTACTGTACTTGTGCCATTTGTAGTAACTTATTAACTACAGCTGCTTTTTACTTGTCATGTACAGTATACCATATAGTCAAAATGGCTACTGTATGGTTTAACGTTAAATACTAGTAACATTTAAAAAAAGATGTTACTAGCAGGCTAACAAATGGATTATAGGACAATAAAACAATAGTGTCCAATAAATACATGCTAGTATTACTAGCTATTCAGCTAGTAAAAATGGAAATACTGTAGGTACCAGCAATAATTGGAATACAAATTAGTCAGAAGTGAATATTCTATATCTGAACTACAGATTGAGTCAGTTCAGTGGCAAAAATCTGTTAGTAAGTGTCACTGGGATAGTGGCTAGCAGGCGTGACATTGGCACAGGGCGGTCATGACTCCCGTGGTTTTGAAAAGACAGCAGTCGACCCCCACACTTTCGATAAGGGAAAATAGTCTGCGTGATTCATTAAATAAAACTTCCGACAACGAACATCACATTCATTGTAATTCAAACCATACACCGATGTTTATTAAAATGTTTATTCCATAATAATGAGAAAATAAATTACGATTGCATTTGTTTTTAGCCTACATGTATGTAACCTATACCTATTTGACAGTGAACAGTACATCATCTTCTTCTAATGGTGCTTCTGATAGCGGTCCTAAACAGGCAGTGAATTTAGTTGTCTTACTTGTGCCTGTCTCAGCTGCAACACAAATTTCTTGTAGTCTGCCTGGCACAACCAGAAAGATGAAGCCAGCGAAACAGAACAGTATTGCCTCCTTTTTCAAAAGGCAAATAAGGTAAGTTGACATTAATTTTATACATGCCCAGCCAGTTGTCATCATTCCCCCAGATGCCATTTAGCCATGTTTGTGATGGCCTTAAATTCTAAATGACTTAATCAAAGAGATAATTGTTTAAGTCAATGGTTCTCAAAGTGTGGTACAAGTACGCAGATGAATTATATTTAACTCAATTAAATATAAATTAATGTTAAAACACAATAAATTTTAATTTAATCTTTGAGTAGAGTTTTTTTACACATTTAAGGACAGTACAGTTTTTATTTAACTTTTAGGTACAACAGATTTTAGTTTAATAATTATTTAAGTTTTTTTATTTTTTATTTACCTGTATGTAAGCACAGTGCAGTGTTAATGTTAGCATTATAGTTAAGTAGTTGACAACAATAAATATTCTTATTAGAAATCAAAATGCTTTGTTTTTTAACTGTGCAGAGCTGTAGCTGAATAGTAAGGCCTACTACACTACTGTATTTTAATGTTAGTCACTTGGAGAGCCAATTATTTTCTGAGGTGGTACTTGGTATAAAAAGTTTCAGAACAACTGGTTTAAGCAATAAATGTAGCCTAACTTCGTATTGTAATAATAATCAATATTATTCTATTAATGATCAGGCAAATTTAATATAAGATGGTAGTCCGACGGTGAGCCTGAAGTGGTGGTCCGATATCTGGAAATCTGATCCACATACTAGTTCGTTTAATACCTGAATGTTAAAACAGCTTGCCATATGGTCAGGACTGAATGTGTCAGGTGCATCTAGCACACTTGCATGTATGATATGTAGAAATCGATAACGGCAATATACAAGCGGGTCACATAAACATTGACCTCTCTTCATCCTCTCATTGTACGGAGCAATTGTAAAATTCACACACAAACTTTTGCACATTCATCAACGATTCAAGCAGCTAATGCAATAATATCCACACAGAATCAATGTGACATCTGCACAAAACTTACGCGAAATCAACATCCGTGGTCCGCAGGCTACAGACGTCCACGCACTGACAGCCAGGCGGGTTTGGCTTGGTTAACTTCCATTGATCGGTGATATGTGATTTCCCACGCAGGCACACACACAGTCATGCGCTTTAGCTTATGGGGCGCCGACTGGTGCGAACTGATTTACAGAATTTGCGTCTATTTACAGCGGCTTATTTTTGCAGCGGTTAAGTTACTGTTTGAGGAATAAATTAAATGGCTAATAATTGATTAGCCCTTTATTAGTCAGCTTTCTTTCCCCCTCTCAGCGTGGCTATCTCTCCTCACACACATGGTGACATCCAGCGGCTGCTCGCATCCTCCTCCTGCACCTGAGCATCCCGCTGATCAGCCAATCACAGCGTAGTGTTCAGCCCGTTATTAAAACATCAACTAACACACGCAGAACGAGGGTGCTCCACTCAATCATCTCTGAAAGTTAAGGCCAATGAACAAAGAGGCAAATTAATTGGTAATGTTGCAGTATATATCAGAGAGCTTAATTAAAATGAAGCCACAACAAAGATGCTGTGGCTTCCTGAAGTCCAGGAACTTTCAGCTACTTAAAACGAGTAACTCAGTTAGGTAGATGGATAAATAGAACATTTTGTTTGTTTTATTCAATAAATAATACTAATTATAATGCTCAGACGCAGTGCATAAATCAGAATGTGTAAGTGCAAATACAAGTTCATTAATTCATTAAATGTATGGATGCAAGCAAAGTTTAAAATTAACACTTCCCAAGCACCAAATGCTTCAAATCTTTATTTATCAAGTAGGCTATATAAAATAGCTGTTATTTATGGTCGCCCTTCTCAATTTTATGCACTATTAGCAGATGTGGCAAAACATTTTGACAAAAAACTTGGAACTCTGGATGGATGTGTGTGTGTGTGTGTGTGTGTGTGTGTGTGTGTGTGTGTGTGTGTGTGTGAACCTTATTCCCTGGACCTTTAACTGACAATGTAAGACTGGGAGAGAGACATGTTGATAAATGGCAGAAAGCACTTCTGTTTCTTTTGACTCTCATTAACACATTAATTGTCAACACACATACACACACACACACACAATCTCGATAGTGTAATCTTGTAGTACTGTATCTATAAAGCCTGTAAACACATTCCTAACGATGGTGGTTAGGACAGTAGCCAGAAAGAGGATAAAATAGAAAGGCAAGACATCTCTCAGCTCCTTATCGCTACAGTGCAGTGATGGAAACTGCTGAGAGCAGCAGGTTTCACAGTACTTGCTAAAGTGCTTTATGGCAGATGTGAAGAAATTCACTAGAGCTCATTTGTCTAACTGAGCGAACATGTACAGAAAGAGAATCTGTATGTCTGTATTTTCGCTGAGGAGCCGAGCCGGTGACCCGGCCACTCAGCGGTGGTACAGCAGCCGTGGCGACGGGACGTGACGTCTCCGTTCCCTCCTTCAGGGAACGAGGGTTACATATGTAACCAAGACGTTCCCTTTCAGTCGGTCACGCTGAGTCACGTCGGTGACCAACGAATTGGGATCCCTACCAAAGCGCCATGGATGCTGCCCCTTCCAGTGTCCTGTTCGAGCCGCCTGCGCCCTTTTGCGGTGTAGACACTGTTGTCATAGCACTACCCACTTAGTGAGATTGGATAACACTGGGAAAACGTACCCATTCCACTTGGAACAGGAACATTGCGGAAGCCCCATCCTTCCCGAAGGAGGTTTCGGAAGCACTTACACATATGACATCCGTTTAGGTGCATATGTAAGATTAGAGGTGATTGTAACCCTCATGGAAATGGCAGAAGTCTGGCGGGGAAACACGGACTCTGAGGCTATACCGTGGACTTTACACATATGGGAACAACTTAGGCCTCTACATATGGAACTCAGCCCTCTACCGGTTCTCACGGATTCAGCGAGTGAGGGCCTGACGCCGGACATTCCGCCACGTCTGGCTGCCGAGGGGATGGAGGAGCTCGACAGGGCCTACAGTACGGACACTCTGAATCAGTTTTAGCAAGCTGACACTAAACTGAGGCCTCTCAGCGCCTCTAACCGTTTGAGGTGAGAACACAGCAGGATACCGGCTCCACACGAAGGCTATAGAATCTAGCGAACGTGTTGGGGGTCACCCAGCCCGCAGCTCCGTAAGCACCCTTTGAGACGGTTCAAGGCAAGGTGCACTGCTAACAACTATAGGCAATTAATATGCTAGTGCAGTTGGGGGCCCGTCCATACCCCCGACACTGCGTGCCAGTTGTACGTGGCCCCCCAGCCAGTGGTGGAGGCCACCCGTGTAAACCACAGCATGTCTGGAGACCTGTTCTAGGGGCACTCCTGCCCGGAGGAACGTAAGGTCTGACCACGGGGTGAAGATTTGGTGATAACTTGGACCCAGTGAGTGCCGCGCTGCCACGCCCACCTCGGGACTCGGCCATGAAGCCAGTG
>NW_015542347.1:1690899-1694851 GCF_001515605.1 Sinocyclocheilus anshuiensis
CCACGCACGTTCCTCTGTGAGGCATGCTGTCTGTTCGACCGAATCCAACTCCATACCGAGAAAAGAGATCCTCTGCGACGGGGAGAGTTTGCTCTTTTCCCAGTTGACCTGAAGGCCCAACCGGCTGAGGTGCGAAAGCACCAAGTCCCTGTGTGCACACAACTGATGCTGAGACTGAGCTAGTATGAGCCAGTCGTTGAGGTAGTTGGGAATGCGAACGCCCTGGTCTCTCATGGGAACAAGGGCTGCCTCCGCAACTTACGTGGAGACGCGGGGCGACAGGGACAGCCTGTAGGGCAGGACCTCGTACTGATATGCTCGTCCTTCGAACGTGAACCACAGAAATGGTCTGTAGAGCGGAAGGATCGACACATGAAAGTACGCATCCTTCAGGTCGATTGCTGCAAAACAATCTTGGGGACGGATGCACCCGAAGATGCGTTTCTGCGTCAACATCTTGAACGGTAACTGGCGAAGGGCCTGGTTCAAGACACGCAGATCCAAGATTGGTCATAACCCACCGCCTTTCTCGGGTACAATGAAGTAAGGGCTGTAAAACTGCTTTCATATCGGCTGGAGGGACTGACTCTTATCGCATCCTTCGCCAGTAGGACTGCGATCTCCGCACGCAAGACAGGATGGACACAATTGCATCGCAACTGACCGCTCCACCGGGGGGACCCTTGTATACCCCCTAGCTGCACCACTGTCGAGGGTGGTGAGGGAGGAGGAACCAGCAGGTCGGTTTCCGGCAGTAAAAGGTGCCGTCCATGACCTGGTGAGCTCCTCATGCACCCCCGGGAAGAAAGGCACTGAGGCGGGGTGCGAGCCACCCCGAGAAACCAATTGTCCAACCTCGAGGGCACAGTGGAGGTTTCCACTCGAGCCCTACCCTCTCGGCGGCCCGGGAAAGCATAGCCGACATCTTTGGATCCAATTCAGGCCTTGCCACCACCGGCAGCGCAGCTAAATCTTCCTCTCCAGAGAGCTCTCCCTCCGATGCAGTGATCGACAACAAAGGCAATGGAGCTCCGCCCCCCTGGAGGAAATGGAGCCTAGCCCGCAGCTCCAAGATGGTCATCTTCCCGTAATGGGAACATGACTCATCCGCGAACGCCACCTCAGCTTGTTTAATGCCCAGACACGTGAGGCAGCGATCGTGACCATCACCCGGCGCCAGGTAACGACCGCATCCAGTTACGCACGGGTGATACGGCATCTTTAAAAAGACGATCCGTCATCTTTACAAAGACACACCTGCTTATTGTACTCTTTTAGAGAAATTGGCTCTTTTAGAAGCGAGATCCCAATTCGTCGGTCACCGATATGACTCGGAGTGACCGACTGAAAGGGAACTAGTAAAGTAATGCATTACTTTTCAATTTAGAAGGAAATATCTGAGTTACTTTTTCAAATAAGTAACGCCAGTTACTTTGTTTCCCATGTCTTGACTGACAGCTCTCATGTTGCCATGTTGAGAGAAATCAGGAGTAAGTACAGAGGCGTTGTGTGCACATGATGTTCCTGTAGTTCTAGACTAAATATGAACATGCATTTACTCATCTCACCTGCACAAAAACAGATTCAGTATTCCTCAAAATGGATAAAATCAGTCAAATGCAAACTCAGAATATTATACAAACCTGCAATAATTAAATATGTTAAATAAGACAAATATAATGTATGTATTTAATCCCATTTTATTAACCAATGTCTTTGCAACTGATCTTCGATGATCCAATTCAACCATACTAAGCAAAAATTACACATTTGTGTTTCATTTTTGTTATTGCTTAATAGTGTTGAACTTTCTTCTCCTGCATCATATTCTTCATACAGTTTGTTTGAGCTGCACCCTCTACTGTAGATGTAGATTTACATTTCCTTCAGCGTATTCATTTCATTTTAGTTGTGAAAGGGCTTTTTAAAGGGTTCATAGGATGCGACATGCACTTTTACAAGTTGCTTGAACTGAAATGTGTGTTGTCAGTGTGTGTACACAACCACCCTATAATGATAAAGATCCACTCAGTTTTTTTTTTTTTATCTCATTAAATCATTTCCCCTTTCTCATATCAAGCCATTCTCGTCTGTGTGACATCACACAGACCCAGGCCCCTCCCACGATTGTTGATTGACACTAGCATTTTACCTTAGACCCGCCCTGAGTGAGCTGTCATCAGTCCGCCATTGTTTCGACGCTGGAGCTGGAATAGACAAGAATGGCTCCTAAGCGATTGAGGTGTTCTGTTGTTGGATGTAATAATGAACATAGCAGTCATCATTTACTCCCGACATCTGATCCACTGAAGAGGCAGTGGATTACCTTTGTTTTTGAAGGGATTCCGCCCCACGATCTACCTAAATGCGTTTATGTTCGCGCAAATCATTCATGATCCAGCTTCACCTACAGAAGAAGTGAGTATAAGGTTCTTTTAGGAATCTTTGCAAATCGCCTGTGTGCTAGTTAACAAGTTCTGCAGCTAAAGTAAACAGTCTCATGAGAACAGCTCATCACCCCATGGAAGAGATGGGCAGGGTGAGCAGAGCTCATTAGCTTTTCAAAGAACATGCACTAAAACGGGTTGCTGAAAACAGAGCTGATTTTGACAAGGTAAAAAGGGTGTTGTTTTACACTACAGTTGAGAAATTTTATATTTACATTTAGTCATTTAGCAGACGCTTTTATCCAAAGTGACTTACAAATGAGGACAATGGAAGCAATCAAAATCAACAAAAGAGCAATGATATACAAGTGCTATAACAAGTCTCAGTTAGCTTAACACGTAGCAAGTACACGTAGCAAGCGTTTTGTTAATTGTATAATAAATAAAAAGAAAACAGATAGAATACAAAAAGATTAGAAAGCAAGTGTTAGTTTTTTTTTTTTTTAAAGAAAACAAGCAGCAAATGAAAGGGACAAGTTATTTTTTTTTAAGAATATAATTAGAATAGAGAGTGCTAGAGTTAAGAGATAAAGATGGATAAATATTAATAAATACTATAATGGTATATAAATAATAATAAAATAACACTGATTTACACTTATTTGCTAAATTGGGAGTGTTACCAAAATTATAAATTAATTAATTTAAAGCAGATGTTTTTAACCTTTACAGAGCTAGGTACTCCTCACTAGAGCTGCACGATTCTGGATAAACTGAGAATCATGATCATCAAATAGAGATCATGATTCTCTCACGATTCTGAACTAAGCAAAATAACATGGAATTTACAAGAGACTGTGACAAAATATTAAAAAAAAAATGTTTGACTGAATGATTCAATCATAAATACTTCACTTGTTTCATTACTGAATGAATCAGCATTTTTAAATAAATCTCTTGAATGAATGATTCAATCACAAATAAATGTAACAGTCTCTAAGTCGCCACCTAGTGGCAAAACAATGTTATCAATATTGTAATCAACAAACGTTATTTGAAGCGGCAATTTGAAGCGAAAATTGCTTTCAAAAGGTGATTTGCTCCATTTTGACTGCTACCATAGACATCATTATTTATCTTTGAAGGACCTATCTGATAGGTAAGACTCAAACTTAGTCTTAATTTTAGCCAAATTATGTTATAGACTTTTCATTAAGACCCGAAAAAATCATATCAACTTGTGGAAAATGGGCATCCGATGACCCCTTTTAAAGGACATTTGTAAAACAAGATTTTTTTTATATTAAAAACAAACAAGCAAGCCCTGCCCAGGGTTAAAAAGTAACTCAGAAGTAATGTAATGCATTACTTTCCATAAAAAGTAACTAAGTAATGTAATTATTTATGTTTTTAGGGAGTAACCTAAGGACTCAGCTGCTCGGATTGAGTTGGGCAGGTCATTCCAGCAGGAGGGAATATTTAATTTAAAATTCCGTAAAAGTGATTTTGTGCTTCTTTGGGATGGCACAATAAAGCGACGTTCACTTGCAGAACGCAAGCTTCTA
>NW_015542347.1:1694937-1696313 GCF_001515605.1 Sinocyclocheilus anshuiensis
TGAATGACAGAACCTAGTGATGCCATGCAGACAGAGAAGAGAAGTGGTCCAAGAACTGAGCCCTGAGGCACCCTAGTAGTTAGATGTTGCGACTTGGACACCTCACCTCTCCAAGATACTTTGAAGGACCTATCTGATAGGTAAGACTCAAACTTAGTCTTAATTTTAGCCAAATTATGTTATAGACTTTTCATTAAGACCCGAAAAAATCATATCAACTTGTGGAAAATGGGCATCCGATGACCCCTTTTAAAGGACATTTGTAAAACAAGATTTTTTTTATATTAAAAACAAACAAGCAAGCCCTGCCCAGGGTTAAAAAGTAACTCAGAAGTAATGTAATGCATTACTTTCCATAAAAAGTAACTAAGTAATGTAATTATTTATGTTTTTAGGGAGTAACGCAATATTGTAATGCTTTACTTTTAAAAGTAACTTTCCCCAACACTGCATATTACATATTATTTTCAAAAGATAGTAGCATGCAGTATGCATACTGTACACAGACTGCAAAACTGGTATTGTTGTTAAATATGAATGTGATTAAATATGAATGAATATGTTGTTAAAATGAATAACAAATGTGTCTGGGGTAAAATAACTGAATAACTGGGCTTACAAATAATGACTGAATACAATTACTATATCATGATTATACAGTGTGGTAACAACAGAATAAACCAAAACAGAACAGGTTGGTCGTTGGGGAGAAAAAAAAAAGGGAGAGACATTTGCAACAACAATCCTCCACTCATTCAGATGTGCAGGACTAATTGAGTTGTTTCACTTTTATTAAGCTGTGTGTTATGCTAAGACCTAACCTACACATGTCTGGTCCACTGGAGCAATCTAGAATTTAGTGCTTTTTTCAAGGGTACACAGAGAGTGATGATTGCCTTTTCTGCTTGGAATTCAACAATACTGACACAACAAAACTTGGCATGTAATTTATGGCCTCAAACAGTGACTTTTCCCATTTTTCCATTACAGGGATTACAAAGGTAACTTCCCATAATATTACTGAAGTTAACTGAAAAACTAATTAATGATAATGACTATAGTAAATCAATTGCTCATTACATGTACAACACCAGAGCAACCACCTAGTAACCATCCAGAACACCTTAGCAACCACACAGCACTGACAACTATCCTCAACAACCATTCTCAATATTACTATATTTTTAGGAGTATATGTATAGATTTAGCAATAAAAATAGCCTATATATTTTTCCTAACTGACAGTTCAAAGGTGTTCAATCCCTGTGACCTGTTTTTAAACCAAAAAGACATATTAAAAGGTCAAAGTTGATCTTTTGTCTGTAATCTTCTGTGTGTGCGTGCGTGCGTGCGTGCGTGCGTGCGTGCATGTGTGT
>NW_015542347.1:1696908-1705121 GCF_001515605.1 Sinocyclocheilus anshuiensis
ATATATATATATATATATATATATATATATATGTATGTATATAAGAACATATAAGAACATATTTATTTATCTACTACTCTAACTCATATCAATGCTGATACACTTCATGTACATATATATACTCTATATTCCATATATAATTATGTTAATAAAAACACTTATTTACCTGTCACTACAACTTTTGCAAATGCTGCTATACTCCATGTATGTATCAATGTCCTGTTTATTTATCTTTAGCTACCTTATTGTTCGTAAGTTAGTACTATTGTTTTTTTTTTTGTTGTTGTTTTTTTTGGAGTAGGCCTATATTTATATATATGTGTCATTGTTGTTCCCTGAAGGAACTATGTTTCGCTTTTAACCATTGCCATGCAATGTGCTAAAAATGACAATAAAGTTGACTGATGCTTTGGATTAACACTGGAAATTATGTAAGAAATACATGTGTGTGTATATAGTCTATTGAGCAATCTTGCAAATGTCAGACTTCAAACTGGAGCAACTGGGCCACATATCCTCACCACAACTCAAAAACGGAACAGTCGTTGATTTATTAGGTAAAGTAACAGCTCAGGTGGGCCCAGGAAGAAGGTTCCCTTGAGATGAAAATGGCTTTTTTTGGAGTCTTTATTTGTCCTGCAAAATGAAAAGTGGACAATCAGTGCCTTACAAATGAGGTTACATCAGCACCTCTGCCTAATTCATAGACTTGTAATTACTTATACTACATACAGATGTGCAAAATTCAACCACCATTTGGTGGCTGTACGTATGTTACAGAAGTCTGCATTCGCCTCAGAGTAAAAATAAAAGAGCAATTATGTGTAAGAAGAAAAATTTAAATAAGAAACTGTGAAATATATAAAGTCTCCACTGTGACATAAAATCACAATTATGACCAATTAAATTAAATTTAAATATTATAAAACTCTATGGAGTAAAAGCACATGGAGCAGGCACACACTGGCTACTAACTGACCTGTAGCGTATCTAAATTTTGGACTCTAAATAACATTCACAAAGTTACATAACTAAGTTACAGTGAAGGTCAGAGATGTACAGAGTGAATAAAGTATCTGAACAGAATACAATTTTGCAGTTTGCAGAAAGTCTGAAAAAAACCTGAATGGTAGATCAGTCAGAATCTCAGCACGCTGCACTTTCTCTTATCTCAAATCAAAACGCTGCCAGGATTTGAACTCCTAAATATCCATGTCCTTTCATCCTTTCATTCTTTTATTCCAGCATGTATTTAATGATGAGTTCATTTTGAGGTTGTATCAGTAGCTACAGGCAAATAAAAAAAAGGATTTATATGTGATAGAAAATTCGTAAAAGTGTTTTTTTTTGTTTGTTTTTTTTTTTTTGCCAGGATCAGAAAATTACATTAGCCAGATGCAAACTTGCATCTGTCAGCAGACAGAAGAGTACAACACAGGTAACTTCCACACACAGGTTATTTACAGATGCAGATTAGCAACAAGCGAGGATATTAGGTTGTGCTGGATGGGTAATAATGTAAATTTAGGTGATGAATTAACAGTCTTTGTCTTTGCAGGGATTAGATGGATACCACGATGAGGATTGCTATTGAAGAAGATTGAAGAAAACAGAAGAAGGATTGGCAAAAGGTGGTTAAACACAGGTAAGTAGCCGGGTATGTTGCAACACATACGTTAAGAACAAGACCAGATGATGGTGGAGTGAAGAGTGGCTGCTTAAATATGGTGAGTAGATGAGCTTGTGCAGCTGTGATATATTAGAATTCTGGTGATTGAGACCGAGTGGGTGGAGCTGAGGAATCTGGCGCTGAATGACTCTGTGATAGCCATGCACACAATACAGCTCAATGTCCGAGCATGCGTGTTAACCTGTAAGTCATGGCTCAAACCAATAGTTAGTGGCATTACCTTTTTTTCTCTCCTTTTTAAAAATCAAAGTCAAATTTATATTTTTTTCAAGCAAAATGGGGACAAACCAATTACTAATAAATTCATAAATTATTATTATTTAAATTAATATTAATATTTTTTGTTCACGTTATCTGTATTAGGCAGATTTGTTATGCAATACAATTGTTGAATATTAATATTAACTTAGAATAGAAAGTTGAGATGGGCACTTGAGTTAGTGACTCTGACTCGAGTCGCATTTTTATAGACTTCAGACTTGACTCAGACTCGACATGAAATGACTCCAGACTTGACTCGACTCGAGGAAAAGGACTAGTGAACATTTTAAAAGCAATTTGAGAACAAATAAAAAATAAAAATATCAGGTCGGGTCGGGAAATGTTGAGGTTCTGTTGAGTTCCGATGCCTTTCTTCCCTCTGCGTCTCCGTGCAGGCGCGCAGCACAGCAGTGTAGCACACGTTGATCACAGACAGGCAGAAAGCCACAGAAGTGAAGCCCTCCCTCCCTTCCCAGTTCTGTTTGTCTTGGTGTGGTGGTGAGTGGTCATGAACAAAAGACTAAGCTACCTGTGCCTCGAATTTACAGCTAATTATCCAAAAGTTCAAATGCAAATATAGTTAATTTGCCTTGCTAACATCCATGACTCATGAGCTACCATGTAATAAGTTAGCTAAAGTTGAACATTTTAAAAGCAATTTGAGTCTTTTATCCTGAAATATTTATATAGCTGATATTCAAAAGGCGGACCGCATCCGCACCCCGGCATCCATGCAGCACAGCAGTGTAGCACACGTTGATCACAGACAGGCAGAAAGCCACAGAAGTGAAGCCCTCCCTCCCTTCCCAGTTCTGTTTGTCTTGGTGTGGTGGTGAGTGGTCATGAACAAAAGACTAAGCTACCTGTGCCTCGAATTTACAGCTAATTATCCAAAAGTTCAAATGCAAATATAGTTAATTTGCCTTGCTAACATCCATGACTCATGAGCTACCATGTAATAAGTTAGCTAAAGTTTAGCTAAGGCAATATATCATGGGCCTATCATGCTAACTTAATAGAGAAATGACAGCTTTACTACAGTAAAATTTATGTCATCAGAATCGCCAAAGTTATATGCAAACCAGACGTTAAGTCATTAAAATGCACTGATTTGCATACATTTGACAAGGCATTACAGATGAATAGGATAAACAAAACAAAAAAACTAAAGCATAACACTACAGAACTTCCCCAGTTATTAGTTAATGACTTACATCAAGTGTCTTTTCCTTGAAATGTTATGTTTATATATGCAGATAGCTTGTTTTGGTTATTTTAGAAGAAATCTACAGAAGCAAACAGACGAGGGTAGTAGGCTTAAAACGTCCTTTCCATTAGGAAAAATTAAACAACATGAAACAACTGGGTGAGTGTGAGGGAATTAAAACAAATTGGTAAGTAAGTCAGAGTTGTGTTAATATATTTAACATTTTGTTTAGGAAAAAAATCAAAATAAATATGAGAAGTGCCCTTTTTTCCACTTGAGTCCCTGCCCCTCAAAATGTCTGTGCACGTCCCTGGTAACACAGCACCATTTTAAGTGAGCAGCGCGTCCAAACAGCGGAGCGGATCACATAAGCGCTCAGGGTCGTTTATGGTAAATATCTGTCAGCGCTATATCCTCTAGTATTTTTATCAAAAGCCAAACGCGCTTTATTCGAGCCCTTTCAGCTCCGTGCGTTTTCTCTCTCTCCGGATGCGCGCCGGTGCCAAATTTAAGAGCTGCGGCCGATGACACGGTTATTTTAACAACAACAAAACACAGCAGAAAACAACAATGCTGCAAATATAGATATTTTTTATACTATCCATTTATCTATCTATAACTTATGACACTGACTGTTCAAACCAAATGTGACAAGACGTTTCTGATCTACATTTACCATTATTAATCTGTAAGCTAAGAACATTTCAAAATAATCATGTAATTATAATTGGGAAAATTGTTGTTAGATGGCTAGGATAGAACTTAAACTTTGAAATTTCTAGTTATCTTTCTTTTTCTGCTCAAGATGGGAACGTTTTGATTGTAGCTACATTGTTTTTAGATAATGCTTTTAAGTAGGCTAAAATATTAAAATAGTAGGCTATAGAGTTCAGGAGGAAAACCCTGAACAGTATTTTTTTTCTGTCACATGGCCTCGCATGTATCTAAATGTAAAAATACAATACATGTAAAAAGGGTTTTTTTTTTTTTTTTCGTACCTCTGCTTGGAAGAAAATATAGAGATCTTGGAACTTTAATTGAATACCCCTGACTTATATAATAAAGAAATACTTTATTTGTATGGTTTTGTAATATCTGTGTCACATATTTCCTTGTGTGCCATGGTAAATCGGACTCCTATTATAGAATTTCACTACAGAAAAACTGTTTTGAACATGGTAATGGATGAAAACATAGCCTATAAATAACAGGCTGGATGTACAATAACCTTACATCTTAACACCTCTTTTACAAAGCAGATCAAAGAATATATATTTTGTCTATAGCCTATAAAACAGCTTCGTAAATTGGAAGATTTTAATACATGAGGATTCTGAATGGGATTTTTTTAGCGAGCCATTCAATGAATTGAGATTCGACTCGGACTCGTGACCAAAGACTCGAGACTTGACTCAGACTCCAGCGATAAAGACTTCAGACTTGACTCGGACTCCAAGTTAAAGACTTGTGAGCATCTCTGAGTTGAAGTATTACATTTCAGCCCCAGCATTAAAAAAAAAAAAAAGTGAAAATCGGTTAGGAAGTTGTCAGTGTCTCCACAGCGCTTTAGACAGATGGGCTCTGGTGCAGATGTTAACACACACACACACACCACAAGATGTACTATCGAACAGCCCAAATGTGGTCAAGTTGGTTTTGAGACCTGCTTTGATCTCATCTGGGTTTTATTATCATACATGTGTAGCCATGGAAACATATCAAACATTTCCACCCCAAACCACTTAAATATCACTTAAACTGATCTCTGGTCAAATCAGTGGAGTGGGAGAACAAGACCTGCAATCTCCTGAGCCACTACCATTTCACTTTAACTTACTCCCGCTCTTAACAGTCACTTGTTCCTGCTATTTGGCTTTCATCATGTCCTTGTGGCTATCGCCACTCCCTCATTTCATTTCTTATCTTCTGCTGGAGGATCTCTCTTTCTTCAACCACATACTGTATCCAACAAGCCTTCCTTTAAAGACAAGGCTTCATTTGTGGTTACATATTTTCCACTTTAGTTCCAGTTTACAGCCAACTCTTTTTAAGCACTATTTTTAATTAAACGTAATCTTTTACACAATTAAAGCTAACATTATGAAATTAAATGAAAATGTTAAGCACTCAGTGGTTTCTTTTTTTACACTTATTTTGCAGTTTCTGCACTTTCTATGACTACGGTATACTTTGGTGTCCCAAAGTGTTAATGCTGTGAGAGAAAAAAAAACACTAAAACCACTATCTAACACAATATTGAACTTAGCATGAAAACTAGCTAGCTAGTCAACACAAACACTGCCAACCTCAAATAAAATGAATTCAAAATAAAATGGCTTATAAAATATTTTGTTGGACTACCTACTGTCACGGTGCTACTGTATTGGAGCGAGGAACAAGGAGACCAGGAGTACATCAACAAGGAAGTTTTAATTACATCCAACACAAGGGAACCAGGAAAACACACGTAGCAGAAGAGGTAGACGTAAACAGACATTCACAACAGGGAAAACCACACGTAGGCCTTGTTTATTCAACAAGTAGACCCAACCAAAACAAACTGAACAGACTGGGGCTTATAAACACAGGGGAATGAGGATAATTAACTAAACACAGCTGGGAACAAATGAACTAATCGGGGAACATAATGGGAACAGGAAGGACCAAATAAGTGCATGGAAGGCACATGGGGAGCAAAACACACACAAAACAAGGAACAGAGTCTGACAGCTACAGCTGACAATTTAAAATTAAACACATAATTTTACTATTTTAAGGTCCTATTATGTACCCAATTCATGGAGAGTGTCTTTTTTTAAATATCATAAGTGACATCACAGTAATAAATTACATTTTAAAATATATTAAAATAAAAAATAGTAGATTTCACAATATTATTGTATTTTTGATCAAACAAATGCAGCCCTGATGGGCACAAGACGCTTCTTTAAATGAAAAAATAATAATGATAATAATAAAATAAAAAATAAATTAAAAATCTTATTGACCTCAAACTGTGAACAGTGTTTTGAATAGATGTACTTCAAGCCAGCATTAGATGCATGTGGTTACTTGTCATATATCACATGAGATATCAGCTGACTAACATGTCACACAGTGTGTCTGCTTTCCACCCCAACCACTGGCTACGGACAACAGGAACTGATTTCCTGCACAGTTGCTCTGCTAGGCAGCAGGGATGGTGGTCTGAAGTGGTGCTGTTTGCCAGTGGCATGAATGTATTAAGGATTACCTGTCAGATTGCTGAGATTCTCAGACAACATGACTAAGCGCCTGGTTTTATTCAACTTCATTGTTTACAAGGCTTCAAGCAACCATCTGGCAAACGAGTCAGTGGTGCGCAAATCTGAAGAGACTCAGAGGGTAGTGATATGCATTGAATGTGGGTTGATGGCGGGTGTTATGCATTAACACACTGGTATGCTGCATATAAGTGTACTGCATCTGATTGCTTACCACAGCAGTTTCAGAGTTTATGTACCAATACACTAGAGCTTAGATTGTCTTGTTTGATTCTGCATTGCCAATCTATGTAAATCTATGTAAAATGTATGCATTTATTTGAAAAAGGGAGGGAGGATGAGAAAGACTGAGCAAAAAAAATTCTAAAAGGGATAGTTCTTCCCCACAATGAAAATTCTGTCATCATTTACTCACTCTCACATCATGACAAACCTCTGAAACGTTCTTTGCTCTATAGGCAACAAAAGGTAATTGTTTGAATAATGTTCAGACTTCTCTTTTCTACTAAGCAAATCATGATTTATACTATCCATCTGTAATAATAATTAAAATTTTTTTTTTTTTTTGGGGGGCGGCAATTACTAACTACCGCAAGCCTTTGTAAATCATGCTGCATGATTTATTTAAATACTTTGATCTTCCAAAACACAAATGAAGATAAATTTAAAGGGGTCATGAACTGAAAAATACCTTTTTCTTTGATCTTTTGAAATATAACAGATCAATGTCCTATACAAACATCCTGTAGATTTCAGAACTCAAAACTTTGTTGTTAGTTCAAAAATAGATTTTATTGAAACCAAGCTGAAAAATGACTTGTTTTGAAATGTCACATCAAGAAGGCATAGCTGCACCACTCGCATCCAGTGTAGAGGTAAAACTAGGAAAGCGCTACAGATCTCATCAGTGAAACACTGTATGTTTGTCCGCTTCACCACAGATTTGTTTTCAAACAAGATAGTTCGACACAGGCTATTCAGAGAAACTGATCAAGTAAAAGATGATGCACTACCGAGTCTATATAAATGATATACTGAAGACTATATTGTATCCACCATAATGTCGCAACACACAGTTTGTAACTTAAATGACCCATGTTGTTTCAGAGTATGTCACAGCAGTTTCCATCTATTATTTTGCTATGCAAAACTGTTAGCCAATCATAGCAGTGGGCATTTACTTCAGAGTCTTGAATGCACCCTGACTAAAAAAACAGACTGTTCTGCAGAGATAACATCATAAAAGATGCAGTTCATGACCCCTTTAATGAAACCTAAGAGATCTCTCTTCCTCCAATTAAAGTCCATTCCACCAAAACATTGATATGTCAAAACTTCATAAAGGCATTGTACAAGTAATGTAAGTAATATGGCATTGTAACTAATAGGAACTGAGCAGTTTAATCCAAGCAGTTTAATCCGAGCAGTTTAATCAATCTTCTAAAGAGCCACAATCGCTTTGTAATAATATATATGAAGAACAGATTTAATTTAAGCTTTTAGATCAATGAACATACATAGAGCACATCAAATATGGTAAACAGAAGCTTAAATGTGCTTGCTTTAATGCATGGTTTTGAGTAATAGCCAAAAATTTTTTTTTTCTAAAATTAAGGTTTAGAATTACATTAAAGGGATAGTTCACCCAAAAATTAAAATTCTGTCATCATTTACGCACCTTCATGTCGTTCCAAACCTGTATGAGTTGCTTTCTTATGTTGAACACAAAAGAAAATATTTTGAAGATTGCTGGTAATCAAACAGTTGGTGGTTGCCATTGACTTCCATAGTA
>NW_015542347.1:1705584-1707465 GCF_001515605.1 Sinocyclocheilus anshuiensis
AAATGATTACAGAATTTTCATTTTTGGGTGAACTATCCCTTTAAGGTGATATTAAGGTCATTAATATGATTCAATTCAATTCAAGTTTATTTGTATAGCGCTTTTCACAATACAAATCATTGCAAAGCAGCTTTACAGAAAATTAAGTTTCTACAATATATTTAGTAGTAGCTTGTCAGTGGTGACTATGTCAAATTGATGTACATATGGCAGAAATGTACGGTAAAATTCAGTTAGTGACATAATCAAACAGACAATGAACACTATTGACAGCAATGATTATATGTTGCAATCAAACTTGTAGCAAAATTTGGTAGTTTATGTTGTTTCAGGGTTGGCATCATCTGAGGTCCTCTGAGGGGTTTGTATCATCTCTTCTCATGTATTCGGTCATCTCAGGTCTTATAAGGGCTGGATCCAGACTGAAGCTTGTGTAATTCCTAGTTACCACGGGATGTCAATGATGACAAGAACTTTTTTTTTTCTTTTGAGTAAACTATTTATGTAAAGACAATACAGAGACATTACGGAAAAAGTACATAGAGTAAAAAGTTACAGAAAGAGAGATGAATTGTGATGGAGAAATGACCCATTATGCAAAACTTCAATCATATTCTTAATTAGAATATGAGTTCACATTATATTTAAAGCAAAAGCATGCAGTTTGTGTGTGTGTGTGTGTGCCAAATTAAATGCAAAAAATGCAAACTCTCCTCTTGTATGCAACTGGAAGGTCAACCAGATACCCCCACCCCCAACACACTCTATTGGTTCAGCCATTGCTGCACTGGTCGGATGTTCTGAAAGCACCACAGACGTTCAGTGTTGACACTTAAAAAAAGGTAACACTTTATAATAAGTATACACTAATAAAGTACTTCCAAATCATTTGCAAACTATTAGTTTATAGTTGATTCATAGGTAATACAATAATAGACTCTGTATAAATAGTGAGTTCTTCATTCATTGTCACAGGCGTTGTCAACATGTCATTAATTAAGTGCTTTAAATCAACCTTTACGTTTACACGCACACACACACATATATATATATATATTGTGGCGGGAGGAGCAAAGGACAGACACAGTGGGTGTGGCGTTTATTAAGAGAAAAATAACATAAAAACAGGGAATAAGGTGTCCAAAGTGGAAATGGTGTTCAAAATAAACAGGGGACTCTGGTGTCCTTGTCGTGCTGTGGGGTTCGTGAAGGTGGGGCAGTGTTCGGGAAAGAAGGGTCCAGGTAAGGGGCGGAGTCCGGCGGCCGCACGCGCTCCCCTCTCCGGTCCGGGGCGCGAGGGGCGGCGGCTTTGACGGCCGTGTAACGGGTGCGGTTCTCGTCCGGACCGCGGGTCCGGTAGCTTGCATCTTCGGCGGCACGGAGATCCCTCAACGCTCCCCTCCTGGACCCACGAGGACAACAGCGTGCATGCACAGGGAAGAGACCGGTCTCCCGAGGAGAGGCGCGCTCGGCATTTAAACAGCGGCGGTGATGAGGCTCCATTCGGTTCAGGTGTGCCCCATCACACACCACCAGCCCTGGCTATTTCAGCACCCCTCCTCTCTCACGCACCCAATCATGTCGGGAGCCTGGAGAAGGGCGGCGATTAAGGGACGGGGTGATGCTGATAATTAGGGGGAGGCAGCCGACTCGTCACAGTGTGTTGATATCCAGCCGAAGAGCAATCAACCATAACTTCAGGCGGATACTGCCTTGAAAAATATCGGTATCGTATCGAAAACAAAATAAGGGGTATCGCCCATCCCTGTGCACCCACTCCTGGCAGGAGCCTGGCGAAGGGCGGTGATTAAGGGATGAGGTGATGCTGATTAATTAGGGGGGAGGCAGCCGACTCGTCACAATATATATATATATGTATGT
>NW_015542347.1:1707485-1708201 GCF_001515605.1 Sinocyclocheilus anshuiensis
GCAGGGTTCGGGAAGGAAGGGTACAGGTAAGGGGTGGAGTCCGGCAGCCACACGCACTCCCCTCTCCGGTCCAGGGCGCGAGGGGCGGCGGCTTCTTTCAGCGGCTTCATGCTTCTCTCTGCCCACGGCGCTTGAAGGGACTAGACGGCCCGGCATCCTGGCCCAACTGCCGTGTAACGGGTGCGGTTCTCATCCGGACCGCAGGTCCGGTAGCTCGCATCTTCGGCAGCACGGAGATCCCTCAACGCTCCCTTCCTGGACCCACGAGGACACCAGCGTGCATGCACGGGGAAGAGACCGGTCCCCAGAGGAGAGGCGCGCTCGGCGGTGATGAGGCTCCATTCGGTTCAGGTGTGCCTCATCACACGCCGTCAAGCTGGCTATTTCAGCGCCCCTCCTCTCTCATGCATAGGGATGGGCGTATCGATCAGAAGTATCGATATATCGATACTGACTCGAGTATCGAAAGTCGATACTATCGTTTTGTCGATATCGATACTATAATATCGATACTAAGGTGCGCTTTATTTACCAGTGGTTTTGTTTATTTAAAAAAAAATAATAATAATAATGCGTACAATATGCATTGAATTGGACGAATAACCTTTGTTAGCGAGTAATTGTGTAGGATAGAACTATTTTCCTGATCATCTGGACACGCAAATGTTGCAAGACAGAACTAATCAATCACAGAGAGCGTTCACTCACTTCTGAGA
>NW_015542347.1:1708377-1721552 GCF_001515605.1 Sinocyclocheilus anshuiensis
GCCTCTGGAAAGGGTTATAAAGCCATTTCTAAGGCTTTGGGACTCCAGCGAACCACGGTCAGAGCTATTATCCACAAATGGAGAAAACTTGGAACAGTGGTGAACCTTCCCAGGAGCGGCCGGCCTACCAAAATTACTCCAAGATCGCAACGACGACTCATCCAGGAGGTCATAAAAGAACCCAGAACAACATCTAAAGAACTGCAGGCATCACTTGCCTCAATTGAGGTCAGTGTTCATGATTCAACAATTAGAGACTGGGAAAAACGGCATCCATGGGAGAGTTCCAAGGCAAAAGCCATTGCTGACCAAAAAGAACACAAAGACTCGTCTCACATTTGCCAAAAAATATCTTGGTCAGGACTTGGACGACTTGCCATAATTGTTGGAACCATGAATTCTGCACTCACAAATCCTGAAGGAGAATTTCTGGCCATCAGTTTGTGACCTCAAGCTCAAGTGCACTTGGGTTATGCAGCAGGACAATGATCCCAAACACACCAGCAAGTCCACCTCTGAATGGCTCAAGAAAAACTAAATTAAGGTTTTGGGGTGGCCAAGTCAAAGTCCGGACTTAAATCTGATTGAGATGCTGTGGCATGACCTTAAACAGTCCATTCATGCTCAAAAACCCTCCAATGTGGCTGAATTAAAATAATTCCACAAAGAAGAGTGGGCCAAAATTCCTCCACAGCGACGTGAAAGACTCATTGCCAGTTATCGCAAATGCCTGATTGCAGTTGTTGCTGCAAAGGGTGACACAACCAGTTATTAGATTTAGGGGGCAATTACTTTTTCACGCAGTGCCAGGCAGGTTTGGACAGCTTTTTTCCATTAATAATTGAAATCATTATTTCAAAACTGCATTTTGTATTTACTCAGGTTATCTTTGTGTAATATAAATAATTTGCTTGATGATCTGAATCATTCAATTGTGAAAAATATGCAAAAACATTTAAAAACAGGAAGGGGAAAACCAAAAATTTCATGGCACTGTATATATGGGTCATTCCACGAAATCAATGTCTTTTGCATCCCTAATAAATAAGCAAACATAGAATGAATATTACGACAAATAAATTTAACAATATGTATTTTTTCATCAATATTACATAAAAGTAAACTAAAATTTATTTTAAATAATTTAAATAGCACTTATGCTGATAACGGTCAGGTTTTTGGCCTGTCCCTCACTATGATTTTTCTTTTTCAGCAGGTAAACTTGTTGAGAAATATAATCAGGCTTTCATGGCTCATATAGCTTAATATACAGTAGGAGAATATGGCGTTCATACTCAAAGAGGAAAAAACACCATTTTACAGTACTTAGACAATATGCAATTTGATGCAGTTACTGATATTTTTAAGGTCAAAGAGTAAGCCTGATAATGTCAATCAATGAGATCTTAATAACAGTATAACAGACAGTTATCACTCTATATCTCCTAATAATATGTCTTTAGACGATGATATTTAAATGTTTAGTTGTTTAATGATCAAAGCTTTTTCAGCTAAGTTTAGATCATGGGTCATCCCACGAAATTGGTGCCTTTTGTGTCCCTAAGAAATAATCAAACATAGAATTAATATAACAACAAATAAATTTGCGATTTAAAAACATAACAGTCAAAATGATATAAAAATCACATTTGCATATTGTTCTAAATACAGTCTCATTGTTAAGCAATGTTTTTGCAAATGACATCACTTCTAGGAGTTTACATCATCTCTCAACCTGGATTCCAACACTTAAAACACAAGCATGTTTCTCTCTCACTTCTATAATGCTCTATTTTTGATGATTTATGAGACTTGACTGAGGGGGGGGATATCATGCAATGTCAATACTGTTACCATTTTTAAAATGTGTTTGTAAGTACTTTATTACTGTATACTTATAAAGTGTTACTAAATAAAATTACAAATGGCTTACCTATGACTCACATTAAAATGAGATAGAAAAAAGGAATTTAATATAAAAAATACTGTACACTGTGTAGCTATACAGTAATTTGTGCATTTATTAACTTTACTAATTCTTATCTTCATTTGGAACAAAAAAAATAAAATTAAATAAATAAATAAATGAATGAACCTCCTTTCTCCCACAAGTCTACAAACAGAGCAATCAGAAAGAAAAGAACTGGTGCTTTGAGGTGATTCAGTAAATTGGATCAAATTATTTTGGGTCCTGTCTGTATGAAGTGTTTGATGATAGAACAGATGGAGTTTTCCTCATCTACAGCCTCACTGTTTCTCAACAGGTTCATTTTCTCTCTGTATCATGCTTGAGGGTGAGGGGGTGGAAATCTGACCCACACACACACATACACAAAACAGCAGTAACAGCAGCAGCTTAAAGCATGACTAATCAAGCATGAAGTGGCATGGAAGCAATTGAGCAAACCAACAACCAAAACAAATGCTAAACAAACCATTACTCATACAACAAGTCAAGCTTGAGTGTGCATTTCTTTGCCTCTGAAAACCTCCCTCATCTTTGATGTCCATGGCAAATGATGGCATTATGATCATAATGAGCTTTTCAAAGCAGGTATGCCTGGTGCTTAAGGAAAAAAAAAAAATGTTTTTTCTCATTAACGAGTTCACAATATCCCAATGTTCTGTCGCCACTGACAATTCATAAACACTGCAAAGCATTGAGGTAATGGAGAGGTTGCCCTTGGCTACAGAGACATGCATAACAAGACCTCGAGCACCAGAGCTAATTTCCCATGTTTGTTCACGTGTGATTTGTGTAGCCTGTCTTTTAAAATCTCAACTTGCAGCTGCTTTCATCATCTTGTCATATTTCCAAATTAAAGTTCTGTATCCCGGTTAATCTCACATGCCACATAGTCAATTTAGATACACAACAGGTGTGTAATAAACTGGCATTTAAGAAAAGCAGTGACATAGAGCTCTGGCACAAGACTTTCCAGGTTAGCACTGACTGTCGAGGACAGATGAAGACATAACCACTTGTCCTATGTCCGATGCTCAAACCTATCCCAACAGTTTACTGTATGTATGCAGATAAAGATGGACATACTTGTTGTTTAACCTGTTGGTTAACAGTACGTTCCCATGGGCCATTCCATGAAATCGGTGCCTTTTGCATCCCTAAGAAATAATCAAACATAGAATTAATATAATAACAGATAAATTTGCGATTGAAAAACATAACAATACTATGTATTCTTTCATCAATATTACATTTTAAAAAAGTAAATAAAATATTATTGTTACTCTGTCAAGGTAACGACATTTTGGCTGTTTTTGTTTTTAGCAAACTTTAGTTAAACTGTAACTGTTTGCCCTATGCATGTATGTAACATGTAACACTCTTTGTCACGCTCACTCGGGGGAGGAGCGAGGAACGAGGAGACGGAGGGGAATTTACGATGACGCATACTTTTATTCTTTAACATTGAAGCAGGAAAACACACAGAAAAAACAGGTAACGACGTTCAGACTCGACAAAGAAACATTAGATAGACTACACTTTAAATACCAGAACTAGCAAGGGAGTAAATTAAACGCACCTGAAATCCAATCAACAAACACAGGTGGAAACTAATAAACTAAATAAAATCTGAAAAAAAAACTGAAAAAAAACTGAAAAAAAAAAAAAAAAAGGGCTAAACACTGGGACACAGGGAGCGCATGGGGAACAAAACACATCACTGGCCTGACATGACGCCCCCCTACGGAAGGTGCATCCTCGTGCCAAACAACATCAAAGGGGTGGGAGGGTGTTCGCCTTGGCGATCCCCAAGGACAGGTTTGGACAGGACGGGATGCCCCAAGGCGGTCCCAGATCCGGGCGCCATGGCTTAACGGGGGATCAGGAGCCCTCCCTGAGCTCAACTGGGGAACAAGGAAATGCTTATGAGGAGCTGGCACTGGAGGGCGCTCTGGAGGAGCAGGCACTTCATCCTCCTCCTTAAGTTACGGGGGAACTGGGCAGCCGGCGGCCTTGTTGTTGCGGTGACCGGCTTGCGTCAATGGTGGTGAGCTTATCTGTTGAGAGGCCGGCCGTCTTGACTTCCGAGCGGCCGGCGCTCCTGGGCTGAGGACCGCGGGCAATTTGGGGTTAGGCAGGCGGTAGGAGCCGTTGGAGAGGTATGTGGAGGTTCTCGGCGTGGGCTGAGCTGGGGAGACACGGGGCGTTCCAAATCTGATCCATTTAAGAACAGCACGAGATTAATCAGCTCGATCAAAGGAAAATTACCCGTCGGAAGATCGCAGCGGATTATCTCGTCATCCAACCCCAGCAGGAAGCATGCACGCACCTAGAGCAGCGTCGTGCCAGCTCACCCGGTTAGAGAGCTCGTGGAAACCCTCCACATATCGCTCCAACCTCAGACCGCCCTGCCGCAAACCCCACAGCGCGTCCTCAGCTGCAGTCATCGTTTTGGGGTCGAGTCTTCTGTCACGCTCACTCGGGGGAGGAACGAGGAGACGGAGGGGAATTTACGATGACGCATACTTTTATTCTTTAACACTGAACCAGGAAAACACACAGAAGAAACAGGTAACGACGTTCAGACTCGACAAAGAAACATTAGGGGCCGTTCACATGTCGCGCCTAAAAACTTGTGACCTGCGCTCTCCATGAAGACGGGGAAGTTTCGGCAAAGGATAAATTGATTTGCAGCACTAAAAATCGCTTGCAGTAGCTCTGCTACTAACCTTATTTAAAAATGTCTATCCCTGTACAGCTATGATCAGCTGTTCCTTCATCTTGGCTGAGCTTTCAATGTTGTTACGGGAAAGGATGAAGCTGATTGGTTGGTTCTTGTCACATGACCCGCGGTGCGCTTGCAGCATTCTGAAAAGTTGAAATGTTTTTTATCTCGATGTGGCGCGGACGCACCTGGAAAAAATGGAAAAAATTGTATAAACTTTAAATACCAGACCTAACAAGGGAGTAAATTAAATGCACCTGAAATCCTATCAACAAACACAGATGGAAACTAATGAACTAAATGAAATATTCAGGACAGGAAATTAACCAAAAAAGGGCTAAACACTGGGACACAGGGAGCACATGGGGAACAAAACACAACACAGGCCTGACACTCTTGTCTTTCTCTTAACTTCATCTAGAATAGCCTGACTTGTACTCAATGCTGTCATGGCAACTGAACCAGAAAAACAGTAAGGAAAGAATGAAAAATGCAGTCATTTTCCACAATCTAGACTTCTAGATCTATACATATTTTAGTTTTAAATAGGTCCTACACTACTCTTTTTATACTTTTTTTATATATTTATATGGAATATATTATAAACAGCGCATTATTATTTATATAATAATACATTCACATTATTACTATATTACTATATATTACTAAAACTATATTCATCTATTATTTACTTTATAAATGAATATAATCAATTTACATATAAAGTCTTTGTTTTTGGTGCAAGACTCAAAAGCTAACTTATGAAAAAAAATATAATAGATTCTATACTCTATAGAGAAACCTACAGTATGTGATTGACTTAATTACTTACATGTGAAACAGGAAACCACACTTCAAAAACACATATGCACTTAAACATAGACAAAATAATTATAGTTATAAACAATAATAACTATATAAATTTCAGTGGCTTTACATTCTGTTTGTTACCTCTGTAAGCTGATTTTGGAATATTATCATAAAAGCGGAGTGGAAACGTTGTTGTAGATTAATCACAGTCTCCCCAGAGCTTATGAGGACTGAATGAATGAAAAATGCCTCTGGCCCAGCTTTCACTTCCTTCCTAATTCACTGTCTGACCTCTCTTCAACCCTCCCTCCATCTCCTCCCTCATTCACCTCATCCATTTGTCTATGCCACCCTCTCATCCTAATGGATGCCACTAGCTTTTCTTAGATCCTTCCACTCAGTGTACAATCTCACTTTGTCTCTCACTGTCTGCACCTGCACTTTTTTATCTGAGGGAGAGCACACTGAGAGCATCTGAGAGCACACTGAGCACTTCAGAGACATGTTGGAACACTGCTAGGAAAAAGTGCCAGGCAGAGCATCTGGCTACACTGAATTACTTATTATTCATGCTCTCACATACAGTACGTGCATGTAAATGTGTGATGACAAAAATGCAGACTTGGCATAATGATTCATCTTTTACTCCATTAAAAGGAAACAAATGAAGGGAAACTGTGGATCAATTAGTGTAACAAAGAAAGCGCAAATAAGAAATAATGGAGTGATTACAGGGCTTCCACAATACAGCCCTGTGACTACTCTATTTATAACCCTATTCTTATCAAGGACTACTGATAAACACGGCTGTATATAGTTCTTTCTAGATTTAAAAAACAAAAATCTTGATAAAAATATCTTGATGCTAAATTATAAATTATATTATAATACAGGGGGAATGCATTTTTACAGTCTTGCGCATTATAACCAATCACACATGATTCTGTTGAACTTAGGAATTCAATGGCCTGTCAGTTTATGGGTTCACTGACTCATTCTCGCTCTGTGTGTGTGTGTGTGTGTGTGGGTGTGGGTGTGTCGGTGATTGCTGCTGACTGGTTGATCAGCGCCAGCTGTAGCTCATCAGCTCAGCTATTTAATACCTGTGCTATCCGTCCTGTGTTGTCAGATCGTTTAATGTTCCCGCTGTGTTCGAGTTCCCTGTTCCTGTTCTTCGTCTCATTGGATTTCGGTTCCAGTTTCTCGTACGGATTGAATGTTCCCGGGATATCCACGGCTGCCCATTTGTGTCCCTGCGCTACCAAGAGTGACTAAATCCTGCACATGCTTTATTTGACTCTTGCCTTTTGTCTTGTTTGGACTCTTCCTAATAAACTGTTATATTTCACATTCGCTACTGAATCCTCCTTTGTATTCGTAACAGAACTTTTGCATTCGTAACAATCTGACCAACCAATGGATTCAGCGAATGCATCGGATCTACTGGACTTTTTGTCCAACAACAACGCACGCATGGATCATCAGGAGGAACATATGTTAGCAACGGGTCGAGCTGTGCAAGCCTTGGTAGCGTAGGTGTCCAAGCTCACTACCCAATTCCAACAACTGAGATCGCCCACTGCGCCGCCCCCGCCGCCAGTTCTCCCCACTTCTAGAAACACCGGACATCAAGACGAACCGCGTCTACCCACACCAGAAGCATATGCTGGTGAGCCCAATCTTTGTAGAGCATTTTTAACTAAATGCTCAATGTTCTTTTCTCTGCAACCTTTGAGTTTTTCTACCAAACAGTCTCAGGTGGCTTTAGTGTTGGCATTGCTGCCGGGATGGGCAGCTCTGTGGGGAACGGCGGTGTGGGAGAACCAACATCCTTGCTGCTCTTCGTTCCACAAACTCTCTGAGGAGATGAAACGTGTGTTTGATCGCGCGGTAGCGGGTCTCGAGGCGGCACGCATGTTAGCCGATCTACGGCAGGAAAACAGACCCGTCTCGGATTATTCCATCGAGTTCTGGACATTGGCAGCTGAGTGCAAGTGGAACGAGGAGGTGCAGTGGGACATGTTCCTGCATGGGTTGGCTGACTGGATTCAGAAGGAGATTTTCACGATGGAATTACCCAGAGCATTTTTAACTAAATGCTCAATGTTCTTTTCTCTGCAACCTTTGAGTTTTTCTACCAAACAGTCTCAGGTGGCTTTAGTGTTGGCATTGCTGCCGGGATGGGCAGCTCTGTGGGGAACGGCGGTGTGGGAGAACCAACATCCTTGCTGCTCTTCGTTCCACAAACTCTCTGAGGAGATGAAACGTGTGTTTGATCGCGCGGTAGCGGGTCTCGAGGCGGCACGCATGTTAGCCGATCTACGGCAGGAAAACAGACCCGTCTCGGATTATTCCATCGAGTTCCGGACACTGGCAGCTGAGTGCAAGTGGAACGAGGAGGTGCAGTGGGACATGTTCCTGCATGGGTTGGCTGACTGGATTCAGAAGGAGATTTTCACGATGGAATTACCCACTGATCTTGATGGACTCATCGAATTAGCTCTTCAGGTAGATGCACGTCTACAGCAACGCGATCAGCGAGGCCACTGCAAGCTGGCGTCGGAACTTCCTGAGTATTCCACTGCCAATTCCTGTAATACGGTCAGTCACACATCTGATTATGAACCCATGCAGGTAGGAAGAGCTCGGCTTTCCCGGGAGGAGAGGGACCGTCGGAGAGCAAGGGGACTTTGCTTGTATTTCGGCACTGCGGGTCACTTCCTGGCTGACTGTCAAGTAAAAGGCCAAGCCCGGCAGTAGAGCTGAGGCTACTGTTGGGTGGATTGTCCCTGGAAAAATCCTCGTCCACAACTCTCCTCCCGGTAAGACTGCAATGGGCAGCCAGAGTCCACTACTGCCAGGCCCTGCTGGATTCCGGAGTGGAAGGTAACTTTATGGACTACAACTTGGCACAACACCTTCAGATTCCCATTGTTCCTCTCATCCATAAAATCTCTGTCAACGCACTCAATGGACAGGCTCTTCCTAGCATCACACATACTACTGGGCCAGTCACACTCATCACTTCAGGAAATCATATTGAGAAACTCACACTTCTGCTCACTGAATCTCCGCTGGCTCCTGTCGTTTTGGGCCACCCCTGGCTAGTGCATCACAGTCCTAGGGTGGACTGGGGCCAGAATTCTATCTCGGTGTGGAGTGATTAGTGTTATGCATCCTGTCTTATGTCTGCTTGTTCGTCTGTGTCTTGTTCTTTGTTGCAGAATGAGCCGGTGAACCTGTCTAACGTGCCCAAGGAGTACCTCGACCTGAAGGAAGTGTTCAGTAAATCTCGGGCTGCTTCTCTTCCTCCACATCGTCCCTATGACTGTGCTATAGGCTATATCTAGTTCCAGGTACGTCTCCGCCTAAGGGCAGGTTATACTCACTTTCTGCTCCAGAAAGGGAGGCCATGGAGAAATACATTTCTGATTCTCTAGCAGCCGGGCTCATTCGTCCTTCCTCTCCTCCCGCTGGGGCAGGATTTTTTTTTTGTGGGGAAGAAGGATGGTTCCCTGTGACCATGCATTGATTAACGAGGGATGAACAACATCACGGTAAAGAATACTTATCCTTTGCCGTTGATGTCTTCAGCCTTCAAGCGGTTGCAGGGAGCATCCATCTTCACCAAACTGGATTTGCGTAATGCTCATCATTTGGCCCGCATAAGGGAGGGGGATGAGTGGAAAACCGCGTTTAATACCCCCAGGGGGCACTTTGAATATCTGGTTATGCCCTTCGGGCTGTCCAACTCCCCCGTGATTTTCCCAGCACTCGTTAATGACGTGCTGAGAGACATGGTCGATCAATTCATATACGTCTACCTGGACGACATATTGATATTTTCTTCTTCTCTCCAGGAACATGTTCAGCACGCCAGACAGGTGCTCCAGAGTCTGCTCGAGAATGGGCTTTTTGTCAAGGCGGAGAAATGCGCGTTCCATGCACAGTCAGTTCCATTTTTGGGATACATCATCTCATCCGAGGGAATGCGCATGGATCCTGATAAGGTTAAGGCTGTAGTGGATTGGCCAACCCCAGATTCCCGTAAAGCTCTGCAGAGGTTTCTGGAGTTCGCCAGTTTCTACCGGCGTTTTATTCGTAATTTCAGCCAACTAGCCACTCCTCTGACTGCCTTGACCTCCACCAGAACGACGTTCAGGTGGTCCAGTGCAGCTGAAACTGCATTTGCCAACCTCAAGTGCCGCTTTGTTTCAGCTCCTATTCTCATAGCCCCTGATCCCACACATCAGTTTGTGGTGGAGGTCGATGCGTCAGAGGTGGGGGTAGGCGCGGTTCTTTCCCAGCGCTCTTCCTCGGACAACAAGGACCCTTGCGCATTTTTTTTCTCATCGTTTGTCGTCCGCTGAACGTAATTACGACATTGGTAACAGAGAGTTGCTGGCAGTCAAGTTAGCTTTGGAGGAATGGCGTCATTGGTTAGAGGGTTCGGGGGTACCCTTTATCGTCTGGACCGATCATAAGAACCTCAAGTATATTAGATCCGCTAAACGTCTTAATTCCAGGCAGGCTCGGTGGGCACTTTTTTTCGGTCATTTTGACTTTTCCCTTTCCTACCGTCGGGGTTCCATGAACATCAAACCCGACGCCTTATCTCGTATTTTTTATCTTTCCGAGCGCCCGTCCACTCCCGAGTGTATAATACCTGAGAGACTCGTTGTCTCTACACTCACATGGGAGGTCGAGTCGAAGGTTCGTGCAGCCTTAGAAGGGGTAACGCCTCCGCCCAGGTGCCCACCGAGTCGGTTATTTGTGCCGGAGAGATTACGGTCCGACGTTATTCGGTGGGGTCATTGTTCCAACGTGGCTTGTCATCCAGGAGTGAATCGTACTAACTTTCTTGTTAAACAGCGATTCTGGGGCGTTCCATGGCTTGTGACATCCGGGATTTTATTTTGGCCTGCTCAGTTTGTGCTCGTGGTAAGTAAACAGCGATTCTAGTGGCGTTCCATGGCTTGTGACATCCGGGATTTTGTTTTGGCCTGCTCAGTTTGTGCTTGTGGTAAGACCTACAATCGACCCCCGGAGGGGTTACTTCAACTGTTGTCTGTCCCTTTGAGACCCTGGTCCCACATCGCACTCGATTTTGTCACTGCCCTCCCACCCTCCCAGGGCAATACGGTCGTTTTGACCATAGTGGACCGGTTTTCGAAGGCGGCCCATTTCATTCCCTTGCCCAAATTACCCTCTGCCAAGGAGACAGCAGTTACTGTTGTTGATCACGTTTTCGCATTCATGGCCTCCCGATGGACGTGGTTTCCGACAGGGGACCCCAATTTGTTTCCAAATTTTGGAAAGAGTTTTGTCATTTACTGGGGGCGAGTGTCAGTCTGTCCTCTGGTTTTCATCCAGGGTTTCCAGCAGTGTACCGTAATTTTACAGTTTTACTGTATTCTGAAATACAGCTTTTTTGTAATTTTACGGTATAATGCTGGCAGCAGGGCTTCCAGCAGTGTACCGTAATTTTACAGTTTTATTACTGTATTCTGAATTACGGCTTTTTTGTAATTTTATGATAAAATGCTGGCAGCAGGGTTTCCAGCAGTGTTCTGTAATTTTACAGTTTCATTACTGTATTCTAGATTGTTGTTTTTTCTCTTTAATTAAACGGTAGAACTGGCAATTTTGCCAATCATTAACTTTATTATAAATATCTGTACTTGAACAATTTCACAAACTGGCATTGTAATTTCATTTATACAAAAAAAGTGGCAGCAAATACACAGAAAAGAGAAGACCAAGAGGGTATTTCTTATAGCACAGTATTTATTTAAGTGTCCAAGCAATAATTAAAATGCTTTCTCAAAAAAGTAATCAAAATGGACGAATCAATTTGCAATCCAATGGAAGAATCAGTCTTTGTGCATGTTAGAGCTCTAGCGGAGTTGGAAAATGAGCCTATTTTTAAAAATAGTGGAGTGTTCCTTTAAGGTGTATCTGTGTGCTATGAGTATGACATAGCATGGGCATGGGCTTGGGGTGTACGTTCCCCTACAAACAACCTTTCAGAAATGGCAAACAACTTCTGAACAACAATCTTATTTTGGTGTAATAAAAGTCAAAACCTGGCAAGGATTTGCAGAACAGTCCAAGAACGTTTCAGAAACATAAAACATATAACTGTCACCAACTCTGATGCAAGTGTAGCCAGGGACGGGTGTAGTCTGAGACATAAACATTGAAAAAAATCCTTTGTAAGTTACAATAACGTCAAAATAACATGACAAAAAGCAACATATGATACTACACAAACATTTCAGTAACTTAGGGCCCTATGATTTCCACGATGTGGAAAACACGGACGGAATCACGGAATCCAGTCATGAAAACGGAATTAGTCAAATAATGAGGATTGTCACGGAATTTGAAAAATTTTGGATGAATACATTAAAATAGTGTTGTGCACCTACTGAAATCGTGATGAGGATTAGTGTAGGTGAATATTAAACTGCAAAAAGACTATTTACATATGATTACTGCATGTTCTGTGTGTTTCTGTGTGAATGAATGGCGCAGACACGTGGTTTTGTTTACTACAAACATACTGAAGCACAAGTGACACTTGTGGTGTTTTCAGCACGTTTTCTCACCATATGAGGACAGGAATACATGAACTTCTATAACGAATCCAGTCCACTGAAGGCGAGTGTAGTGAAGAACCCAAGTGCAGTTTATTTACAGGTGATCAAAACATCCAAACATAATCCAAACAGACGAAGACTAGATACACAGACTTGACTTGACGAGGCATGAACAGACTAGACTCACCGACAGCGGGTTACAGCATCAATATACGACGAGAGACAATGGCAACATGATGGCTACTTATAGCAAACAAGAGGGTCACAAGACAAGAACAAACCAATGGGAAACAAGACACATGACTAGGACAACCAATCAGAACATGACACATACACAAGGCAGAGATACATGAGGGCAAGGGAAGCATGACACTGACAGCATGAAACAATTACAAAATAAAAGACATGGAAAACATGAACACATTACATTATATTACAACTTCATATAAGAGCTTCTTTGAAAGCTGCTTTACCAGCATTTTACAGTTTTATTTGTGAAAAACTATCGGCATTTCATGTATATACACACACACAAAAAAAAATCAAGTGTCTTCACATCAACCCTTCAAAATAAAAGTTCGGTCTAATTTGAAGTAATTGTGACAGAAATATATCACTATTGTACAGTAGAATATGTCGTTTTCAAAGTAATAAAATAATAAAAATAACAATAATAATAATAATAATAATTAAAAATTGTTTAAGGAATAATTACACAATTGTTCTTCCATAGTTTACTTGTAACAGGAATAAAATGGAATTTGAGAAAAAACTTATTTCCTAAAAAATGTACTAATAAATTGTTAAACTGAATAAGTTTCAGGATTTCAGTTAATTGGACATGCTATTTGATTTCTAAAATTTATTTTAACCATTAAAACAGAATTTGGAAAAATTTAAACAAAAAAATGGAATTTGGAAAAAAATTAAATAAAACGGAATTTGGGAAAAAATAAAACGGATTTACTTAATTTCTTCATGAGTGTTGTTAAATATTAAGTAGATTTTACCTGATAATGACAGGTGAGTTGTACTTTATATTAGAGCAGTAAAATTTACTTAAAATCTACTT
>NW_015542347.1:1722835-1724617 GCF_001515605.1 Sinocyclocheilus anshuiensis
AAGGGTCACATGACAAGAACAAACCAATGGGAAACAAGACACATGACTAGGACAACCAATCAGAACATGACACATGCACAAGGCAGAGATACATGAGGGCAAGGGAAGCATGACACTGACAGCATGAAACAATTACAAAATAAAAGACATGGAAAACATGAACACATTACATTATATTACAACTTCATATAAGAGCTTCTTTGAAAGCTGCTTTACCAGCATTTTACAGTTTTATTTGTGAAAAACTATCGTCATTTCATGTACACACACACACACATACACAAAAAAAAAAATCAAGCTTCTTCTCATCTAAAAGTTTGGTCTAATGTGAAGTAATTGTGACAGAAATATATCACTATTGTACAGTAGAATATGTTGTTTTCAAAGTAATATAATAATAAAAATACCAATTATAGTAATAATAATAATAATTAAAAAATTATGTTTAAGGAATAATTACACAATTGTTCTTCCATGTTTTAATTGTAACAGGAATAAAAATGGAATTTGAGAAAAAAAAAAATCTTATTTCCTAAAAAATTTACTAATAAATTGTTAAACTGAATAAGTTTCAGGATTTCAGTTAATTGGACATGCTATTTGATTTCTAAAATGTATTTTAACCATTAAAACAGAATTTGGAAAAATTTAAACAAAAAAATGATTGGGAAAAAATAAAACGAATTTACTTAATTTCTTCATGAGTGTTAAGTTAAATATTAAGTAGATTTTACCTGATAATGACAGGTGAGTTGTACTTTATATTAGAGCAGTAAAATTTACTTAAAATCTACTTGTGCAAATTGTTACGAGGATTTTATGAAGTCAATCTTACATTATTTTTTTCAGTGCAGAGCACTCACATAAAATGTAAAATTATTCATAGAAGTGGAAAATGCTTATTTTCTCTTTTTAATTACTAATTGTATAATTTCTTCTTATCAGTTCAAGATTTATTGTAAATAGGCCTGTCAAGATTCGTCGATATAATCAACTGCGTCGACGCTGATAATTAGTCGACATCATTTTTAATCGACTGATGATTTTATATTATTTTACCTTTTAAATTTCATTTTTATGCTTCGACTAAAATAACAACCGTTTCTTCCACACCACTAGTATGAGCAGTGCTTAATTTGTAAATTGCGAGGTCCCGGAAAAAAGTGGGGTGCCCGGTCCGGCAAGTGATTAGAGGACGGAGAGGTAACGGTGCGTTTGAGCAACATTAGTGGACCAACTTAACTGATTAACAGCTTGCATCAGTTGCTTTTATAGTGTGCATGTACTCTAAAAAAAATAATGGTTTTAATAAAATCATTATTTTATTTCAACCCAAACATTTTTTTTTTGTGTTTGGGTAGTTTTTGTGTAACCCAGTTCCTGGGACCGGACAGTCGCAACAACAGAGGGATTGCAATGAGCGTGGACTGCATCCTCTTCAGAGTAGTTCTCCGTGCCGCCGACGACTTGCATTTCTTTGGTCAAATATAGGTTTGTGGATACGGGACGTGATGTCAGTCACCTAAACGAGTCACATCAGTCTTTTTCGACTGATTACTTTTAAATGTACATTTTTTTTTGCTTCTAAAATGCTTGTTAAACAAGTTTAAATGTAAGAAATATTGTATACGTGTTTGAACGGTGAAGTATGTTGTATTAAGAACTGTATTTAATGAAAATGTATGTGCAACTTCACTTGCCTAGATGAAATCCCATTCGAAATCCATGAGATTTTTTAGTAGAGAGGCAACCTTTGGATTGACTGTAGCAGATTTCTTATTC
>NW_015542347.1:1724848-1730239 GCF_001515605.1 Sinocyclocheilus anshuiensis
TCGATATAATCAACTGCGTCGACGCTGATAATTAGTCGACATCATTATTTTGAATCGACTGATGATTTTATATTATTTTACCTTTTAAATTTCGTTTTTACGCTTCGACTAAAATAACAACAGTTTCTTCCACACCACTAGTATGAGCAGTGCTTAATTTGTAAATTGCGAGGTCCCGGAACAAAGTGGGGTGACCGGTCCGGCAAGTGATTAGAGGACGGAGAGGTAACGGTGCATTCGAGCAACATTAGTGGACCAACTTAACTGATTAACAGCTTGCATCAGTTGCTTTTATAGTGTGCATGTACTCTAAAAAAAAATCATGGTTTTAATAAAATCATTATTTTATTTCAACCCAAACATTTTTTTTTTTGTGTTTGGGTAGTTTTTGTGTAACCCAGTTCCTGGGACCGGACAGTCGCAACAACAGAGGGATTGCAATGAGCGTGGACTGCATCCTCTTCAGAGTAGTTCTCCGTGCCGCCGACGACTTGCATTTCTTTGGTCAAATATAGGTTTGTGGATACGGGACGTGATGTCAGTCACCTAAACGAGTCACATCAGTCTTTTTCGACTGATTACTTTTAAATGTACATTTTTTTTTGCTTCTAAAATGCTTGTTAAACAAGTTTAAATGTAAGAAATATTGTATACGTGTTTGAACGGTGAAGTATGTTGTATTAAGAACTGTATTTAATGAAAATGTTGCAACTTCACTTGCCTAGATGAAATCCCATTCGAAATCCATGAGATTTTTTAGTAGAGAGGCAACCTTTGGATTGACTGTAGCAGATTTCTTATTCACCACCTTCTCCGTCTTCTTGGAGACTACCTTGCCTCTGCAGGTCTTTGAGCCTCTTTCTGGGTTTATTCCAATGAAGCGTGTAAGGACAGTTGCATTACAAATTACCAAAGTATACAATAACCATTTCTCAAAATTCTGATTAATTAATTTGGTTTAGAATTTAGATTCTATTTTCTCCCAGTGTCTGGAATGTGAATAAAACCACATTTGACAGTGTTTCAGATGATGAACTGAAATGCGGTTTTATTCACATACTAGACACTGGAAGAACACAAGAAGAACACAGGCGAAAGGCTATGAGTTAACTAGTTTGCAAATTATTTACTACTTTATTACTGTATACTTATTATAAAGTGTTATAGATTCTAAGAGAGTGAAAAAAACATAAGCAAAAAGGAAAACACTTACCTTTGAAGAAATTCTAACGTGCAACAAGCCTCCTCTTGATACTGGCAGGTTGAAGATGTAGTACACAGCAAACACTGTTGCAACTGCAGTCAAAAATGTTGACTGGACACACTCACAAATAACACAGCCCTCTAGGCTTATCATCTACCATACAGCATTTGTCATACCTAAAATAAATAAATAAAAACAATAACAATGAACAGATCTTTTCACAAGTAATTTCAAAGAACTACCTTCAAGAAAATTCAATTTTAACAATCGTGTACCATAGTAATGTTAGCAATTTTATATCTCAACCATTAGTAAATGTTTCTACTTCATCACATGTAATGACACACTAACCCAGCAAAATCAGACGAGGACTGGCAGGCAGATTGAGTGTCTTCTCAACATCAGATGCAGATGCAGCAACCTGTAGAGAACACACAATACACAAATAAGAATACATAATATAATTTAGTGAAGTGGAAAGAAGAAAATTAAATACTTACGTCTGCATGCAAAACCAGTTCATCTTCATGTTCCTGGAAGTGGGACATTAACGTTAGAATCTTGACAAGCAGGTGTGCCATCTCTATGTTCTCAGCCTGGGACAGGACATGCTTCACCTTTTCATTCAAAACACGTATTAAACAATTAAAAATATTCTGTCTACCGCTCTCTCCTTCTCACACACACACATACACAACTGTATCCGAGTATGAGGAACAAGTTATAATGTAAGTGTCAGAATGAAGTAACATATAGAGGTTTTGTACGCGGTTTGCGCCAGTTTATCCAGTGCAAAATCTGCGATTAAAATGTGCTCATATACAAAGCCCACTTAATAAACAATAAGTTAGAATATATTTAGATTACACTCTAAATTGCGTTAGATACGACTCGTTAAGATGAAATCCGCGCAACACTTCCACTGAGACCAATGCGTCACTCCGAAAAAGCTAACGTTTCTCCCCATCCCCCACCGATCAAGTCAAGTGCTCATGCAAAAGGCGGCAAGTTTATATGCTTCCTTAGTAAAATTAAGTTTACACGCCTATTTTCGATTTCCCTATATATAAGGTTAATATATGCCAACTTTACACACGCCTAACTTAGGAACAAGAATGCAAATTAAGCAAATCCTCCATTTTAAACCGCACTGGGTTGGTGCCAATGCAAAATGTAAATATAAAGATTGTGCAAATAATTGTTTCAAATAATCAAGCACTTACTTCAGATCCCCGTTATCTGCTATCTGTAATTGAGCTTGAATTTGAAATAAAATCCGTTTTGGCTATATATCCACTGAGACCGACGCTTCTCTCACTGGTATCAAAAGCTAACCGTTGCTCCCCTCCCCCACCGATCACGTGCTCATGTTCGTTTTACAGTAGGGAGCCGTATTCTACTGTTGCCGAATATGTTACATTCATATTCAACTAAATTAAATAATAAGCCAACGCAAGTATTTTGTATTTCCCTCTATATAAGGTTAACAGTTACAGGATTTTACAGCAGGAAAGAAAAAAAACATGCAATTAGCTGCAATAATCTCTCTCTTTCGCTCTCTCTCTCTCACACACACATACACTTAACTTTGAGGAAGAATGCGTAAATTACGCTAATTCACCGTCTTAAACCTCAGGGTTGGCATAAATTTGTAAAAAAATAAAAACAGATTGTGCCCACATAAAAAATAAACATATCAAACAAACATGGAACACACTTATTTCAGACTCTGATCTGCTTACCTGTAAATGAGCTTCAACTTGAGATGAAATCCATGCATATAAAACTTTCACTGAAACCGATGCTCCTCGATGCTTCAGCGTCGGGAGCAGGACACACACAAAACATGGAACAGAGTCTGACAGTGTATGGACAGCTCCATTGATTATAACAGGAGTTTTGAGTGCTTAAACTCTGGTTAGAGTGAAGTCAGTGAGAATATTAATGTGAATGTTCTTTGCTCGCTTTCTCCATAATTTACTCGCTGTTTGAATAACTGTGGAAATTAAAGACTTAAGTAGTAACTTACAATGTTTTTAATAAATTGTGATCACTGTAACAACGTTCGTAGGTCGGGAAGAAGGAGGCGGGAACCGGCGAATATTAAAGAAGATTTTAATAAAGGTGTCGCTCATTATCAATTACTCCACCGGCCTCGCTCCGTTCCCACGGCTCTCGGCCCCGCCCCCACTCGTCACAATCGCTTTAAATGCCAATTTAGTCATATTAAAATATTTCATCACACCATATCTGGTACTTGTTGGTTGGAGGGACCCCCGAAGAGCTTTGACACAATTCAAACACTGCCTAATATAACAATATGGGACTTTAAAAAGTCCTATAATGACAACATATACCAATTTAAAAGGTTCTCTTATGACATCATTAAAACTACAAAGGGTCCTATTTTGGCATCATATAGAACTTCAGCAGATCATATGGCACTTCACTAGGTCTTATGACATAATCAGCCACAACATTAAAACCACCTGCCTAATATCGTGTAGTTGCCTCTCATGCTGACAAAACAGCTTTAATGCTTCAATGCATGGACTCTACAAGACCTCTGAACATGTCATTTGGTATCTGGCACCAAGACATTAGCTACAGATCCTTTGAATCCTGCAAGCTGCAGGGTGGGGCATCTATGGATGGGATTTGTTGATCCAGGACATCCCAAGGGGCTCAATCAGATTGAAATCTGGGGAATCTGGAAGCCATTGCAATTCTTAAATTCTTTCTCATGTTCCTCAAACCATTCCTGATTCATTTTTGTAGGCTATATTATCCTGCTGACAGAAGCCACTGCCATCAGTGAACACCAATGCACACATTCGTCACTTCCTGTTTGTTGCTGCCGCGTGTTTTGAGTTTGAGCTCCGTCAAGTTCATTTTTTATCATCTATTTTTTATCTTAAAATCAATTTTATACACCATAATTTTCGTTTCTATAATGTGTGAATATATCCCCTATCGTATTCTACAACAAAAACAATCAGAGCGCCTTATCACCAGTTTTATTTTGATTTTCCGAGTCCGCCGTTAGCTTATAGCCCGTTAGCATTGCCAGCGTGGTTGCCGCTAATCTCGCTTACATTGCTAATACTCTATTCACACACATTACCATTGTTTTACTCACTGTTACTTGCATTAATGGCGGATGTGTGTCTACCTTTGAGTGCAGGTAAGGACACGTTCAAGCTGCATTCAGTGCAGCTCGAGCTGGAGGCCGTGGAGAAGCAGGCCCAGCTGAGAGAGCGGAGAGCCGCACTGGAAACATCCCGGGCTGACGACCTCTCCCCCTCTGCTGCCTCCGGTCTTCGAGATCTCCACCCGGAACCGCTTTGCTCCCCTGTCCATGCTACGTTAGCTGAAGGTAATGTGCACACTCACTGTTTCCCTGGTGCTCGTGTTCTCAATGTTTCTGCGCAGATCCTGAAGGGTGACGAGAGCATCGGCGCGGTTGTCGGCTTGCTGTCGTTAACGCAGGGGTTAACGACACCAAGCTGCGGCAGACAGAAAAACTGAAGAGGGACTTCAGGAGCCTGATCCAGACGTTATGCAGCACATCGCCCGCGACAATGATCATCGTGTCAGGACTGCTTCCCACATATCGACGAGGACACGAAAGGTTCAGTAGACTTTTTGCTTTAAATGAATGGTTGTTGTCATGGAGTAAAGAACAGAAACTGCTCTTTGTTAATAACTGGAATCTTTTCTGGGAGCGTCCTAGGTTTTTCGCGCTGATGGCCTAGCAGAGTCGGAGCAGAACTCCTGTCGGACAACATCTCCAAGACTCTACGCTCCAAATGACTAGTAAGCCAATTCTCAAATAACTGCTATGATGGCTTTTGTTCTACCCGCTTAAATTATAGAAGTACTTGCGCTGTCCAATCTATAAAGACTGTGTCTGTTCCCCGAATAGTGAGGTCAAAATATAAATTTAATGCAGGATCTAGAAAACATGGGATTGTGATTAAACCAGAAAATTGCTAAATAAATTAACAAAAACAATTTTTAAAGTTTGGGCTCCTAAACATTAGATCACTCGCACCCAAAGCAGTTATTGTAAATGAAATTATCACAGATAATCGTTTTGATGTACTCTGCTTGACTGAAACCTGGCTAAAACCTAATGATTATATTGGTCTAAATGAGTCTACTCCACCAAGCTACTGTTATAAGCA
>NW_015542347.1:1730386-1731157 GCF_001515605.1 Sinocyclocheilus anshuiensis
TTAAGGACTGTAAAAAGATGGACTAATGAAGCAGAGCGGGATTTATAAGCCTGCTTCGACCTCACTGATTGGAGTGTTTTTGAAGCCGCTACCACCGATCTGGACGAGCTCACAGAGACTGTAACATCATATATCAGTTTCTGTGAAGACATGTGCATTCCAACCAGGACTCATTTAACCTACAACAATGACAAACCATGGTTCACTGCAAAACTCAGACAGCTCCGTCAGGCCAAAGAAGATGCTTACAAGAAGGGGAACAATGTCTTGTATAAACAGGCCAAATACACACTGGAAAAGGAGATCAGAGTGGCAAAGAGGAATTATTCTGGAAAGCTAAGGAACCAGTTCTCTTCCAGTGACCCTGCTTCAGTGTGGAAAGGTCTGAAAGACATCACCAATTACAAGACACTATCCCCCAGCACTGTGGAGAATCAACAACTGGCAGACGATCTGAATGAGTTCTCTTGCAGGTTTGAAAAAACACCATTCACACCTCCTGCAACCCCCCATCTCTCCCCCCCCCTCCAGCACTCCAGGTCAGTGAAGATGATGTGCGTCAGGTCTTCAGAAAGAACAAGAGAAGAAAGGCACCAGGCCCAGACGGTGTGAGACCAGCTTCCTGACAGACAGGCAGCAGCTAGTAAAGCTAGTAAAATTCTCATCCAGCACCCGTACGATCAGCACTGGCGACCGCCAGGGTTGTGTTCTATCCCCACTGCTCTTCTCCCTCTACACCAATGACTGCACATCTAAAGACCCCTCTGTCAA
>NW_015542347.1:1732312-1733887 GCF_001515605.1 Sinocyclocheilus anshuiensis
GTCTGTCAGTGGATCACCAGCTTCCTGACAGACAGGCAGCAACTAGTAAAGCTAGGAAAATTCTCATCCAGTACCAGTACGATCAGCACTGGCGCCCCCCAGGGTTGTTTTCTCTCCACTGCTCTTCTCTCTCTACACCAATGACTGCACATCTAAAGACCCCTCTGTCAAGCTCCTGAAGGTTGCAGATGACACTACAGTCATCGGCCTCATCCAGGACGGAGACGAGTCTGCTTACAGACAGGAGGTTAAAGAGCTGGCTGTCAGGTGCTGTCTTAACAACCTGGAGCTGAACATGCTCAAAACAGTGGAGATGATAGTGGACTTCAGGAGGAACCCCCCTGCTCTCCCTCCACTCACCATCATGGACAGCACTGTAACAACAGTGGAGACATTCAGGTTCCTGGGCACCACTATCTCTCAGGACCTGAAGTGGAAGAGCAGGGGGGACACTCACATCGAGTCCATTGTTAAAAAGGCCCAGCAGAGGCTGTATTTCCTTCGCCAACTAAGGAAGTTCAACCTGCCACAGGAGCTGCTGAAACAGTTATACTCAGCCATCATTGAATCCGTCCTCTGCACTTCAGTAAGTGTCTGGTTCAGCTCAGCTACCAAATCTGACCGCAGAAGACTACGTAGGATAGTCCGGACTGCTGAGCAAAACACTGGTACAACCGTCCCTACTCTCCAAGAACTGTACTCATCCAGAGTGAGCAAAAGGGCTGAAAAAATCACTCTGGACCCCTCACATCCAGCCCACTCCCTCTTTGAACTGTTGCCATCTGGTCGACGCTACAGAGTACTGCGCACCAGAGCGGCCAGACACAGGAACAGTTTCTTCCCTCAGGCAATCCATCTCATGAACACTTGACAATAAAAGTGGAACACACAACACTATTATACATTTATTTATTTAACACATACTTTTTTACATTTCAAATTTGCACAAATTATACCTGTACATACATAATTGTCTATATTATATATTGTGTTTTTGCTATTTTGTACACTGTCTATTTTGTATATTTGTATATTATTCTTTTTATTATCTATGTCCTGTCTTGTCACTGTCATTCTGTTGCACTGTGGAGCTTCTGTCACTAAAACAAATTCCTTCATTCATCGCACCCAAAGATAAACTGCAGTGCTTTACTGCACTAACCTTATCACTGCATCTAAACCAACAACATGTTTATTAGATCCTGTACCCACTAAATTACTGAAGGATTACTGAAAAATTACTGTAGCAGAAGGACCGCTTCTCAATATTATTAATTTGTCGTTATCTTTAGGTCACGTCCCAAAACCATTCAAGCTGGCAGTTATTAAGCCTCTTATTAAGAAACCACATGATCAGGGTTGGAGCTAAACTCTGCAGCGCATTGGCCCTCCAAGGGCAAGATTTGAGGAACCCTGGTTTAGATCCAACCTGTCTGATCGCTACCACTTTGTTTATTTAAAAGGGGAACATCTCAATTATCATCGGTAAAGTATGGCGTGCCACAAGGATCTGTCCTAGGTCCTCTGCTATTTTCAATATACATGTTGCCCCTTGGTAATATTATTAGAAAATAC
>NW_015542347.1:1734134-1737993 GCF_001515605.1 Sinocyclocheilus anshuiensis
TTACCCCAATTTTACAGTCTCTGCACTGGCTACCTATTAAGTTCTCTATCAGTTACAAAATGTAATTACTTACCTATAAGGCCCTTAATCGGTTAGCTCCTGCATACCTAACTAGTCTTCTACCACGCTACAATCCATCACACTCCCTAAGGTCGCAAAACTCTGGACTTTTGGTAGTACCTAGGATAGCAAAGTCAACTAAAGGAGGTAGAGCTTTTTCACATTTGGCTCCCAAACTCTGGAATAGCCTTCCTGATAACGTTCGGGGTTCAGACACACTCTCTCTGTTTAAATCTAGATTAAAGACACATCTCTTTGGCCAAGCATTCAAATAATGCATCTCATAATCTTGTACTGCAGTTATATCTGATCAAATGCACATTATTATTCTTTAGCTTGGGTTAAACAAATAAATTTTGCTTGGTTGGAACAGCAGCTATGCTAATTATGTCTCTATTTGTTTCTCTGTTTTCGCCAAGGGATCGACATCCCATGGTAACTAGGATTTACACAAGCTTCAGTCTGGATCCAGAACACCTGTGAAAAGATGATGCCAACCCCTCAGAGGACCTCAGACCAAATTTTGATATATGTTTGTTTGCATCATATAATAATTGCTGTTAATAGTGTTCATCGTCTGTTTGATTACGTCTTTAATTGATTTTTCTGTACATTTCTGCCATATGTACATTAACTGACAGTCACCACTGATAAGCTACTACTAAATATATTTTAGAAACTTAATTTCTGTAAAGTTGCTTTACAACGATTTGTATCGTGAAAAGCGCTATACAAATAAACTTGAATTTAATTGAATTCCACGAAAGGTATATGTGGTTTGCAACAATTCTTTGGTAGGTGATACGTGTCAAAGTAACATCCATATGAATGCCAAAAGCCAAGGTTTCCTAGCAGAACATTGTCCAGAGCATAACACTGCCTCTGCCAGCCTACCTTCTTCCCATATTGCATCCTACTCCCAGGTCTTCCCCAAGTAAACAACATACACACAGCAAGCCATCTGTCTGATCTAAGAAAAAAAAAAAAGATTGCTCCATGGTTCAGTTCTGACACTCACGTGTCTATTATAGGCACTTTCAGTGGTGGAAAGGGGCCTTCATGGGCACTCTGAACAGTGTACGGCTATGCTGCCTTATACGCAGCTAATTGTGATGCACTGTGTGATTTTTCCGTCAGTGCCTTTTGTGTGATTGGACCAAACTGGCTAGCATTCGTTCCCATACACAACAATGAGCCTTGGGTGCCCATGACCCTGACACCGGTTCATTGGTCCTTCCTTACACCACTTTTCGTAGGTACTAACCACTGCATTCCAGGAACACCCCACAAAACTTGCCATTTTGGAGATGCTCTGACCCAGTCTAGCCATTACTATTTCACCTCACCTATGTCAAAACAACAGATCTTTTTGCTTGTCCATTTTTCTTGCTTTCGAAACATTAAATTTAAGAACTGACTGTTCACTAATATATCCCATCCCTCGACAGGTGCCAAAGTAATGATATAATCAATGTTATTCACTTCACCTGTCAATTGTTTTAATGTTGTGGCTAATCAGTAGAACTTCAAAAAACTTTAAAATATCTCTTATGATATCATATGAAACTACAAAAGGTCCTATTGTGGTATCTTTATTGTGATATAGATATTTTAAATAGAGTTCTTTTATGACATATTATGACATCATAGGGCATTTCAAAAGGTTCTCATATGACATCATACTTCTATCTCTCTCTCAAAACTCTTGGTCATTTCTCTAAAGAAAGACATAGGATGAGGAAGGTAAACTTTATAAGTAACCAATATTAGTTTCTGCAAGACAAATATAAAGTCTGAAAACACACCTATTTCCTGCTAGCTCACCAACCCTATTCTTTCCCATTACTGTCAGGGTCTAAAAGAAGATAGATGAGTCCATTTTAGCTCAGGGAGGTAATGCCAGCCCCTGACACAGCTGAACACTGAAGCTTTAAATTTATATGTACCAGGGGGCTCATCATTTTCATCAGTATAAACTAACCCTGCAGTAGAATGAGTCAGAAATACACACACAAAGAGAACAAATATCGGCTGAAAAACAACTGATTTATGTTCACTTGCTTTTCTATTTACTCTGAAAATTGCACTTTGAAAGGTGCAAAGTCATGCTGAAAAACAACAGCTATTCCTTAAAAACACAACACATTTGCCAACTTGTTTGGAACAACAGACATTTCAGTTCCATTCATACCAGAAGAAAGGTCAGTGCACATCTTTTCTCCAGGGGCATTGCTAGCGAGGGAAAAGTTGAGATGGATTTCCGGGGCCCAGGCCCTGACAGCAATTTCAACTGAGGAGGACCCCAAGCAATAAACAGATTCAGAAACTCTAGTTATGGCAATGTCTCTTTCTGATGTCCTCAAAAACATAAACACTTACCCCAAAAACCATAATTAGGGTACAACGGGGCTAAAGGCCCATCTTAAAGGGTTAGTTCACCCAAAAATGAAAATTAGCCAATGAATTACTCACCCTCAAAGCATCCTAGGTGTATATGACTTTCTTCTTTCAGACGAATCCAGTCAGAGTTATATTAAAAATTGTCTTTAATCTTCCAAGCTGTTTAAGTGAAAAAGTGAAAGTGACGTGACATGTGGCCAAGTATGGTGACCCATACTCGGAATTAGTACTCTGCATTTATCCATCCAAAGTGCACACACACAGCCGTGAACACACACCCGGAGCAGTGGGCAGCCATTTTTTTGCTGCGGCGCCCGGTGAGAAGTTGGGGGTTCGGTGCCTTGCTCAAGGGCACCTCAGTCGTGGTATTGAAGGTGGTATTAATAGCAGTCAGCGGGTGTTGTAGTGCATCAGTCCAAAAGAAGTGAAATAAAGTGCATCCATACATAATAAAAAGTGCCTCACACGGCTCGTTGGGGTGAACAAAGGCCTCCTGTAGCGAATCGATGCGTTTTTCTAAGAAAAATAACCCTATTTAAAACATAATAATCAATTTTATCTAGCTTGCGCTCACTGTTGTACACAGAAGGAGCTCCAGGCGGATGATGTAAAACGTCGGCATTGCGCATGCGCCGCTCAGAAGTGACGAACGCGGAAGCGCAAGGGAGAAAAACGCATTGATTCGCCACAGGAGGCCTTTGTTCACCCCCCGGAGCAGTGTGAGGTACTTTTTATTATGGATGCATACGCTTTATTTCACTTCTTTTGGACTGATGCACTGCAACACCCGCTGACTGCCATTAAACAGCTTGGAAGATCAAAGACAATTTTTAATATAACTCTGATTGGATTCATCTGAAAGAAGGAAGTCATATACGCCTATAGGATGGCTTATGGGTGAGTAAATAATGGGCTAATTTTCATTTTTGGGTGAACTATCTCTTTAAGAAAAAATGTGCCATTCTGCCATATAATTGCAGAAAAAATATATACGTTGTATTGAACTTTAATGGAGCAACAGATTTTGTGTGAAAATGAATCAATTAAGTTGTTTATTTTGTTTAAAAATCTTATAAATGTATGAGGTGGCAAGAGGGGCCTTTTACCCCACACACGGGGTAAAAGGCTTACCAGCATGGGGTAAAAGGCACACGGTATTGATACAAATACTTCAGCTAAAATAATCTTTTTTTAAATAATGTCTAAGTTAATACTTGTTCAAAACAATCACTTTAGCAAACAATAATAATATATTTACAGTAGTAACAACAAATTATATTTTATTATATGATATGATTAATATCATGTTTCATGTTTTGATGGCGATTATCTCTAATATGGACACCCAACATAATATATGATATTTACCATCTGAATCTAACCATGCCATGTCAACAAA
>NW_015542347.1:1740832-1745514 GCF_001515605.1 Sinocyclocheilus anshuiensis
TATAAATGTATGAGGTGGCAAGAGGGGCCTTTTTCCTCACACATGGGGTAAAAGGCCCACCAGCATGGGGTAAAAGGCAAACGTTATTGATACAAATACTTCAGCTAAAATAATGTTTTTTTTTTGTTAAATAATGTCTAAGTTAATACTTGTTCAAAACAATCACTTTAGCAAAGTTTGTACTATTTTCTGCTTATTTTGAAAAATAAAATAATTATTTTGTTTCAATAAATATGCTGTCATTAAAATATGTTAATATAAAAATATATTTTAAAATACAGAAACAAAATCGTTTTAATAAGTAAAGATTCTGAAAGTATTGAAGGAGATCCAATAATAATTGAATATATATTTACAGTAGTAACAACAAATTATATTTTATTATATGATATGATTAATATCATGTTTTTAAATATGATGGTTTCATTCTAAACATGGTGATTATCATGGTGATTATATGGATACCCAACATAATATATGATATTTACCATCTGAATCTAACCATGTCATGTCAACAAATGGAAAAGTCGGGCATCTATTAATTATCATGTTAATTACTGTGCGCCTTTAGCCCCAACAGCAGGGGCGCTTTTTACCCCAAATACCATACTTTTACATATTCTTTCGTTATTTAAAAACTTTTGCTTTAATTATCTTAAACAACACTGAAAATCATAAAGAAGACCTTTGTCTCAAAATATATGCATTAATTTTAGCGATTCTCATTTGCTACTTAAATCTACAACATTTAAAAAAAAAAACATAAAATATTAGATCAAGTAAGCACAGAATCAACTTTGCACTGCTGGATCAGCCAAAAATACATGTGCATCTTGAAAAGCGGATGTTTTGGAAAGTGCTACACTACGTTCCCTTTCGATACACTCGTACTGCGTCTTGCTAGATGCATATGGGGAAAAAAGCCTTTTTTCTCCTGAACTGAAGCCTTTTTTCATTCACGCAGTGATACTGCACGGCCATTGGTTCATGCAGTGTATTAAAAAACGAACCAATGGCTAGGCAGCGGAGCCGCACGAGCCTATGGCGACAAAGCCGGCCAAGCCTGTCAAAGCCCGCCAGAATGGGCGGGGCATCTGGCTATATAAGTGGGCATTCGCCACAGGATTGTCAGATTTCTTCTCCTTCAGCGACGACTCTACGCTCATCGCTGATCCTGAAAGCCTGCTCGCCTTTGACAAGCCTCGGAGCTGGATTGAGACCTCCCTGCTCGGCTGACTGGCTCTCTTCGCGCCTCAGCATCACAGCAGTTCTGGTCCTGTTCCCCTGCCGCCATCCGGCAATACTGAAAGAGCTTATTTCTAGCAGGTAAGCCTTAAAAGAGCAAATTCTAGCGATGTTGTTGCAAATGTCGCGCTGCGAGTGCGGCTCGTGCAGGGAATCTTGCACAATGCAGAAGGGCAGTGAGTGCCGTCACCTGTCTGGGCAGCCCCCACGCAGAGACTGCTCGCTCACTGAGACGGAATGCTCTCGTTGAAAGCATGAGTCTCGCCCTTCTCCACTCACGGACCGCCTTCACTGAAGGCAGCCCCACTCTCCCGTTTCTCCTCTCTCAGCGAGCCTCGGAGAGGGAAACAGCGGAGTCAGGGAATAAGCAACCGGGTTGACTGATCTCATGCCGGCACTGTGCCTGCGTGCTCTCTCTCCCCGTTGCACTTGGATCCGCCACAGAAGGGCAGTGAGCTGCGCGCTTACTGAGACAGAATGCTCATTCAGAGCTTGAGTCTCGCTTCTCTCCACTCGTGGACCGCCTTTCACTGAAGGCAGCCCCGCTATCCCGTTTCTCCTCTCTCAGCAAGCCTCGGAGAGAGAAATGGCAAAGCCTGGGAAATAAGCAACCAGGTCTGAGCAATCTCACGCCGACACAGCCTGCGTACTCGCTCTCCCCGCTACGCTTCGATCCGTGTCTTGCACATAAGGATCAGTGTCCCTCTTTACATCGAGCGGCTCTATCCTCCTAAGTAGATCGGAGCAGATGCTGCCACTGGCAGCTTCGAATTGTGTGTGTCACTGTGACTGCGCTCACAGACACGGGCTGCTGTTGCCACGAAAGCAGTCTGGCCCTGTTCGTTCGTGGAAGGCGGCCCCGCCTCCCCGCTCTCATGTTTCTCTCCTCCCAGTTACCTCGGAGGAAGCAACGGCGAGCTGGCGGGTTGAGCGATCAGGCAGAGCAATTTCATGCTGACACATCAGGCGTGCTTAATCTGCCAGTGTGTGTTACACGTGAGAATCAGTGCTCCTCGTTCACGAGCAGCTTAATCCTCCTGGGCAGATCAAAGCAAAACGCTGGCAGCTTCGCATTTGTGTGTGCGTCGCTGAGCCCCGCCTCAGTTACACGGAGGTAGAAATGACGAACTCACGGGTATGAACAATCAGGTTTGAGTGATTTAATGCCGGCAAAGCCCCCGCATTCATCACTCTCCACGCAGCTCTTTGATCTGCCAGTGTGTTTACACGTGGGGATCGGCGCCCATCATTGTCGAGCGGCTCAATCCTCCTGGGCGGTTTGGAGCAGAACGCTGTCACCAATGATTCAATATCGCTGACAACTTTGTATTTGAACGTGCCTCTCGCCCACGCTGAGGCTGCGCTGCTGAGACAGACCGCTCTTACAACGAGAGTTCATGACTCGCTCTGCTTTGCTCGCGGCTCGACTTCTTCAATGAAGACGGCCCCGCCCCTCCCCTCATCCACTACGAGCGGATTTGAGAGAATGCGCCCAGCATTTTTCATCTGCCAGAGTGTTTACACATAAAGATCATCAAAACTCCTCTTCTAACAAGTGGTTTGATCTTTTTAGGTGGATTAAAAGAGAATGCTGTCACTAGTGATTATCACTGACAGCTTCAAATTGAACATGTCTGGGCCACGCCCACGCTGAGGCTGTGCGCGCGGGGGTTGACTGCTCTGCTATGAGAGCATTAAGTCTAGCGAAGCATTTTTTGAAAGCATTTTCAGGGAAAGCAAATTTCCTCTTCTGAGTGTGGGGTCCCCATACGGCGACCAGCCTCTCAAATTAATCCAACCCCTTGTCACACGGGCTAAGGCCTGTCGGGCCATCCCTGTAGTGCCAATCTGGGTGTTGGAGATAATAAAACGAGGTTATTCACTGCAATTCGCTCGAATACCCCGCGATTCAGCAGTGTGGTTCCCACCTCAGCTTAGAGCAAAGACGCACACGTCCTGCGCTCAGAGGTGATGAATTTGTTGGCGATAGGAGCCATAGAAACTGTTCCACCAGCTCAGAGCGAGTCAGGCTTCCACAGCCGCTACTTTCTCGTCCCCAAAAAGGATGGTGGCCTCCAGCCCATCCTCGATCTCAGACACCTGAATCACGCCCTCATGAAAAGGTCGTTCAGGATGACTATGCTGAAACAGATCCTTGCGCGAATTCGCTCAGGAGACTGGTTATTTTCGCTGGATGCATAATGGCCCCCTGCACTTTTACGAAACGCATGGACGCGGCTCTCTCCCCTCTGAGACAGATGGGAATCCGCATTCTCAATTACCTCGACGACTGGCTCGTTCTGGCCCAGTCAGAGGCAGAATTAATATCACACAGGACCCTCCTCCTCAGCCTCCTGGAGTTCCTGGGACTCAGGGTCAATTTTGCCAAGAGCGTGTTGTTCCCCAGCCAGCGAATATCGTTCCTGGGAACAATTTTTGACTCAGCCCAAATGAGAGCTGTAGTCATGCCGGAACGGGCTCTGGCCATACGGAGGCTGGTGGGGGGCGCTGTGCGAGGGCATACCGACTTTCGGCCACTAGTCGAAGGCGGAAAAAGGCTTTCACATCAACTGCCTGGAAATGCTAGCAGTATGTCGATCCTGTCAGTTCTTCCTGCCAGTACTAAAGGGGAACCATGTACTAATCCGATCGGACAACATGTCTGTGGTGTCCTACATAAATCGCCAGGGAGGCCTCTCCTCGAAGCGTCTCTTCACTCTGGTAGAGCGCTTCTTAGAATGGGCTTAACTCAACCTGCGCTCGCTGAGAGCAGCGCATATACCGGGCAAATTGATTCAAGGAGCGGACATGCTATCAAGGAGCAATGTCCCCTGAGGGGAGTGGACGCTCCATCCGCAGACAGTTCAGAGGATCTGGGAGATCTTCGGCGAGGCCGAGGTGGACCTCTTCGCCTCAGAAGACAACTCTCACTGCCCAATTTATTTCTCAAAGACCAGGGATGCGTTGGCCCACGATTGACCCAACCTCCTTCTTTATGCTTTTCCCCCGATCGCCCTGATCCCACAGGCGAGTAAGGGAACAAAAACACAAGGTTTTCCTGGTGGCCCCCCTTTGGATGAACCAGCTGTGGCTATGGGCAGAAACAGCGCGGTCATCCGCTTCCTAAGGTGTGCCGGGAGGCTGAATCCGCCTCGTCCCCCTACCGTCCCTCCATATATTCTGCCCACTGTGCTGAGGGCCCTGAAGGGCCCCGCTTTCGAGTCACTACAGTCTGCCAACATTCGGTCGCTATCGCTGAAAACTGCTCTGCTTCTAGCACTGGCATCAGTAAAGCAAATAGGGGACCTGCAGGCGCTCTCTTTTAGCCCTGCCTGCCTAGAATTCGGGCCTAACAACATTAAAGTCATCCTGAAACCAAGGCACGGTTACGTACCTAAGATGCTCTCCACTCTGTACAGAGCACAGGTCATTACGCT
>NW_015542347.1:1745524-1746366 GCF_001515605.1 Sinocyclocheilus anshuiensis
GGAATTCGGGCCTAACGACACTAAAGTCGTCCTGAAACCAAGGCATGGTTACGTACCTAAAGTGCTCTCCACTCCGTTCAGAGCACAGGTCATTACGCTTTCTGCGCTTCCTCCAACTGAAGAGGACAGAGAGCTATCTCTGCTCTGCCCCGTCAGAGCTCTGAGAATCTATATTGAGCATTCCGACCCCTATAGGCGGTCGGAACAACTCTTTGTCAGCTTCGGTAACCGCACCAAAGGGCTTCCGGTTACGAAGCAAAGACTCTCTAGATGGATAGTAGACTCCATCTCGCTAGCGTACTCTTCTTTGGGCCTTCAATGCACCATTGGAGAACGGGCCCACTCGACTAGAGGCATCGCCTCGTCTTGGATATGGTCCAGTGGTGTGTCCATTGCGGATATTTGTGAGGCGGCCGGCGGGGCTTCGCCGTCCACATTCGCAAGGTTTTATAACCTGGAAGTACCGGCCTTGCAGGCCAGGGTCCTTTCCACTTGAAGTGACATGCGCTGCGCAAACAGATCTGGCAGAGAGCCCTTGGCCGTATCTCGCTCAAGCTCTCTGGCATTAGTTCACCTGTTAGCTCTCGACCCCTGGGTGTCGAAGTTACAGGAGTACTCTGGAACGATTAACCAGGCCGGGTGTGACCTCTGGAAGCTCAGCCCGTCTTAGCCTTGGGTTGTCGGTTACTAACTACTAACGTATTCCCTGAGATACAGGAATGAGTACTGCATTGCTAGCCGTGCTATGTAGCTGCACGACTCACGACTCACTTCAGTCGAAGTAACCTGAGAATCCTGTGGCGAACGCCCGCTTATATAGCCAGATGCCCCGCCAATTCTGG
>NW_015542347.1:1747595-1755604 GCF_001515605.1 Sinocyclocheilus anshuiensis
CGCTCAAGCTCTCTGGCATTAGTTCACCTGTTAGCTCTCGACCCCTGGGTGTCGAAGTTACAGGAGTACTCTGGAATGATTAACCAGGCCGGGTGTAACCTCAGGAAGCTCAGCCCGTCTTAGCCTTGGGTTGTTGTTAACTTCTCTATGGGCATTGGTTGCTTATGGAAGTTTGATACTTTTAGTCATTCCACTACATTAGCACGGCATGATTGTACTGTATTCCTATATGCGTCTAGCAAGACGCAGTACGAGTGTAGTATCGAAAGGGAACGTACTCGGTTACTAACGTAACCTCGGTTCCCTGAGATACAGGAATGAGTACTGCATTGCTAGCCGTGCTATGTAGCTGCACGACTCAGTCGTCGCTTCAGTCGAAGTAACCTGAGAATCCTGTGGCAAACGCCCGCTTATATAGCCAGATGCCCCGCCCATTCTGGCGGGCTTTGGCAGGCTTCATCGCCATAGGCTCGTGCAGGTCCACTGCCTAGCCATTGGTTAGTTTTTTAATACACTGCACGAACCAATGGCCATGCAGTTTCACTGCGTGAATGAAAAAAGGATTACAGTTCAGGAGAAAAAAGGCTTTTTTCCCATATGCATCTAGCAAGACGCAGTACTCGTTCCCGTATCTCAGGGAACCGAGGTTACGTTTGTAACCGAGTACATTTTTGTGCCATCCAGTGGTTTAGATAAAAATAATATCAAAGGCGCCTTTAACCCCATTGTACCCTACTATAAGAATGTACAACTAAAATTCTGCAAATGTCTAAACAGTTATAAATGCTTTTTATATTCCATTATTATGGAATACCCTATTTCTTGACTAACATAATTGAAATAGTTGCCTCAAGTAATCTTATCTCTGTGACAACCCTAATTAACAAAATCGGCACCAGAATATCATAAAGACATTTGTTGACTTGGAAAAAACTACAGTGTGAAAAGTAAATAAATAACTAAATAAATTTATTTATTTTCTTGAAAAATTCATTTTTTTACAATTCCATTTAGTGCAGAAATCACTTAAAGCAGATTTAGTGGGTATAAAAACAGAAAACAATAGCTGAGATTCCACCAAATATGACCCAAATGCCCTTTAAAATCACAGACAACGCTTACTCATCTAGAGTGATAGTGAAACTGCTAATAAGATACACGAAGCAAGATAAAATGAATGACGCATGCCCTGTTTGTCTCTCTGCAGTAATAATTGTGGCTTATTCATGGTTCATACTTCAGCCAAAGCCAGATCGCTGAAATGATTTTTCATTGACACTGCACACTGTACTTCTGCTCTCTTTGGTTGCGGTGGCAACTACTGCCACTTTGTAATAAATATATTCCATTATACTGTAGAAATACAGTCATATTTTACTCTAGCTGTAATATGAAATGTCTTAAGACTATTCTCTAGGCTATTAGGAATTCACAGCACAAAATATTATTACCATAACTCTAACATTTTGTGTTTTTTTGTCATAGTATAATGGTAACACCTGTATTCCCTTTCTGTTGGTCACTTTCGTCATTGTGTCGAAATGGGCTAATGCCTCCTGACATTGAGAGCTCGGCTGGACTCCCAACTTCGGGTGCAATAGCACAACCCAAGTGTCCTCGGTGCAGATCAAGGACAGCCTACTGCAAAGGCTGCACTGGCCCCACCACCAAATGAGCCTGGGCCGACAGCTAGACCACAAAAGTCCTCTCGCAGCAAGGCGGTGCCAGGTAAGCCCGTCAGCAGGTAAGCTTCGAAGCAGCCCGGAGATGGGCAACCCAGGGATGGAGGAGATGCCGCTGACCTGCCCGCCCACAGCTCTTTGTTCTACCTGGGGCCTGCACTGGTACATCAAGTGCCTTGAGTTGTTGGCTGTGCTATGAGCCCTGAAGTGGTTTGAACCGCTAGTTCAGGGCAAGCACATGTTGGTCTGGATCAGAGTATGTGAACGGAGTAGAGTGACAACAATTTCCCCTCCGCACTCCAAGCATTCAACAATCGCTCCACTCCAGCTCCGCTCCAGGTTCACCAGTTCCTTGCCTTCATTCCTTGATGAAATTACGACTAAAGTATTTCAGTATGTTTTGAAACATCACAAAGTTCTGTTCAGAACTTATATTAAAGGGGGCCTATTAAACCCCTTTTAACAAGATTCAAAATAAGTCTCTGATGTCCCCAGAGTGTGTTTGTGAAGTCTTGTCAAAAACAAGCCCAGTATTTTTTTTATTATTTATTATCATCATCAATATTATTTATTATCAATTATTTATTACCAAAAAATGAGCCTGCAACATATTAAAATGAAACCACTCTTTTATCTGAAAAACAAAAACAGAAGCTATTTTACAAAAATCAGCAAACTGCATCAAAAGTGGGAACAAAACTCCAATCACCTGTGAGCAGAAGAGGATTGGAGAGCTGGAAAAGGAGAAAAACACAAGAGCTTCAAAGGGGAGCTGTAACATAGCCACATATTTATTGCCTACTAAAATATAGGCTATTCGAACCATATTTACTCTTAGTATTAGTATAGGACTACTTGTTTTTTATTACAGCCCGTGATAATTAATACATTACAAAAACATTGTAAAAATTAAATATTAGGCTAAAAGAAAGTCATCCCACTCCTCTGTGTCTACTTCTATCATCGCTTGGATTACAGCGTCACGTGCCTTCTTTTTGAACATGATTTTCTCCAATGAGGGGGAGGAGGGGGCAGAACATTTGGCAAATTACGCTGCAGCACTTATATTATTGCACTGGTCGGCTATTAACTGCGAGCAGACAGAGTTTCATTCAATGCATTGGAGAATATGGCGAACATAAATAAAGAAACAAAGTTGCTTATCAGATTTCCCTAACAAGCAACCATATTTTTTAAAATAAGCCCAAAAACCGCGACCAGTGAAAATAAGCCCAAAGTCGCGTATAATACGCGGACTTGGCAACTCTGGTATGCAGCACAATTTCACACAAAGCTCTGTGCCAGAGCGAGTACTGTTTTCAGAGAATCACGTGATCAACTAAAATCGAAGCCTCGCTTTCTGTCCAATCACATGCGCGTCAGAATATTCGAACCCCAAGATCTTACTTTACAAGTTTTCATTCTGACTTATTAAATTACATTTTAAATACCCAGTCATACAAGTAGCCTAATATGAAGAATACAAATTATTTTTTTTTTAAAACAAATATTTGCCATATGCAATTCATATAGAATAGAGTGGGGGAAATCTTCTATTACATCATATTGATATTCGTACTGGAATTTAATGCCACAGTTTAATGTGTAAATTATTTGATCAGAGAGAGAAATTCAACAAATAAACACACACACACTGTTAGACTTTTATTTGTGCATGTAACATGAGTCGATCTGTGGAATTTGTGGTGGGTGCTTCGTCCGACGGAGCATCTTTCACAGGCTTTTGGCTGCTATATTATTTTTATACTAACCACCGAATGGCATTGTTTTCGACACACTCGAAGCTTTGTTTGAATCTCTTCCTGGAACAGACAGGAAAGCCTCAGTGCTTCATAATGGTGCATTACCATTGGCATGTAGCGAGCGCAGAGAAGCATGCGTTTTCAATTTCATTCCTATGAAAGTTGAGCTAAAGCTCGCGCTGTGCATTATGGGATTGAAAGCAGTGCAGAGAAAGCGTTGAGAGCGGCCAAGAACTTCAAAAAGTTTGGGCATTCCTCGACTTTATGCAAATATCGAGCAAAAAACGCCGGGCGACAACCAATCGCCGTTAAAAGAAGATGAAACGTTGGGTGTAAACATTGTTTTCAGAGGTGTGCTCTGCCCTAAATTTGACACGTCCCAAAGCAGTGGCGTTGTAGCGTTGCCAGCGGCACTAAGCGCAGATTTGATGCTGTAGGTGAAACGCACCATAAGGCTTCATTTGCCTATCACTAGTTGTAGTTACTTCAGAAACTTCAGAAAGAATATGCTGTAATTTTTCCATTTTTAAGCTGATAAATCAAGTCAAGTCAAGTCACCTTTATTTATATAGCGCTTTTAACAATACAGATTGTGTCAAAGCAACTGAACAGCATTAATTAGGAAAATAGTGTGTCAATAATGCGGGGGGCCAGTTCTCCTCTGACCAGACAAAACCAGCAGTTCAATTTCTCACTGTCCTGTTCAAATCACAGGACAGTGTTGACAATAATTTTCTGCACTCCTGAATGTTTCTATGTGCACGCGATCTGTACATTATGTACGAGCTTGTGTGTTGTATGTGTGTGTGTGCAGCAATGTAGCAGGCAGCACATTCGTTTAGAGTGGAGATTAACTACCTATACAATAAACTGTTTAAAAAAATGTATTAATTGAGATCTAACTTGAGATATAACCTCCTGCACTCGTCCATCACCATCATTATAACATTCAGCGTATTTCTAATTTGAGTAATCCACTTATCTATCAAGCTAGCTAATAATGTCTAAGTGCAAAAAATGCAGTTATATTATGGGCTGCTGCCATTAATTGTGCTTGTGATGGAGTGGTAGGAGTGAGTGAAAACCATGACGTTCCGACTTTCAAAAAATCCACTTCTGACTCCAGTCAAAAATCACGCCGCTCCGCTCCCACTTCACTCTACTAACATACTCTGGTCTGCACGGACAACACGGTTGTGTACATCAATCACCAGGACATTATCCGCTCATACAGTATGGTACATTACTGGCAGACATCTGCAAAGCTGTGGGCTGGGCTACACCCAACAGCTTTGTGAGATTTTATAATCTTCACATAGAACCAGTTTCATCCCATGTTTTGGGTACTAACAAGTAAAGCTCTGACAACTGGTCAGGTGTGCTTGCATGAGCGCCCTTCCCCTCAATGAGGTGGAAAAGTGCGCCTTTTCATCCCAGAGAACCTTCCCCAGGTTTGGCGAACCCCTATAGTTTGGTGGAGGAATTTCCAAACAGGCACATTACTTTTCTAAGGTAGCTGTTCGCATTGCAGCCAGTCTGACAGACATTTCTGGCTGGATGAAGGACCATCACCTTCAACTAAACCTTGCTAAGACAGAACTGCTCATGGTCTCAGCCAACCCAGCACTTCATCACAACTTCTCTATACAGCTAGTTTCGTCAACCATAACTCCTTCCAGGACAGCCAGGAACCTTGGAGTTGTGATTGATGATCAGTTGAGCTTTGCACACCCTATATCTACTATGGCCCGGTCCTGCAGATTTGCCTTTTCCACCTTATTCTTGCCATAAAAATGGGTGCGGCCATCTGTAATTTTTATGGGTCTGGCTTATACAAAACAGCTCGTTTTGTTGCTTGATATTGAAAATTGGTGTGTCTTACCTTATTATTTTAATGTATTATCTTAATTATGAACACAATGGTTTGTGAGGCAAACAGTTTTACTGTTTACTGCACGTTGTTATTCTTCTTGTTATTTCCCTATAGTGGCTAACAAACCGGAAGTCTCACCCATAGGCTTACTTCCACGTTGAAGAATAAGGTGGATATACAACATTAGGAAGATTAGACCCTTACTACCAGGGCAGGCCACACAACTCCTTGTCCAAACTCTTGTTCTCTCCAGACTGGATTACTGTATTGCTCTATTGGTGATCCTTCCGGCATGAACTATCAAAGCCTCTGCAACTGATCAAGAATGTAGCGGCAAGAGTGGTCTTCAAAGAGCCAAAGCAAGCCCACGTCACACCCCTCTTTATCAGTTTGCATTGGCTGCCGATAGCTGCTCGCATCAAATTCAAGGCACTGATGTTTGCCTACAAGACAACCACTGGCTGTGCACCGATATACCTAAACTCACTAGTTCAGATTTATGAACTCTCGTGAAAGACGCCTCGTGGTACCATCCCAAAGAGGCACAAAATCTTTTTCATCAGCACCTGACCAATTAATATTAGCCCTTACCTGTTCTATTTTTTCTAATTTATAAAAAAAAAAAAAAAACCTCGCTATGTGTAATGTGGACTGAGACTTGTCACAGCACTTGCATACTGTTGCCCTCTTGTTCATCTGATTGCTTCTATTGTTTTCTTCATTTGTAAGTTGCTTTGGATCTAAGCATCTGCTAAATGATTAAATGATGTAAATGATTACATGCAATGAATTATGTTCCTTTGTCTGTATGTCAAAGTCAAAACAGAAGGTTGGGTTGGTCCTAAAAATAACGTTTTAAAGTTCAAATTCTAAATATTACACATTGAATGTTTCAATAGAATTTTATAAAAGGCCACCACAGAGCTACCCGCTTTCACTGCTGCTGCCACAGAGGCTGTCACTGAGCATCCAGCTCTTTTTGTCTTGGTCACGGAGGTCGCCACAGAGCTACCTGTTCTCACTACTCCTGCCATGGAAGCATTCACTGAGCAGCCCACATTCCTTATCTCAGTCAAAGAGCTGCCTGATTTCACTGCTGCTGCCATAGTCTAGAAGACCATCTTCACCTTTCACCTCATGGCTCTTCTGCGTGCCTGGGCTGCTTCAAAGTCTGCTCCAGCTTCCCAAGCGTCTGCCTCAGAGTCCACTCCTGAGCCTGCTCCAGTCCAGGAGCCCTCAGAGTCTACTGTTCCATCCCTCCAGCTCTGCACTGGCCCTTAGCCTGGACTTCAGACACACCTGAACCTTGCTGGTCCATCCCTCCGGCTCTGCCCTGGCCCTGAGGTGGGACTCAGGACACGCCTGAGCCTTCCTGGTGCGTCACTCCGGCTCCATCCTTGTTCAACCCTCCCGTCCCTCCCTAGTCATCTGACTGGTCTCTGGATCATCCTGAGACTTCCTGGGCTGGCCCACCAGCAATGCCTTGATTTCCCTCCCTCCCCTCCTCAATATCTCTTGCCTGTCTTTTGTTGTCTTGTTGGTGTGTGTCTGTCTGGTGTGATCATGTTGTTTGTTGCCTTGTTTTGTTGGTGTGTGTCAGTCTTGTGTTTGGTGTCTCTCATTAGGGATGCCAGGGGGTGTCCCTATTGAGGGGAGGTGGGGGGGGGTTGGGTTGTGGGGTAATGTCAGCGTTTCATCTGGTTTGTTCTTGGTTATGTGACAGAGCCCTGACACTTGTGTATCTTATCTTTGTTGAGCATGTGGTTCGAGTTCACTTGGGCCATGTGCTCTCTCGTCCTTGTGTTGCATGTTCGGAGCGTGATGTCTGGATCCTGGCACTTCTGTCAGTTCAGTTCAATGTCGGGTTCTCTATGTGTCAAGTGTTCATTCTCATGTCTTTGCCGTTGTTGTGTAGCACGTGGCTTGTGAGTTCTCATTGGCCATGTGCTGTTCTGTCTTCTTGTGTGAACACACAGATCATGATTTCTCATTGGCCACATGTTCTTGTTTTGTTTTGTGTGAGCACATTACTTTGTTTCTATGTGCCATGTGCTCCCATGTCTATTGTCTAACCCTGTCCATTTTGTTAACCCATTATTGGTTCATTTTCCCCATCTGTCCTCCCTCGTTACTCTCCTTTTTTGCTTCACTATTTATTCTCCCAGTGTTTTCTGTCTTGTTCCAGTTCGTCGCCTAATGTTTCCTCGTGTCTGCCCTGGGGTGTATTCCAGAAAGCACGGTTAACTTACTGTCAGCTAAACCCTTAACTTTCGGTTGATTAACCCCGAACCTTGCTTACTCGAGGTATGTGGTCCAAAAACGCATCCGGGAGTAAGTTCATTCAACTCAGAGTATGTTCCTGGTTAAGACTCAAGACATTCTCAACAGAGCAGTGCTATCTGTCACGCCCACTGAAGGCTCGTCAGTAGTTCACACGTGCGCTGATAGCGCTTAAGTGAACTAACCCTGGAACATAACCTGATCCGGAGCAGGTTATCTTCAGAGAGCAAGTTTTACATACCCTGAAAGTAACCTCCGATTTTGGAACCAAAAGCTGAGGTTATAACATTATAGAAAATGCCGAACCATGTGTGAGATAATATAAATTGTAATAAATAAATATATATATAATAAATTAAACATTACCTTGTCATAGTGTTTTATAATTTATACAGATAACTGTTGTATATG
>NW_015542347.1:1756157-1795653 GCF_001515605.1 Sinocyclocheilus anshuiensis
TTGCAACCATTTTTTTTTTCCGTTTAATCTTTAATCCTTGAGAATATGAATTATATTGTTTGATGCTAATATATCAGATGTATTTTAGAAAATGCCGATCCATGTGTGAGATAATATAAAATGTAATAAATAAATATAACAAATTAAACATTACCTTGTCATAGTGTTTTATAATTTGTACAGATAACTGTTATATATGCCAATAAAATAAATATAATAACCATATTAGAATAATATATTACCTTATTTATTATTTATATTAACGCTTCATCATTAACATATCATACAAACATATCATACAAATATATTATATATATACACATATATACACAGTATATATAATAGGCTATATTACATATTGTAATATTATATAATGTTGTGTGCTATCTGTCACGCCCACTGAAGGCTCGTCAGTAGTTCACACGTGCGCTGATAGCGCTTAAGTGAACTAACCCTGGAACATAACCTGATCCGGAGCAGGTTATCTTCAGAGAGCAAGTTTTACATACCCTGAAAGTAACCTCCGATTTTGGAACCAAAAGCTGAGGTTATCCGCTCGTTTATCCTCAAACATGCCCGGGTATGTCACATAACCTGCTTTTTGGAATACCCCCCTGCTGTTGAGTTTTCCCCCATGGGGTTGTTTTGTTTGTTTTTGTTGTAGTTTTAGTTTATTTTTAATGAAAAGCCCATTGCAATTCTGCATTTGAGTCCTTGCCTCATCTTTACCTCCAAACCTGACAGACCCACAAACATATGTTGTGCAACCATAGCAACAAAAGAGTTTACATTATCAGACAAAACTGAAATACCTTCATTCACTTCATTTTAAAATAAATATACATATTAGATAACAAAAAGATATAGGACAATTTGGATTATGACAAATTATGACAAAAGTCACACCCCATTACTTGTGTGTTGCAATACATCTGTAATATTCCATCTGCTTGAGGGCCATTTATATTGGACTTTGGGCTGTCACAGTGCACTAAACAGGCCTATAAAATGTTTAAAAACAGAAATGTCTTCATTGCAGACAAAACATCAGGATATCTGTACTAAAAGGCAGGAATTACATTTAATATTACAAGCATGAATAAAGAACTCAGCGAAATTTAATTGCACTCCCACTAATCCTAATTTAAAACAAAGACTGGAAAACATTTTCTTAGGATAAAGTCCAAAGCAGTCTGACGGGAGAAAACCGTCAGTGGCTTGCATGCCAGCCCACTTAAAGTATTATTCTGTCAGTGTGTCTGAGTTTGTGTTATTCTGTGGTAAATATCTGCACCACAAGAATGTTGCAATGTATAGAATGTTAAACTCATTGAGCCTGACATCACTTCAGTTACAGTAAAACATTTGCGTCAATTCATGTTTTTCTTATTTCTCAACGAGGAAATGTGGATGAGATGTATACCAAGTGATCAATTCACCAAGGCTTATGAATATATTCTCTAAAGACAAAAGGTAAATCATGATTTATTGGTGCAAATTTAAAGTAGACAAATCAAATGGGATGCATTCATTATTATACATAAGTAATGTTTAAACTATATTTACCAGCTGAATTTAACCAAATCAGGGCTCATTTCCGAGACAAATTTAAAAGCCAAGCCTTTAATGATTTTAATGCATTGTCATGTTTCTTTATTTTAAATCACTTGTCACTCCTGTAAATCACTCAATCAATCAATAAATCAAGCAATCCTACAGTAATGGTTGTTTGGGGAAAGCAGCTTCTTTGTTCAAAATCAGAAGCTAAAAAAATCATGGATTTAAATTAAACAAAGCTGCTTCCTTTCATTCTTTGCAGTCAGCAGATCCATCGGTCCGATGACGATGCAGAAAAATACTGAGCATACTCTCAATGTTTAATCACTTCTATCAAAACCAAAACGCCCTCCTGTGAGGAATGAAATGTCGTCTAGCATGTGTTCATACTGCAACTCAAGCTTTTTGTGATGTTTTAATTTTCCTTATACACCTTTATATACACGTCATTATTTTTCAAGTAGGGTTCACCTGACAGATAAAACAGGTGAAAAATCCAATCAATTTACTTTGCCATATATTACACTGTTTACTTGTCTAACTAACTATCCATAACACACTAGAAACCACACAGAACACCCTAGCAACCACCTACAACTTTCTACAAAATTCTTAAAGGAGTAGTTAAGCCCCAAGCCCATCTCACGTGATAAGAACTGCTTGCTTTACCTAAGAGGTTTCTAATACAAACTACAATGTTTGTGTGTTTGTGTATGACAGAGACACATGGGAAGCAAGGCCTTTCAAAAGTAAAATTTAAACTCTGGAAGCTGACAAACCAGTGTTCCTGGCAGTCTCTTCGGCTCTGGAACTGGAGGTTAGCCATGCCATGTCCTCTATGCCCTCTGAGGTTTAACTCAGTGTGTATGTGTAAGCGTGCATACATCCCGTGTGTTGTTTATTTAACAGCTTTGAATTTCTTTCAGTCAAACTGTATGGGATATTATGAGCATGTCTTTTCTTGTATAAGAACATGGTAACTTCAAAGCATCCTCACTATGTTTCTCAGAGGCTGGAATGTTATTATTATGTGACCACAGAAGGAAGATTTTTCCCAAACAGCCCCACAAATTCCTCTGTCAACTCTTTTAGAAAAGTTTGGAGCAAGAGTTATAACAAGTTTCTCTGCATTTTGTTCAAGAAACATTGTTACCATTAACTGACACTGTATCTTTTTGCTAAATAGAATGTATGATACAATTGTGTATATGTCCTTTAATATATATATATTTTTTGTATTTATATTGGTTGCAAGCTTTTGGGTTTTGCTTGAGTATGTCTGAGGTTTCCCTGCTATGTGGACAATGTGTGAATGTGCGTGTGTGGTTGGCATGGTCTTTTCTCTCTCATCTGGTCTCCATTACGACTGGGAGTATAAAATTACTGCACTGAGAGAGAGAGCTCCACAGAGCCGACAGTCTCTTAACACACTAACCCCACATGCTAACACACTCGTGCAGCTATTGTCATGGTGCTGTGGGTCTTTTTGCTCTGTCTGCAGGGATGTCTGCTCACACATGCTCTGGACTGCACGGGCAGGAGTGTGGACTGTGTCAACACACAGATTACAGAGGTCAAGGTAAGCACTGTAGCTTCTGGTTTCAGATCTTTCATGATTAAACGTTATATGTTCCATTTGAGATGTAAAAGAATTGTGGCTTGCTTGAAGTACATATAATCTTAGCTACAACCTTTCAGTGGTACTTGTACAGTTATTTAGGCTTTGGGCAATTTTTGGGCACTTTTTGTGTAATTACACATTTATAAAAAATGTATTACATAGTGACAGTACAATTACACACTACATCAAAATACAACTGTGCATAAGATAATCTGAGAAATCACTGAACTCACTATAAGAAACAAGACTCAAATTTGTAGTTTGTGGTCTACACAGGACTACAGTAAAAGCCCTGGAATGCTAAACCACAGTTTTCCATTCCAGCTTGGTTTTGCGTCACAATGGCAAAGCAATAGAATAGGGCAATTATACTGGCCATAAGGCATTATGTATGAGTATTTTTAGACATTAAAGGAGGTAGTAAAGACACTGACCAGATGTGTTTGAGGAATCAGAACCACAGAGACAGATGGCATTACACTCTTTGCTACTGTGGAGTCTGAAGAGCTGACTCAATGGTCTGTCAACTCAAAATATCCTGAAAGGAACAAATGTCTCCAACTTTCCATGGAATTTCAATGTGCCAGGGCGCTATTTGACTTTCCACTTACTAAGTTTCACATATCCTCAGTCTCATGTCCAGAGTTAACATATAGATGTGAATACACACACCTGTATGTGAACTATCACACAAATTAAAAAGTACTTTCTAAGATTGCACTTCAGCTTTGGTGGATTCTGACCTGGTTCTGGCATAGTTCAATGGGATATGGAAAACAACAGTTACTTTTTCTTGGTTTTCTGAAATGGTCATTTCTAGGAAACTATCTGCTGAACTCTGCTAGATGTGGCTGGTTAAAAAAGCAGACAAACACCATGAACACTGCACTTCTTTGATGACTAATTTGTTTTAAATTAATATAGTATTCAACACAATGAGGTGTAAAGGGAGGGATGAAATAGAGGAAAGAGTAGGAGTGCTGAGAGTGATTAATCTTATTAATCTTGATATTACTACTTTTAGTGGCTTCAAAACTAAATGGTGGCTCCGTCAAGGAGACATATATTAATTACAAAGCACATATAATGGTACACGTGCTCTGAAAGGCAATATGTTTTAGAGTGGGCAATTATCAGAGCTTTATTAGTTTATATATTACCAAATATATTAGTTTATTAGCTCTCTGCTAATATACAGACTCCAGAGAAACGTAATTAAATAAACTACACAGGTCATTGTGAATTATTCTCTGAACAAATAATCTCCAAAGTCTTATTTATGTATGTATGTATGTATTTATTTATTTATTTATTTCAGACTGTGGAGGCCAGATCAACACTTCATCTCTAATTTGAAATTAGTTTGAATCAATAAGTTGCTGTTAAAATAATACGTATCCCAATAATAATCCTCTTTCATGTACTTTCATAGGTTAAAGATGAGCCCTTATCTTCTCTGGTGAGTCTCTGTCACATTTGATCAATTTAAATTGCTGAATTAAAGTATGAATTATTTTAAAAACAGTACAAAAAAAAATCTGAGCCAAAAAGTAGGCAGATTATGTATGGGTTTGATCTGCAAATCTGCCAACATCTATTTCTCTTTTTTCAGATGAGGGCTCGAAGACAAGCTCAACTCACTCAGCGGCCTGGATCTTATTCAGTCAAAGGATCTCCTAACACACTCATCCAGGTGAGAGAATGCATTCATGTAACACAGTAACACTTTTATACACTGGACAAAAACAGAAAATAAAATAAAATAAACGCTCACATACTTTCTGTTCTGTGCTTTAGCCTGACAGGTCGAGGCGACATTTGATTGCTAGTAAAAAAAAGCCCCACAGATCTCGCATCGGCTCTTACTCACTTCTTTCCCATAACCACGCAACCAACCCACTGCAGGTGTGTATCCACAATCAAAATATCATCAACACAAATAATCAAAGTGATAGTCTAACACAAATTAGACTTAAAAGGCCATTAGTAGTGCAATTTATCAAAATGGTATATAAATAAAGGTTCCAAAAGGGGGCTTTTCACAGTTATTTCCATTAAAGAACCATAGAACAATTCTTAAAAAAAAAACACACACACACACACACACACACACACACACAAGTGCATTTATAAACACCAGATTTTAGGAAGTCTAAATAAGATGTGATGATGTGGAGTGGAAATTCTGGGTGGTAGCCATGACATGGAGACACGGAGAGCTACATTTCAGCACACACATTTTTCGCACCTGTCTGCTTAAGTCTGACGAATACTGAAATTGCTCATGTGTGAGAGAGGAAGAGAAAAGTTAGTTAACAAAAAAAAAAACAGTAATATATGAACTGTGCTCTATAATGTGCTGTATTCTCATTTAGAAAACAGGTACATTTGATTACAGAATTAAAATTAAAAGGAAAACATTATACATTAATTTACATAGATTAATACTGATCTACATTAAATTTAATTTGTAAGGCAGATGCTGGTGTTAAAGTACAGTCAGTCAATTAAGGGTATGCCTTACATTTTTCATACATTTTCTTTCTATTATTTACATACTTGTGATATCCCATAATGCATTTCTCATTATTCATTTTAGATTAGCAGCTGGAATTCTTCGAGTATGATTCATCGCTTATTTCTGTTTCTTTCACTAGGTCATCTGAGATTAGCTGTTTTTCTAAGACAGACAGAGAGCCTTTAGACGTTTTCAGGAAATAATTGGGAAGTTATGTGTCTGGCTGATTTGAGGTGAATCAGAGTTTAGCTTGGGCTCGTCTCCGTTGGTCTCTGAGCTCAAGGAGAGCAATGGAGGACAAATGAACCTCATCAGGTCCGTCAGCTATGCGTAGTGTCCGCGCATAAGCATACCTATATGAACATATAAGCACACAAAAATGTTTTTAATATGTCATCCCAGCACTAAAATCCTTTAAAAAATCTCAAATAGATGTCAAATATCATATAGATGCAAAAGAAATGTTTGTTCATGGCATTAAAAAGTAATAATAAATAGTAATAATAATTAGGTTATTTACAATTATTATACAGCACATCTATAATAATAATATGATTTACTATTAACAAATGATATATTACTAATTCCAGTATAATTGTTATTTACAATTATCATACATCATTTATATGAAATAAACAGCTTTTATTATTATTTTTATTAATAATAATTTTACTACACTAATACTAGTTATTAATACTAGTATATTATTACTAGTTCTTAATACTGTATATTCATGCACCATGGCACTTAAATGGTACAGTATATATATCTTTGAAATACAATTATCCGTGTATCATTCATTCACTCATTTTTTTATTTAATATTGAAAGTAGAAAAATGAGAAAATTAGTTTTTTTTTTTTTGCTACAACATTGCATTAATCAGTGCATGCTGATGAACTTTTATCATAGTTTATAATTATATGGTAACGATTGTTCAACATTCAACCCATTCTTTTTCATCAGTATTATTTGTGATTTTAATTTTGTGAACGGGAATTCCTCTTTTGCTGTGTTATAAGCCGGACTTTGGACACTTTCACTTTCGAATTCGCGATCTTGGTGTCACATTTTACAAGAAAAGCTAATTGTCTGTTTTGCTTATATTTATACACCTTTCACTTTATAAGACTAAAACACAAGATTGTTTCATTGTTATTTTGAATTAAAAAGCACAACAACAGTAAAACAGTAGGCTATAATGACAAACTAGCTTACATATCGATTATTAACAAAAACGAATAAGATGAGGCATGGCTCCACATGCTATATTATATACTGACTAATAAATTACAGAATGTTTAGCAAACAGTGAGGAATCAAATAAATAAAAAACAAAAAAAATTAAAGAAAGCCTCCATAGCGTAACGTGAGGTAAACAGCAAAGATAACAAGCTTTTTAAAACAAAAACAAAAAGAAAAGTAAAACTCCTCCCACCGTACATATACCAAAACCTACCCGTCTCCACCCCCTGATCCCACCCATCTCCACCCCTAAGCCTACCAATCTCCACCCCTTAGATGTGGATCCAACCACGCCCCCTGGATCTTGTGTTCTGCAGTGAGGGGCTACTAAAGGTGCGCGCAGCACGCGGTAAAAATGATGCAAATATTCAGTAGCCCTTCACTGCAGAACACAAGATCCAGGGGGCGTGGTTGGATCCACATCTAGGGGGTGGAGACTGGTAGGTTTAGGTATATGTAAGGTGGGAGGAGTTGGATCTGGATCCACCTTACATATACCTAAACCTACCCGTCTCCACCCCCTGATCCCTAAACCCACCCATCTCCACCTCTAAACCTACCAATCTCCACCCCTTAGATGTGGATCCAACCACGCTCCCTGGATCTTGTGTTCTGCAGTGAGGACCATCTCCGCACCTTCACGCTTGTGCTGACACGGCAAGTAGCTTATAAACCAGGCTCTACACCTGAAGCATTCGCACTGAAAGCGCCTCTCTTCACGTGATCAGTGAAATCTGACTCCTGCTACAGTGTGCCTGTAGCCTTATAAAAAAAAGCCTTATTTGTATGCATTTTTTCGTTACAAAAAAAATTAAAAATACACATGCGGCTAATCACATGGGAGGACAGACTAGGATCATACCATTATGTGAAAGAAGGGAGGGGGACACGCTCTGAAGATAGCGAGTGTAGTGGTACAGGCCAGGTACACAGAGCGCCAGAGAGACGGGGGAGCCGATCCAACCTGAGGCATCTGATATTTCTGAATGCCAACCTGCAACAAAGACTAAAGTGTTATTATTAAAGTGTTATTAAAATGTTAAATAATAGTATCTGTGTATTTTTTGTAACGAAAAAAAGCATACAAATAAGGCTTTTATGAAAACACTGAATAAAAAATAGCTTACCAACACACAAACCATTCACAATTGCTAAATTGGGCTAAAATAGAAGGCTTAGAGTGATACTAAATAAAGAGCCATTTGGGAGCCAAGCCAAAAGAGCTGAATCTTTGAAAAGAGCCGAACTTCCCATCACTAAGCTGCTGACCAATCAGCAGAAAGGGGCATTTAATTCCTGCCCACATGTCGAAATCTAAAACTGAAAAAAATTAAGCTGAATTCTTGTTTTTAGTTTTTTGGCGAAAAAAAAATGAAAAAACGAAAAAGGAGCCATTTACAAGCATTTTATGGTAATATGGTATTGTCACTATAAAGAAATAATTTAAAAATAATTTAAAAACTCAAACACATTAAACTCTTACATTTCAGCAAGTACTGTATAATGTACACAAGCTATCAGGAAAAAATAAGACAAAAAATACAGAAACTAAAAATAGTTTTCTCACATTTCTGCTAGTGGGAAGTCATCAGACACTCCGGCACCCCCATAAACCTGAATGGCACAGTCCACCACCTTACTCGCCATCCTGCCTGCTGCCACCTTTATCATAGCGATCTAATGAAGAAAAAATATTTAGACAAGATGTTCAGTAAACGTGGGTGGCAGATGTGTGTGTGTGTGTTTGTTTTGGTTACGTCCTTCATTTGAGAGAGGTCTAATGAAAAAGTGCCACACTGGGATCTTACAGGCATCAGCATCCCCACAGGTACATGCAGTAATAGCTAATAAGATTCCATTTCACTATTGTAATCTTCAGATGTTTCATACAATTATAGATTTGTGTGGATCTCGTATGCATCCAATAAGGCATTTAATTTTAAATACACAGACATAAGAAGATAAATTTGAGATTTGCAATCATGTTTGCCCATCTGCTGGAGGACCGGGCCTCATTACAATCACCAATCTCCTGCACATGTGCATAATGTGTGTATGATTCAGAAACAGGCCGAACACAGTGTGTATGTATACACTTTTAAAACCTCCTCAGCAGGAGAAGTGCTTAAGGTGTGTGACTTTTCTCCAAACCCACAATATGAAGCAAACACAAGGTGTTGGTTCAGCAATGAAGAAACAGCAGGGAGGCTAACATTAATAGAATTGCTGCAAGAATCTGATTCCTCCATATTTTTTTTGTGGAAGCCTGATGCTGTGTTACCATGACTACAGTCAGCCTGGCTGACCCTAGGGAACTGCATTGTGGGTAAAAGGCCCCTACCACAGCTGGAATGGAACACAATAGACGGTGATAAGTATGTGTAATTGGAGAGAGTTCAGGGCTAGAAGGAGGATTTTGAAAAAACAGGAAGTTTGAGTAGGAAGTGTTTTTTTTTTTTTTTTTTAATCACCGAACCGAACTTCAAACTCATTGACACCACTTGCTCATTCTTGAAGTGAATGTTTGACTGTTTGGAGAGTAAATAGTTGCATCAAGACCAGGCCCCGGCCCCGGCCCCCACATCACGAATGTTAAAGTGAATGTTAATTATTTAAACCATTAATGAATTATTAATTGGAGGAGCATGGGCGCTTTCTAAATGCATAAAGTTGTGTTTGATTTGTGATTCACAATCAGACGGCTGATTACGGTCATAGCAGTTTCTCCAGGGTGGCTACATGAGGTCTGATGATAACAGCTAATTCACAATTAAACAGGGTTTAACAGGTTGCTTGAACATGAAACTCTTTTCATGTAATTTTAATGCTATAGTGTATTCTGTCATGTTTATCAAAATAAAACCGATAAAAAAAGAGGAGAGTTAACACACAAAAGATAGGCCTACATTGTTCTCACTTTGGCAACATTTCTGTCATTATTCTTAAAAGTAATGTAAATTATGTTTGCAACAGCTGTAGGTTTTTGGAGTGGCCTGGATGACTGTGAGACTCCTGGCTTTTTGTCCCAGACCGGCATGAACTATTTTGTGAATATTTGTAAATATTTGTGGCTTAAAACAGCTGGAAAATTGAAAGTGTACTGCAGTTCTATGGATGTTTTGCCATTCAGGTAGGGTTAATAAAGTTAACTAAAAGTATTAAAAACATTTCTGTTAATTTAAATAAAGCTGAAAAAATATAAGTCCAAGTCCATATAGTCCAAAATATAAGCAATTCTATCAACGGAGAAAAACTGAATAAAAACATATATATAAAATGAATAAATAGCTAAAAAAGATTTTAGCTATGTTTATCTGTATTTATAATATAAACATTTATCTTTACTTAGAATATTAATGAATGTAATAATACGATGCTACTTTGCCTATGTGTGATTTATCTGGGTTTTTTTTTTTTAAATGCAATTTTATATTGTATTTTTAACCATGCAGCAAATGTTTTAAAATATCTTTAAAAATTTACTATAAATTAGCCAGCTTTTTATATGAGCACATGGGTGCATCCGTGTCTGCTTTGTCATTGTGCATTATAAGTAGTGGCGCCCCCTCATGGGATTGAAATGCCCTCCCAGTTTTGCCATCCTGGCGCCAGGCCGGGCCTGATCACAATCATGGAAATGTTTTTTTTTTTTACTTTCTCGGTGCTCTGTTCATTTTGTCAACTTTTTGGGGTACATTAACACTGGTGTTTTAAAACTTTTTAATGTCAAAGTACGTAGCTCCTAAAGGGTCAAAGTGATGGGAATAAATTAAATATAAGGAAAAATTTGATTTCAATGATTTTGAGTTTCATGTAGGTAAACCTTTGTAAGCAAATGTAAAATAGAATAATATGGTGATAGAAATTATATGAGGTTGGGGGAAAACTATATTTCAATGCTTTTGTGATCAAATGCTAAATTTCTCTAGGGAAAGCAATACTTTTCAGAAGGAGGAGTGGAACAGTTTTGCAAACAAATGTAGTTGAAGGAACACATGTTTTGTCAGCGAATGCAAAAGCATTAAAAAAAAAAAAAGATTGGTAAAGATTACAACAATGGTTAATAAACATTTAAGAAGTTCAAGGCCCAAATTAGACACATCAGATGAATAACTGAATCAGATGGACAATTAATTGAAAATGCAATAAGTAATTAACAATCACCACCCATGTGGGTGGGGTTCACAACTCCAAAGTAAAAAAACTGATCTAATGGACAGGAAAAACCCCTATAGAAAGCAGGAAAGCTTTAAAGTTTCATTAAGACCAAAAGTTTGTTAAGTTTTAACTTGAAAGATCCAGCGGATTTCCCATTGTAATAGTCTTTGATAAATGTCAGAATATCTACGAGATGAATAAATTCGGTCAGTTTCACAAACAGCTAAAGTTTGTACAGGGTGATTTGCATCTTGAAAGTGTCTAGCTACTGGAGATTTTAAATCACCCCTACATATAGAACTATGATGCTCAATTTGGGTACGAAGTTGTCTCTTTGTTTTACCAATGTATTGTAGCCCGCATGGACAAGTCAAGATGTGAACAACATTAGCAGAACTGCAAGTGATAAAACTAGTTATTCTATGTTGTTTTTTCGTAGCAAAACTATTAAATGTGTTAACTTTCTTAGAATTGCAACAAGAATAGCAATGTCTGCAGGGGGGAAAAAAAACCTTTAGGGTCTTCCAGAGGCTTGACCCATCCATCCACTGGCACATCACAATCTGCATGTACCAAATGATCTTTAAAAGTTCGTCCTATAGAGTAAACAAAAAGTGCTAAATCGTTGAAAATATTTTTTTCCAACATGGTCAACTGATAACACATGCCAATGCTTTGAGGTAATATTTTTATTTCATCACCGAAAGGACTAAATGTGGTACAACAAATGATATTTATTACTGTGTCTTGAAACTTTCCTAACTGAAGGATCAAAAGAATGTGCTCTCTCCGAATTCATTAATCTCATAGGTATTCCAAGAAAGCCTAGTATGTGAAGACGCACAGTTCTGTTAGTGCACTTTAGTTTTTTGTTGCAACTTCCATGTAAATCTTCGGTAATACATTTTTGTTCGAAGGACCTTGAACTTTGCATATTGTCTGGTGTGCGGATTCCCTTTTGCTTTTTGTATTTTTTCCATTGATTGAATCTACGCACCCAATTATATCTTCTATTTTACTCAATTGCCGCAGAATTTTTTTTCTTATTAATATCTTATGGACACACATGAAATTGAAAAGCTCTGAAAACAATATTTCAGTCTGTTCAAAGATTCCTTTGCATCCCCTTTCAGACACCTGAACCCCAGGTTTAAAGCCCTTGCAGTAACAATAAGAAAGTGGTTCTTAAAGTGTGGGGCACGGCCACCAGGGGAGCCTCACATTTAGGTTTTACAGGGAGGAGTAACCAAAAAATGTAAGAACCACTGCATTAAGATAACCTTAATAATATATTAACTTTTTTAAATTTCATGCATCAACAAGACTCTTTCCCAATTTTACATGTTCAGTGATATTCCTGTTTATTGTGCTATAATGTTATTATCACACTCTAATTAGGCTCATCTATCAGTGTGTCAAAATTCAGAGAGCTTCTACTGCTCTCTGGGGTTAACATATCACTCCCACAGACACATCTGTTGACACAAAGTGACAGAAAGAGAGGGGATGAGTTCTGAGATGAACTGCAGGAGTGTCTATTTGGTGTGTGTGTGTGTGCTTATGAGGTCATTCTGTCAGAGTTGATTTCTGAACATCTTCCATCATCTATTGGAGTGTCAGTTCACCCATTATGTAGGAATGACTGAGATCTTTAACAGAGACAGGCAGACAGACAGAAGGGGGTGAGTAAGTGAGTAAGACAGACATTTGATGTGTGAAGATTATTTCACTTGCAATTCACAAAATCAAAGAAAAATAAGAATTCAAATAACAATATTTGACCTGTTTCCTTGCAGCCTTGTTGCCCTGTGTGTCCAATGTGTGAGCAGCATGTAGTGTTAACAAACGTGACTGCGAAATGGCGATTCGACACTCAGCTATCCAATGAGCTACCACCTCCTACAATGCAATGCAAACCGCATTATTGCACATTACCAACAACAAACGACTATATTGCATACTTTAAATCAAACCAAAACTACAGAATTGATGCATGAGGTACAAATACACCAGTTGCAATGAAAAGCTTTTCCACTGGGTGTCAGTAATGCGCTGTTTACTCTGAGATAAAGAGTAAATTTCAGAAGATTTCTCTGGCCAGTTTTATTGGCCTGGCTTTTCTAATGATAACAACGGGTTGTACAAAAACAAAAAAAAACAAAAAATTCTGCCTTCATAAAAAATAGATCCAAGGTTGCACACAACAAACAGCACATAAATCGTATATGTCTACATACGTGTTGGTAAAGCCTCTTTCCAAAAGCTTGTCTATGGGCTGCGCGTTGGCATAGCAACTCCAGTGCCCACTCTGCCAGCCCCACAGCCCTCATGCAGTGATGAAGTCTACCTGGTCCCAGCCGCCCCTGAGCAATCTCAAAGCCCCGCCCTTCACCTATAACCAACCAATCAGGAAGCAAACAATTAATCTAACTAATGAATCAGTGAATCAAATGCCAACCAGGCATTAATCAGACTATATAAATATATAATCAGATTATATAATTATATATCAAGCATAATTCTCTGTATGGCAAACTGACTGAAAAAAAGTAATTTTAATAAAAAAACAAAAACAAAAGACAGTGAATACCCACAAAGTAAATTCATTTTGTTATGTACCTCCTTTGAATGCGTTAAGCAAAATCTATTATGGTTAAATAAATGAATTTAAATGAATTTCTAGTATTCCACTAAATCAATCAATCAATAATTTCTGATTTCACCCCTGTAAATAAGTGCCCGAGGCACTAAAGTTATTTAAGTTTTTGTGGTCTCATTAGTCTGCAGAAAGTGTACACACACATTCAGTAGGTGAGTACATGCACCAACAAACAGACACACACACACACACAGATTATGATAAATGAATCTCACCAAGAAGAATGTTGGAAGCAGGAACCCTCACATTGTCAAAGTGGATCTCAAAATGGCCACCATGGATTGCATCTACACAGATAAAAACATCTCACTCTGTAGTAAAAGCAAGGGAACCCTCAGAGGGCCCACAATACACACAATCATCAATATGCATTACATCATACTGAAAATGATAAGGAGGTGGAAAGACAGAAGTGGAAACACAGAGAGAATCAAACAGAGGATGATGAGAGAGTGAGTGTTGTGATATGGGTGTGGAGCGATAGTGAGACACAAGTTAAAGCACAGACATGAAAATGGATCAGCAAAGAGTGAACCTGAGGTGAGGATCTGATAAGCTTCATGTGGCAAGGTAGATTGTGTTACTCAGAACTCACCGTCCTGACCGAAAACGGTAAGCGGTCTTATCTTCTTTACTCCTGGTGTGTTCAGAGGGACCAGGATCATGCTGTGCAGCCCATGCCTGAAAAACATTTGCACATGTACACACACATTTACTGTATTAATGAAATGTTGGGGGGAAAACACTCCTGAATGAACAGTCAACAACATTTCACAGTGATCTTGCTACACATACTATTGAATTAAGTGTATATTATAATGTGTATACAGGAAAATGATGATTTCTCAGGACTCTCAGGGTAAAAATAGCTAAGAAACAACATTTATAAAACTCGTCTCCTGTGAGAGATTTTCATTAAATATGAAGTTGAAGCCGTTTTAATTTCATAAACTTGGATTCAAATGAAACACAAAATCAGGAAAAGTCCACCCTCTCTCTCTTTTCAGCTGCCAAGGTCACTGATCACTGCAGGGAGAAAGCACTAATAGACAGACAGAAAACAGGAAGAGGTGATTCTGAACAAAGAAGCGCTAACGGCATGATGCAGAAGAGAAGCAGAGAGCAGGATACTTAAGAAAACAGAGCAAAAACAAGAGTTTCCACATGGTAAAGGCAACACTATTAAATAAAATAATTCAAAACCACACATTTGTTGTGTTGGTATTTATTGTGTAAACACTCAACACACTACTATATATAAATAATGTGAAAAGATGACAGAAAAATATATACAGTACATACTGCATGTATTCAGGGGTGGTTTTGTGGCAGGGAGTCACTGCCCCCATGTCAATAAGCTTGGCCCACTCTGTGGCCCCCCTAAATTTGTAATCACATCGCCTGAAACAATTTTTAATGAAACTAAATGTAATGCATGGTTTGGCCCATGGTGGTGGTAATGAAAAGAGTAATTTACTGTGCCATATAACCTTTCAAACTCTGCATAGAATAAATTATTCAAAGACCAATGCAGAGAAGTGATACTGCACAAAGAGAGTGCAGCATGCCAGTAGTAGCAATGGCCATTCAAGAATGATTAGACACTCTGTCTGCACTTGCCCAGAGAGTTTTAAAATGCAGACAGTAATGGTTCACACTACATAAACATATGACAACATGGCAAACAATCATGGCAAACTTTGGTAAACTTTTTAAAAGGACGTGACGTGTGGCTATGTATGTGCTCTGCATTTAACCCATCCAAGTGCACTCAGACACAGCAGTGAATAGTGAACAAACACACACACACCCGGAGCAGTGGGCAGTCATTATTGCTGCGCCACCCGGGGAGCAGTTGGGGATTCGGTGCCTTGCTCAAGGATCTCACCTTAGTCGTGATATTGAAGGTGGAATAGACCACTGGTCATTCACTCCCTCCACCTACTATCCCTGCCGGTACAGAGACTCAAACCCAAGACCTTTGGGTTACATTAGTATTATTATTATTAGTAGTAGTAGTAGTAGTAGTATTTAATGAGAAATAGCTTAATCAGGGCAGTACAAAAAAAAAACACACAACATACAATTTTTATTATCTTTATTGCTTTGTTAAAATTAACATTTGGCAGATTCGGCAAAGATGTAAACTTTTGACCACAACTGTGAATTGAACATGCACAATACTTTTACATATAAATAACTTTTCCTAAGTTGAAATGTGCTATTTGAGTGTTTTTATCAGTTTGTTTTGTGTTACATGGCATATGTCAACTTTTCACATGCAAAAAAGAAATACAGTATATACTGTATTTTATATACAGCTATGGGAAAAACTTAAGAGACCACTGCAAAACTATCAGTTTCAGTGGTTTTACTATTTATTGGTATGTATTTGAGTAAAATTATTATTTTTTTTGTTTTATTCTATAAACTACTGACAACATTTCTCCCAAATTCCAAATAACCATATTGTCATTTAGAGCATTTATTTGCAGAAAATGCCAACTGGTCCAAATAACCTCAAATAATGCAAAGATAACAAGTTCATATTCATTTTAAACAACACAATATTAATGTTTTAACTTAGGAAGAGTTCAGAAATCAATATTTGGCGCAATAAACCTGATTTTCAATCACAGCTTTCATGCATCTTGGTATGCTCTTCTTCACCAGTCTTTCACATTGCTGTTGGTGACTTTATTGCTGACTTTATGCCACTCCTGGTGCAAACATTCAAGCAGCTCGGCTTTGTGTGATGGCTTGTGACCATCCATCTTCCTATTGAAGTTTTCAATGGGGTTTAGGTCTGGAGATTGGGCTGGCCATGATAGGGTCTTGATCTGCTGGTCCTCCATCCACACCTTGATTGAGTATTGTCCTGCTGAAAAAAAACAATCCTCAGAGTTGGGGACCACTGTCAAAGCAGAAGGAAGCAAGTTTTCTTCCAGAACAACCTTGTACGTGGCTTGATTCATGTGCCCTTCACAAGGACTTCACCCCAGCTGCCGTTTGCTATTCTTTTTGTAGGTCACTTGATGTCATCCTACGGTTGTTGAGTGACATTTAAATTATTTGGTGGTCATACATGCATGCCATACATGTAGAGATACTGATTCAATGGTCCCTTATTTTTTTTCCAGAGCTGTACAGTATATACACAGTATATACATATATTTACATCACCTTATCTGTCTTAAATGACCCCACCACAGACGCCTTTTTAAGCGCATTTTTACTATCTGCAAAATCAGATGCAGCTGTCCGATTGTACCATGCCTTTTGCTGTGTGGTCTGGTCTGAATCTGCTGCATTTAGCAGAGATTTCAGACCAGTCGAGATACTGACCAGCAAATATTCATTTAAGAAAGTGGTTCTCAGAGTGTGGTACGAGTACCACTAGTGGTACTCAGGCTCCCTCTAGTGGTACGCAGAGGAATCACTAAATTAAATATAAATTAATGTTAAAACACAATACATTTTAATTTAATTTTTATTTGAGTCTTTTTTTTTTTTTTTACATTTAAGTACAATACATTTGTTATTTAACTTTTAGGTACAACACATTTTAATTTAATCTTTTTTTAAGTTTTTTATTTACCTGTTTGTAAGCACTGTGCATTGTTAATGTTCAAACTGTGTATTTACAATGTTAAAGTGGCTGACAACAATAAATATTCTTATTAGGAATAAAACTGCTGCATTTTTTAACTGTGCAGAGCTGTAGCTGAATAGGTAGGCCTATTCTGTATTCTGTATTTTAATGTTGGCCATTATGGTGGTACTTGGAGAGCCAAATGTTTTCTGAGGTGGTACTCGGTATAAAAAGTTTGAGAACCACTGATTTAAGAGATCTCATCTTAAGCTGTACTGAAAATACTACAGCTTTTGAGAAAATAGGAAAGAAAACAAAACTATTAAACACAAAAAGGAAATTTGGCAGCATGTGTTGACAAAAACAGAAGGAGAAAATAACAAGTATGCCTGCTCTAATCGCAGAGGTTTTGAGAGAAATTAAAACAAAACATGAAAGAAAACAAGTAGATCAAAGTTTGATTAAATATTCACTGAACTCTGTCAAAGAGACAAAATATAAACAGCAGCACAAGCAGTCAGTCTCTTAGTTTAACTGCTCATTTGTCATTTTGCAGACATATTTATCTAAACCATCTTACAGTACACTTAACCTCAGGGTCACATGGGCTGTTGCTGTAATAATGGTCTTACTGAAAAGCACATTAATGATTGCTTGATTTAAATCTACAACAGCATTTTAAACTCGACTGACAAAGCCATTGGCAAATGGGTTAGCAATTGGCCAATTTTTATGCAATTTATTTGTTTAATTTAAAATTAAAATATAAGATAAAATAAAACTGAAATTAAACTAGAACAAACTTCAAGTGCTGCATCACACACACATCACGCATACACAAGCTTCTGTTTGTATGTAAATAAAAGCCTAAATTAAATCTGCTAATCATGTAAGGCAATCACACTTCTTCAGAAGACCTTAATCCACTCGAAGCACATGGATTTGTTATGCAGCCTTTATACTCGAGTGAACTATTTCTTAAATGTATTATTTTGTTATAGCTAACATAATTTTTAAAACTAAAAATTATGTTTTGTTTTTGTTAGTTGTTTGTTATTTTTTGTTAGTTTTGTCTATTTACAGTTCAAACGTTTTTTTTTTAAGAAATGAATACTTTTAGGCATTAAATTGATCAAAAGTGGCAGTCAATACCTACATTGTTACAAAAATGTACAGGTGCATCTCAATAAATTAGAATGTCATGGAAAAGTTCATTTATTTGTCATTCTATTAAACTTTCTATTCATAAAAGAGCAGCACTTTGCCATCACAAGACTAATATTTCATAATATTACTGTTTTTACTGTACTTTTGATTAACATTTACATTTAGTCATTTAGCAGACGCTTTTATCCAAAGTGACTTACAAATGAGGACAATAGAAGCAATCAAGACCAACAAAAGAGCCATAATACATAAGTGCTGTAACAAGTCTCAGTTAGTCTAACACAGTACACGTAGCAAGGTTTATATATATATATATATACATATATACAGTATATATTTTGATATTTATATCTATATTATGATAAATAAAAAGAAAACAAGTAGATAGAATAAAAAAAGAATAGAGAAGGCTAGTTTTTTTTAATAAATAAAAAGAAAACAAGTCGAAATAATAAAAAAAAGAAAAGAGAAGGCTAGTTCTAGAGGTTTTTTTTTTTTAATAAACAAGAAAACAAGTAGTTAGAATAGAAATAGAATAGAGAGCAAGTGTTAAAGGGTCAAGTTTTTAAAATAAAAAAGAAACAAGTAGATAAAATAGAAATATAATAGAGAGTGCTTGTGTTAGAGGGTCCAGTGTAGATGGCCATCCTCAATGCCCAGCACGGATATACTGACCACCACAGACCCCGAGCCTGCACCCACCACAGAGCCTGACCCCAAGCAAAAGCCAAAGGTCATCTTCATCCCGAAGCCCAATCACCACAAAAAGTGTTCTAGTGACAAGACTCACAAAATCGTCCATCCCTGTGGGGCTGTTAGTGGAGTTTGAGGGGATGCAATGAAGCCCTGCCCACACATACTATTGTTCCTGTTGTTTCCTGAGTGTTTAATTGGATTAATTAAAGACTGTTTTTGTTGTATTTCCTGCGTTGTGTGATTGCTTTAGCCACAAATCCTGACACTGGCATGGTTAACTTCATAAACACAATTAGCAATGTTACCGAGTAAATACCAGTCAATAAAAGACTGATAGGGGAAATAAGCCCACTCAAGCTATTCGATTAAATAATTATACTGGCACAGGTGCAGTACATGGTCTTTATTCCTTTTCTCTTGTAAAAACAAGTTAAATGTGTTTTCTTAAAGTCAACCAATAAACAAGTAAACAACAGAATACAAACAAATACTAATGCAACAACCAGTATACAAAAGAATAAGAAAACTGCATGCACACTACAAACAAGCATGCAACCAAATACAAAGGATGAACATAAACAAAATATAAAACCAAACTAAAATTATGTACACAATGCAAGCGAGATGAAATAAACTAGATACAAACCAAAATACAAACCAAAAAGCATGCAAGATAATTGCATGCACATTACATGGAACTTTTGTGGTGAAAGTGAATTAAATAAAGATAGCAGAACAGAGTGGATGAAAAAGAACAGAGTGGATGAAAAAGAAGAGGAGTTGCTGACTCAGTTGGGAAAGGAGATTGGTAAATAACCACTACACTGGGATAAATTGCATGAGTTGCTGTCAATGTTATCAATGAAGGAGGAAAATTTGGTGGATCTTCATAGAAACATCATAGAAAACGAAACTCCCACGGACAATTTGGAGAGGGCGAAAGATAGCATGCTGGATTACCAGGACCGCATTACTATGTAGAAATCCCATGCAATGAGACTGATGGAGAGATAGGTCGAACAAGAAACGGGTAAAGACATGTCAATGCAAACCACTAAAGATTGCCAGAAAGCAATTTGTCAGTTTGTCAGACTACCCAAATTAGTTATTGACAAATAAGCAAATGGCAGGAGCTTTGGAGTCAGTATGAAGCCGCTATTCATAATAATGCAGCGCTGTGTAAGAAGAAAAAAAAACTTTCTTATTTGAGAACATACCTAGCTGATACAGCAGCAAATGCAGTATCAAGGCTCACAGACAGTAATTACAACACAGCCATTGGATTGTTAAAGAATAGATTTGGAATGAAGTATATTGTCATCAGTGCTCACATATCAAAATTGCTTGATTTGACTCCTGTAAAGAGATCGCCAGACATAAAGGCCCTGAGTGACACCGTGTCTACACAGGACGCAACAGCTAAAGTCTGTCTACACTAGACGCGACAAAGCGACTGTTAAAAATCATTTGAACTTTGTGTCAGTACGTCATAAATAGAACGCGGCAGCAGTTTACTGTCGGGGATTTGTCGTGTCGCGCGGCATCCAGCGTAGACAGCATCACTGATTATAATGGATTCTATAGAATTTTGTCGCGCCGCTCGCGTCCGGTGTAGACGTTTATATAATGAGTGTGAAATTTATATTCAGAGTTTGGAATCTGTGTGTTCCATGTGACATTTATGTCAGTCTTTTGTGTTCACTGTTATTCCAGTTGATGCCAGAGGACATTGATTTAGCCTATACTTGTCAGTTTGGACTTTGGTGGTGAATGGAAAGTGCTTGAGTTTATTCAGTTTCTACAAAATGGAGTGCAAAGCAGAGAAAGACCACTGCAACTTACTAGATCAGAAAGCTCAATAAAGGACAGGCTGTTAACCAATAGATCTTTCACCAAATCTGAATAGACTCATGAACCAAGGCTCAAAAAATGTAATCTGCAGCTGCCCTGCACATTGCTAGTTATGCTCCCGAGGCTTGTGTATATTGTGAGAATCTGAATCATAATCCTGAAAATTGCTCTGAATATTCAGTGTCTGCTAGAAAAGACAAGCTGAAAAAATTGGGAAATGTTTTGTTTGTTTGGGACCTAAACATTCATCAAAGTTTTGTAGGGTAAAGGGAATTTCCTGTGCTAAGGGTGGATTGTAAGCACCACTTGTCCATCTGTGAGCAAAATGACAAGCAGTCTAATATTAACAATAACAGTGCAGAAGATAGAGACACTAGCTCTGAAGCTGTTGTGTCATTGGTGTCAAGCACTGTGAAACCAAGGGCTGATGGGCAAACGACTGTGCTGCTTCAAACTATGAAACCGTGGATAGAGGGTTCTGCAGGTAGAAAATAAGTACATTGCTTGTTGGATGGAGGCAGTCAAAGAAGTATTGTGCTAGAGAGTTTAGTGAATAGAGGGAAGCTGAAACGTCACACTTATGGAGCAGGGTGTCCTGTAATTACAGAACGCAACACTGCACAGTTGACACTTGAAAGTGTATGGAATATGATTCAAATAATAGAAATCACAGCAATTGGAACTCTTCAAGTCTGTACTGCTGTCATAAAAGTTCCTGGAGAACATGTGCAAAAGAAGCTCAAAGCTAAGGGTCTGCAACTGACAGATTTTTTTCTCTGAGGACACTAATGATTCTGAACTTTCAGAATACTACTGGCAAGTGGTATCAGGTAGAGTCGAAAGATTAACTGAATCTCTTGTAATTCTGGAAAGTATTTTTGAACGGGCTGTACAAGGACCAATTCCCATGTCTACTGTAACAGACACAGCATGCAAATTTGTTTAGAAGAAGATGTACAGATTTCGAAACAGTTGTATTCCTTTTGGGAAGTAGAGTCTTTGGGCATACTGAACAAGACAGCTAAAAGTCCAGAAGAAATAGAATCTGTACAACATTTTAACCAGACAGTAACTTTTACGGATGGACGTTATCAGGTTGAGTTACCCTGGAAACCAAATTAACCAGAACTTCAAATAACTTCAGGGTGGCTAAAAAAAGGTTTGAAAAGCTGCAGAGAAAACTAAATGCTGATGTAACATTTTACATAGAATACAGAGATGTAATAGTATTTAGACAGCAAGTAAATTACAGCAAGTAATTTGTGAAAATGTTCCAGTCACTGACTTGGAAGCAAAGAAAGACCATGCTGTGCTTAGAGAAGACAAAACAACAACTAAACTAAGGGTAGTGTTTGACGCATCCTCACACGAGGAGGGTTGTCCATCACTAAACGACTGCTTGCTCACTGGACCAAACTTGAATCCTGATTTGTTAGATGTGCTTATCAAGTTACAACTGAAAAAAATTGCATTAACTGCTGACATCACCAAAGCGTTATTGCAGATTGCTCTGGCAGAAAAAAGAAAAAGATGCTGTCAGGTTTTTATGGTTACATGGTCCTCCAACTGATGACAATAAAAAATGAGCTGTGCATTATGCGAATGTGTATAGTTGTTTCAGAGTTTCCCCAAGTCCATTCCTATTAGCCGCAACTAATAGACATCACATTCAACAATTGGAGTCAGAACAGCCTAAGGCTTTGGAAGCCTTAAACGGATAGTTCACCCAAAAATGAAAATTCTGTAATTAATTACTCACCCTTATGTCATTCCAAACCCGTAAGACATCTTCAGTTCATCTTCAGAAGACAAATTAAGATATTTTTGATGAAATCTGAGAGCTTTCTGACCCTGCATAAACAGGGTGCGATTTGTGAACAAACCAGAGGGGGGTATTTGTGATATTTTTTTTCTATCACAAATAACATTTTTATGGTAAATATTCTGATTTGACCTTGAGATTAGATAGTTTTGATATTTGACCACTATTTATGATAATACTTGGTTACAATGACACTAATAGTTATTATTTCTGCCAGGAATGCAAAATCAATCGGGAGTTAATGATATTTTGAATAGAACAATGAGACACTGTACATATTCAATCGCATTTGCTTCCATTTATCTTTGATCAGTGCTTCGCTACACAACATACAAACTTTTACTCCAAAAGTGTGCACATTATGTATTCACGTTTACTTCATATTTCTTTAAATAGAACAGAACAGCTTGCACATATGACAGTCAGCAGAAGTGATAAAAAAAGTGTTTATAACGTTTTTTGAATATGGATATTTTTCATACAAAAATGCATTGGTCCGCTAAAGGAGGCCTTAATTCAACCTTTTGGACTGTTGAACAAAAACACCCACCTACTCCCATTCTAATGCTTGGAAGAGCCAGGATAATTTTTAATATAATTCCGATTGGATTCAACTGAAAGAAGAAAGTCACATACACCTAGGATGCCTTGAGGGTGAGTAAAAAAGTACACCCACGATGCCATGTAATACTGAAAAATTATAACCCCTTTATCTCCATACTAAAATCCCAGATGGCCAGACAGTGATTCAGCTAAAATATTAGTGTCGGAGACTGTAGTGTGCACAGCAATTTTTTTAAATGCTAAGCTTAAATATGTCATATTAATTAAATAGTGCTCATAAATGGCTGCTGAGGTAGTATTCTCAAGTGAAATAAGTAGAGGCATGGACCCGGAAACAGCAGTCCTTACGTCATACTTAACAAGAGGATTCTCCCCAAGCCGTCAAACTGACGTCATCAGAGCGAGAACGCCATTCCAGAGCGAAAGCAAAATTTTCAGTTTTGGATTAAAGATTACGACGTCAGACAATTTTTTTTTCCCAGTGTATTGACTTCCACGGTTTAATTGTTCACCACAAGACTAGCAATGTGCACTAAAAAAGCAATTAGGGTCATTTTTGATTTCATGACGATTGACGAATCATTTTCAATACCACTGGCAAAACTAACACATACTGTATACTGCCATATAGATATTATAATATCTCTTTTTTTTTCATCCATTTTTTTCCCCAAGGCAATCATTATTTCAAGCTTTAAGTGGTTTAATCCAAGTCTTCTAAAAAGACACATTCGCTTTATATGATGAACAGATTTTAATGTAGGCTTTTATGTACATAGCCTACATATAAACATTGATTAATTACCATTACAAAAATCTCAATCTTAAACATTTGCTCATTCTGTGTATTTGTGTCTTTAAAATAGGGTAACTGTTGCAAAAGCTTACAGCAAAAGCAAGCATGATTTCAAATTTGATTTCAAACTGAATTGAATTTACAAAAAAAGGACAAGTACACAGTCAGTAATGAAATTATAAAACAAATGACCTGACAATACTGAATTTTCATAGGCAGTGTTTTAAGAGCCATATATGTTGTTTATTTAGATAAATGGAACATCAGATGGCTTTGACGTGCGCACAAGCAATATCGGAGTGAGAGGACAGACAGTTCATTTGTATAAGTTAGGCATATTTGAGAGCTCGCATCCAGTTCCCCTTCAGGAACTCGAGCTGCGTTGAAGTCGCTTTGGGAACGCCCTTGCGGGTGGTCACGCAAGGGCGTTCCCTTGAACATTCCCTTCGACGCAGCGTCTCGTTCCCTCGGGGAACCATGGTTACATACGTAACCTAGAGACATTTTCTGTGATTACATGACTGTGTTCTCATGTTACAATAAAGCTCTCGCCACATTTGCGAGGGAATGATTAAAATTATGCGGAATACCTGCAATCCCGCGCGGACATTCAGACTCTGTAATTGACAGGAGGCGGATGCGTGTCAAACTCACTTTCGGAGAGGAAAGAGTATGGGATGATATTAGACTCAAAAGGATTAATAGATGCACGCACAATTATCCAAGTACTGCATAAATTTTATACATGTATCTTACTAACCACAAACAAATGCCTTTCAATTTGAGTCTGTGGAATTCAGGATTAAATGATTGTGCAGCGATTTTTACAAATACAGACATGTTTGCGAATAAAAATGTTCTGTTCTGCATTAATATATCATAAATTGCTCATGCAAAAAGGAATCCGTGCATATGTGGATCAGGTGACACGCGTGCATTAACTGACGTCTAGTTCGAGTCGATCTTGTTCGGTTCATTTGGATTTTGAGACTTAATTTTCGCAGTTTACAGCATTGCACGTCCCCCACACACACAACTACCAATGAACAAGGCACAGTGCAATTCATTAATGTGTACACGATTTGAAAAATTCGCAAATGTGCGTCACTACACTGAAGCAAATGCTTTTCAACCGGTGTCTGCAGAGAGTTGAAAAGCATTTGTTTTCTACAAGTACAGCTATACTTGTAACAAAGTTCGTAGTCATGGGAAGGAGGAGGCGGGAACCGGCGAACACTTAAACAAAACTTTCATAATAAAATAAACAAACACAAAATGAAAGTAAAGCAGCAGCCCCTCCCCCCTCCGGGGGAGCCAATCACGGTGGCCACAGCGTACCTGGGGGTAAGGACAGACAGACGAGGCGAGAGAAAAGGAGACGGAAGGATGAGGAGAGACAGATACAAGAGAGGTGAGAGAGGAAAAAATAAATAAAAAATTATCGGTCCGGTTCCCGGACACACTGCCGCTTGGTCCTCAACCAGCTGAGAGGCTCTCACTCGCGATGCCATGCGATGGTACTGGACATCGTTGGTGGATGGCCCATCGCTCCTCCGCCTCCTGGCGGACGGCGATGGCTCTTCCTATTGAGGGTAGCCGGCAGCGAGTCCCCCATTCCCTGCTCCTCCCCAATCATGGCGGATGGCAGCAGGCTCCGGCCTCCTGGCGAACGGGGCCGACTCCTCCGCTCCCTCTCGGACGGCAGCCACCCCTACTCGACCCAGGTGCTCTCCGTCCCACCTCGTCTTCCACAGTTCCAGCACCACCGCCTCGGGCAGCCACTGGCGGTCTCTCCGCTTGTTCCTGCTGCCCGATCTCCTCAGCACCGCGATCCCCCTCAGCAGCGAGGGCTCTCTGACAGTGTGTCCCTCCTTCCTCCCGGGTTTCGGCACCAATGTAACAATGTTCGTAGGTCGGGAAGAAGGAGGCGGGAACCGGCAAACACTTAAACAAAACTTTAATAATAAAATAAACAAACACAAAATGAAAGTAAAGCGGCAGCCCCTCGCGGACGACTGCCGCACACTCGTCCTCTCTCGTCTTCCCCACTCGTCACAATACTCAAAAAAGTACAAGTACCCGAAAAAATTACTTAATTACCGTTACGTGAGTAGTTGTAATTTGTTACCTTCACCACTGAAGTTTGGTGGTGTTGCACCAACAAAACCTCTTTTGGATCCAACGAAATATAGCAGATTGAAAACAGTGCTGTGAATAACAGCTTAGATAAAGAGATCGCTCGATCCAGATGTAAAATCCAAGGCGAACTCACAGCAGAAGAACTACTAGCAGCTGAAAAATATTGGTTAAAGATAACTCGGGAACAAAGTTTCAGCAGATAAATATATTTGCTCAGACTAGGCCAAATGGTTGACAAAGTCTCTTAAATTAAGGATTTGAAACTCTTTTTAGATGAGAATGGACTAATTAATGTAGGAGCATGATTGCAACAGTTCAAGTTCAGTTTCTGAGTGCGGCAACCATGGGTGCTCCCCACGAAGCAAAGATACTCTGAATTGCTAGTTCAAAGTTATCATGAAACAGTGATGCATTAAAGTGTAAGAGATACACTGGTTCAGGTGAAAGAGAAATACTGGATTTTACATGTCCGACAGCTTGTGAAACAAACTGTAAGACACTGTCCTGTTTGTAAAAGATTAATAGCAAAATCAGCTCAGCAAAGTGACAGAGTTACTAAAGTGCAACCCTTTGAAATTACTGGTGTGGATTTTGCTGGTCCTTTGCATGTCAAATCAAATGAGACATCAAAAAGGCATATATTGCACTTTTTAGATGTGCTGTTACTTGGGATGTGCATTTATAATGTCAGATCAGACCACAGAGAAATTTCTCCTCGCTTTGAAAAGATTTATAGCAAGAAGAGGTCTGTGCAAAGTAATATACTTGGACAACTAATATACAACGTCCAAACCAATTTAAGAGTAACAATTTGAAAGTGAAAGTGAAAGTGACGTGACATGTGGCCAAGTATGGTGACCCATACTAGGAATTAGTGCTCTGCATTTATCTGACAGAAACCTGGCTAAAACCTGATGATTGCATTATTTTAAACGAGTATATCCCCCAAGATTAATGTTATAAACATGAGCCACGTCCAAAAGATAAAGGGGGAGGTGTTGCTACAATTTATAACAATATTTTCAGTATTTCTCAGAGGGCGGGCTTCAAGTATAACTTGTTTGAAGTAATGGTGCTTCATATATAACATTATCCAGAGAAACAAGTGTTAATGATAAATCCCCAGTGATGTTTGTACTGGCTACTGTATACAGGCCACGAGGGCACCATACAGACTTTATTAAAGAATTTGCTGATTTTATATCCGAGTTATGCTAAAACTGTAAATTCTACTCCTTGTGACAAGTATAGAACCATCACTTCTACCACAAAAGCACCCCCAGAGGCGGCCAGAGAAGCCGCAGCGACACCCAGAGGCACCTGATGAGGCTGCAGTGCCTCCAGAGGCGGTCGACGAAGCTTCAGAGCCCCCAGAGGGGGCCGACGACATCGCAGTGCCCCGCTCTCGGAAACGGAGGAGGAGGAGGACGAAGGCTTCCTCCATCCACCATGGCCCGGAGACCGTCCAGGAGCCTGCTGCTGGCCCGGAGGCCGTCCCAGAGCAGCCCAAGCTCCTTGCCCTGCCGGCACCACCCAAGTTCCTTGCCCTGCCAGAGCCGCTCAAACTCCTTGCCCTGCCAGCTCCATCCTTGTTGTCGGCTCCGTCCTTGATGCAGGCACCGCCCTTGCTGCCTGTCCAGTCGGCTCTGCCCTGGTCTTCAGCCAGGACTCCAAGACTGCTGGAGCCTCACTGGTCCGTCCCTCCAGCTCCACTCTGGCCCTCAGCCAGGACTCCCGAACCGCTGGAGCCTCCCTGGTTCAATCCTCCCGCCCCTCCCTGGTCCCTTTATTGACTGTCTGGGCTGTCCTGCTGGCACTGGCTTGGCTCCCTTCCCTCCCTCCCCTCTTTGTCTTTATGTTTTGATTTTCCTGTCTTGTGTTGTCTGTTGTTGTGTGTCGGTCTTGTGTTGTCATGTTTGTGCTGGTCTTGTGCGGTCTTGTTCCTATCTTGTTTTTGGTATTCCTCGTTAGGGACGCCAGGTTTTGTGACCGAGCCCTGACACTCCCGTCATGTCGTTGTTTTCATGTGAGCGCGTGGCTCACTACTATTAAAAGTTAAAAGCTACTATTAAAAGCCCATTACTCTGCACTACTGAGTCCTCGCCTCATCCCTTTGTCCCCTACCCTGACAGGTTGCTCCTTTATGCTTAAGGAAGATTAAGGAAAATAGTCTGACACCGTGGTATAATGAGCACACTCGCACCCTAAAGAGAGCAGCCCGGAAAATGGAGAGCAGCTGGAGGAAAACAAAACTATAGGTATTTCGTACTGCTTGGCGGGAAAGTACCCTATCCTACAGAAAAGCATTAAAAACTGCTAGATCTGATTACTTTTCATATAACCATGATATTTAAAATGAACAGGACACTTATGATAACACGACATCTAAATTCTCCAGCGCCAGTACCTGGTTGACCTCCCAGGTGGCAATATTGTGCCTTAACGCTGACACCAGTGTCAAACAAGAAGAAGATGCAGCGCGCGCAAGAATCATGTCGTCCGAGCTGGAGAGTGAGAGGCTTTGTCCACTTTATATTTAAATAAAGGGTGATTCTTTTAGGTTTGTCACAGTGCCATTCACTTAATGCCTCATCTGTGGTGGCAACGGCGCAACCATAGGTTAAAGAGCTTAAAATAGGGGTACGCAAGTTAACAGGTTAAAGTATCAGTTTTGATGTTAATATATATTCATCATACTGTTGATCTTGACAGTATTTTCTCTATTGTTATATCATAGGGCGCTTCAAAGAAGACCGAGAAGACCAGAGTCTCAGGTCAGCTGACACTTTTTGATTCTGTGGAAAGGAAGAGGAAAGCAGACATGGCTAGTGCATGTGAGGACACAGCCATCACTGAGTCACTAGCCTACTTCATTGCAAAGGACATGATGCCCTTTAGAATAGTAGAGAGGCCAGGATTTAATGCACTGATGAAAACAGTTGCTCCAAAATACAAAATCCCAAGAAGACAACACTTTTCTGAAAAGGAAATCCCAAACATGTACTTAAAATTAAGATTACCAACACTTTGGCTGAGGCCAAGCACTTTGCATTTACAACTGATCTCTGGACCAGTAATACTGGACACCCCTATATGAGCGTAACAGTTAATTTCATCACACCAGCATGGGAAATGAAAGCTGCATGTCTAGAGACTGCATTTTTACCTGATGACCGCACCAGTGAGAACATTAAAGAGACATACGAAAACCTAATTCAGTAGTCAGCAGTGTGTCAGTCAGCAGTAGTGTGTCACTACTGACAATGGCACAAATATGAAGGCTGCATTTAAATCCCTCCTCCCATCGAACTGGCTCAGCTGCTTTGGACAATTTAAATCTTGCACTTGGAAAGGCCCTGAAGATTGACCAAGTGGATGCTGCTGTGAGGGCTTGCAGGAGTGTCGTCCAAGGATTTAACCACTCATGGAAGAGAAGGAGAGAGCTGGCGAAAAAGCAAGCAGAACTTAATCTTCCTCAACATACCTTGATCCACGACGTTGTGACTAGATGGGGGTCTACGTACGACATGATTTCTAGGTAGGTTTGAATTTCTTGTGCATGGCAATAATCCTGTTCATTTAATTATTCTGTCAGTGTCAACTCAGCATAAGCTTTCTTATGCTTAAAAGGCAAAGGGTGCATGAAAACAAAAATGTAAATGAAAACAACAGATAAAGAAATGCTTTAGTTTTACAAACTCACTTGCCTTTTCTCACTCTGACACACGCACACACACACATCTGCTGTATGCTTCTCAGCAAGCCTGTTGTGTAGATTAGGAACATTTTTCTAACTTCATCTAATATAATGTTTGCAGATTTGTTGAACAACATGCTGCAGTGACAGCAACTCTCATGGCTGACAGAAATACCAGGCATCTTGTGCTAAGGGGGTCACACATCTCTACACTTGAGGAAACATGTAAGGTGCTGAAGCCACTCAGAACCTTTATTGATTCCCTGGCTGCAGAGACCTGCATCACAATCTCATCCCTGAGGCCTGTCCTTCAGCATCTGACTGAATCCATCCTGGCAGAAAAGGATGATGTCAGCAGCCTGGTGAGGAGCATGAAACATGAAATCTGCAAGAACTTACAAGAGCGGTATGAGGATTCCAATATGGCTAATGGTGAGTAGGCCAGTACCACACATTTCTCCAACCTCACCTTATTCATAGTCTTATATCATTACTACTCATCATGACTGATTGTGTTTTATGAGCTCCGTTAATAATGAATGTTCTCTTTGGTTCATCTACAGTGATTAACATGGCCTCCGTACTTGACCCCCGCTTCAAGTTGAACTTAATGGAAGAGGCAGATTCAATTAAAAGACATCTAGAGCAGCATCTCACGCAGGAGTCTTCTGACAATGTAGGTAGCACTTGTACTCTCTCACAGGAGTCTTCTGCCAGAGGAGAATGTGAAGATGAGGGGATCAGTGTCTCTATCCCTGAGGCCCCAAAAGGCTTGGCTGGTATTCTCAAAATGATAACAATGAAAAAACAGAAGAACAAACAATCAGCAGACATGGTAAAATCTACACCAGCATTTCAAGAAGTTTCTGCATACACAGCCTTGCCCACTATTTCTGTGGATAAAGACCCACTGCAGTGGTGGAAAGACAATGAGGAGGATTTTCCAAGGTTGGCAAAACTGGCACAGAAGTGTTGCTTCAGAAAGACTTTTCAGTTCTTCAGGAAACATTCAGACAGTGTTTCGCTCCAGTTTGAAACCAGAGAAACTTAACATGCTTGTCTTCCTTCATAAAAATTTGCCATAGATTGAGAATGTAAGAAGTGAAAATGCATGTGCCCTGTTTAGCTGTATCCTTATGTTCGTTGCATGGGTCAAAAAATAAAAACAAAATAAACAAAGTAAAAAATTATTTGACTGATAAAGTTTTTCCCCCAAAGGTTTCTATAGATATTGCGATATATTGATATCTTGAATTCTTTTGGCCACAATAACTGTGGTGTGAAAAATCTAATATCGTGACAGCCCTAATTGACACAGCATTTTCCTAATTAATGCTGTACAGTTGCTTTGACACAATCTGTATTGTTAAAAGCGCTATATAAATAAAGGTGACTTGACTTGACTTGACAGAGGGCAGACCAAGATTTGAAAGAACTGTAGAAGTCCTTTAAAATCTCTTAGCTTACACATTTCTTTTCATCAAGGTTTATTACTTGCAAATTTATTGTGGAGAGTGCTACTTGGTGGGGAGGATTTTGGGAGAGGCTTGTTAGAAAAAAAAGTCCTAGAAAAAGCCTCACTAAACTTTGAAGAGATGACTACTATTTTGACAGAAGTGGAAGTGGTTCTGAATTCTAGACCACTTTCATGTATACACAATGGCACAGATGAGCCCCAACCTTTAACACCTTCACATTTCTTTTTAGGAAAAAGACTAACCTCTGTAACCTCTCTGCCACCCAAAACTATGGTCTCAGCATCTACTTCCTCAAATCTGACCAAAGAGCATGCTTGTTTACTAAAGTACTGACAGAGACTCCTAACTACCTTTGGGAACAGTTGGCATAAAGACCATTTGCTGGACTTAAAGTCAGCACACATAAAAGTGATTCAATAAAGGCTACTAATGTCATGCCTCTGGACTGGTTGTTGTGCTCTGTGACCCAGTTTCTTCCCCATGTGTTCCGCTTCCCAGTTAATTAGTCATTCAGTACACCTGTGTTTGTTAATTATCCCTTGCATTTAAGTTCGAGTCTGTGCTGTCTGTCCTTGTCCGAGATTATACGTCAACCCTGGTGTTTCCTGTGCTCCTGTCTGCCCCGTGTAATTCCTTGGATGTTTGGATTAAAAGACTATTGTTTCGTGTATCCCTGGTCTCCTCGCTCCTTGCCTTAAGGGAAGTGTGACAGAATCTCGGACCAAAATACAGTTACCTCCGTGTCTCCCCTCCGTTTTGTTTCCGAGTTTTTTCTCTCAGTGTTTTTGTTTCCGTTGTGTGCCCGTATGGATCCCCTCCTTCGCCCCGAATTCCTCCTCCTCCTGCTGGAGCAGGGGAAAATTCGCTCGAGGGTCATACCAGACTGTTTCTGGCTATTGCCCATCTCACCACCTACCCGGACGACGCGCTCTGCGCGTTCTATGACGCCAGCCTCAACACCGCGTGCAGAGCACCCTCGAGCTGAATTCGCCACCTTTGTGGAGTGGACACTGGCGAGAAATGGATCTCCGTTCCCCGCCAGTTCCCAGGAATTAAGCCCACCGCTGACGGAGAGCCAGAGCCCGCCGCGACCGACGAGCCATCCTGTGCTCCTGTCTGCCCCGTGTAATTCCTTGGATGTTTGGATTAAAAGACTATTGTTTCATGTATCCCTGGTCTCCTCGCTCCTTGCCTTACGGGAAGTGTGACAACTATGCTGAAGGAACGTGATGATGTCGTAATTGGAGAGGACAAGGTACCTCGTCAGACTTGGAAAATGGGAAAAATTGAAAAACTAAATTCAGAATGAGATGGCCTGGTGCGCTCATGCAATATTCGTACTTCATGAGGCAGTGTGTTAAGACCTGTGCAATTAATATATAATTTGCAGCTAGTTTCATTGATCATCCTTGAAATGAGAATTGATGAACCTAGTTCATCGGGTGGGAGGACACTGTAACTTTTGCTATTAAATAATTATTTTATTTCCTGAATATAAGTACATACTAAGTGTGCTGATAACCTTGTTATTATTTTTAGCCTCGTCACGTCCTCTCGTCACTATGTTTCTTCTTTTTTCTGAAGTAAACAAACTATGACATCCATGTATTCCTAGAACTTTCACTAACAAGTCATTTATTTATATATTTAAATTAATACATTACATTGGTTAATTTATTGACAAATTGGTGATTATTTTAATTTGTGGAACTCCTAGTCCTCAATATTCAAAATTTCCCATGCATTAGGGCGTATAATTCAGCCTGCACCATTAGTGCTATGAACATGAATGAGGGGCCCAGCCCTGTAAGGGTTTAAGGTTTAGACCTACTTATTGTTCATTTGGCAACATAAAAACTCTAATATTAATATCTGAGAGTTATAAAGTTCTAATAAGTTCTGCAGTAAAATGTGATTAAAGTCTAGCTAGTACAGTGGCATGTCAAAGCTCAGCTGTACTGAGTTGTTTAAAGTCAGCTTAGTGAAAGAATGCAGGCAACACAGATCTCACCGCCACAGGGTCTCATGCCAGAATGTGTGTGCGAGTGTGTGTGTGTGTGTGTGTGTGTGTGTGTGAGAGAGAGAGAGTGAGAGAGAGAGAGAGATCGCAAAATATCTGCGAGTGCCAGTCATAAATACGTTTAAAAATAACTTTTGTGACAGTATGCTAATTTAACCTAGTTATGCTGATAGACTTTTTTTGGAGTGCATGTTAGAGATCCAGTACCTGTCACTATTTGAATCCAGTGACTTGCTCCTGCACATGACTATGGCAATCTCACACTTTGGGTTACCAGCACCTGGAAAAGAAAGAAAAAAGAAAAAACACCTCATTGGCACATTTTTTAAAGAAAGGCTAAAAGAGCATTTACGACTAAGTAACTTTTGCAAACAGTAATTTTTTGTCCCCCATGAGGAAAACAGCTTATAATTAAGTTTTTTGAAAATCTAAACATTTTACAGTTTGTACTGCCCTATGGGAAGTCCCTATAAAACATGGAAACCAGTGTGTGTGTGTGTGTGTGTGTACCTGGTATTCCCTATGTTATGGGGACCACGTGTACCCACAAGGATAGTAATACCAGTAGATTTTGACCTTTGTTTTGTTCCCAGGATTAAACAAGCTTATAAATAATACAAAATATTTTTTAAATCTAAAATTTAAAATTTTTGTGTGAGGGGTAGGTTTAGGGGTAGGCTTAGGGTAAGGGGATAGAAAATACAGGTTGTACAGTATAAATATCATTACACCTATGTAATATCCCTATAAAGCCAGAAGAATGTGTGATTTTTCACAGAACTCAACTAGACTCTCTGATAGTTAAATGTCATATTTCAAGTAGACATTAAGAAAAAATCACTTCCTCACTTTGGATCACTTCCTCCTCACTCTTAACCTCAACATGGTTCCTGACACAACACATACCCCTCCTCATGTCATCTTTCGACTTAACCTACGCTCACTCACCCTCCCGGCTATCTGCTATGGTTTCATCTTTGCTTCCTCCCCCTAAACAGTTATTATCTCTTGATGCTAACAGTGCTACTGATACTTTCCACACCACAATCTGTCAAGCACATCTTACCAGCAAATATACACTCATTCACATCCTTCTCTTCACTCTCTGAGGTAGAAGGCAGAATCTCATCCTTTCTAATCATCCTACTACTTGTCTGCTTGATCCTATTCCATCGCATCTCCTTCAAGTCATTTCTCTGCAGTTGTACCTGCACTCTGCAGTTGGAGCTAGACTGACTGCAGAACGCTGATTGGTTTACAGAGAATCGCCACTTACGCGTGCTACAAGGGGAATTTTAAATACACAGCCGAAACAAGACACCGTAATATTAATACAATGCCGGCGTGCAACGTAAAAACATTAGCTTATGTTAGCTTACCCTAATAGGATCTGCTGTATGTCCTCCATTGTTGTTTACAGCTCTTTGCATGAGAATGACGTCGATCGCTAATTTCCAGCGTACACCATGCCTATCAAGTGACATCGATTGCAAGTTTCTGGCATACACCACGCCTACCAAGTAAGGATGCTATTGGCAGTGGAAATGCAAGCCTGATCAGGGTTACCCCTACGTACTTTACTGTACTGTACTATACTATACCATACCGCTCGGTGGAAACGAGCCATTACAAAACTACAGACCGGTTTGCCTTCTTCGTTTCATTGAAAAAAACACTTGAACGAGCTGTGTTCAACCAAGTCTCTGCCTTTCTCACACAGAACAACCTCCTCGACAGCAACCAGTCTAGTTTCAGAAGTGGACATTCAACCGAGACTGCCTTGCTCTCAGTTGTTGAAGCCCTAAGACTAGCAAGAGCGGATTCCTAATCTTCAATACTTATCTTGCTGGATCTGCCCGCTGCTTTTGACATGGTTAACCACCAGATCCTCCTGTCAACACTATTTGCAAAAGACATCTCAGGAACCACACTCCAGTGGTTTGAGTCTTACCTATCAGATAGGTCCTTCAAGGTATCTTGGAGAGGTGATGTGTCCAATTTGCAACATCTAACTACTGGGTTGCCTCAGGGCTCAGTTCTTGGACCACTTCTCTTCTCTGTTTACATGGCATCACTAGGTTCTGTCATTCAGAAACATGGCTTTTCATATCACTGCTATGCTGATGACACTCAACTCTACCTCTCATTCCATCCTCATGATCCGAAGATAGCTGCTCGCATCTCAGCTTGTCTAACAGACATTTCTTGCTAGATGAAGGACCATCACCTTCAACTCAACCTTGCCAAGACAGAACTGCTTGTGGTTCCATCAAACCCATAATTTCATCACAATTTCACCATCCAGTTAGGCACATCAACCATAACTCATTCAAAAACAGCCAGAAATCTTGGAGTTATGATTGATTTTGCTTTATTCAACATTCAGAAGATCAGGCCCTTTCTTTCGGAACATGCTTCACAACTCCTTGTTCAAGCTCTTGTTCTGTCCAGGCTGGACTATTGCAATGCTCTCTTGGCAGGTCTTCCAGCCAGTTCTATCAAACCTTTACAATTAATCCAGAACGCGGCAGCAAGATTAATTTTTAATGAGCCGAAAAGAATGCACGTCACACCTCTGTTTATTGATTTGATCTGGCTACCAATAGCTGCTCGCATAAAATTCAAGGCATTAATGTTTGCCTACAAAACCACCACTGGCTTTGCACCCCTTTACCTAAATGTAAATGTAAAAAAAAAGGCTTGATATTAATGTAATTTGTGATGTTACCAAAGTTAACTTAGTTCCTACAAGGAAATAACAATTCTGAAGGTTTGGCAGCTTTTATAAACCATTATCTGTGGAATGTCTGTTAATCAAAGCTTTTATGCAATAATTGAAACTCTACATTTTTTTTTTTTTAATTTTGGCTCTGCACCCCTTTACCAAAATTCATTACTTCAGACTTATGTGCCCTCTAGAAGCTTGCGTTCTGCAAGTGAACGTCGCTTTATTGTGCCATCCCAAAGAGGCACAAAATCACTATCACAGACATTTAAATTAAATGTTCCCTCCCGGTGGAATGACCTGCCCATCTCAATCCGAGTCCTTGGCCATCTTCAAGATTCGGCTAAAAACACATCTCTTCCATCTTTATTTGATCCTCTAACTCTAGCACTCTCTATTCTAATTCTATTCTTTAAAAAAAAAAAAAAAAAAACTTGCCCCTATTAGACTTACACTCATTTATTTACTAACTACATGTTTTCTGAAAGAAAAAATAATAATAATAATTTAGTCACTTATTTATTATAGTTGCTTTGGATAAAAGCGTCTGCTAAATGACTAAATGTAAGTGGTTGTCAGGACATTGTTATGGGCAACATGTCAAGTGTCAAGTGTTCTGTTATATCAGTGGTGAGGGCTGTTGTTGTATTTAAATGTGGGTTTTGAATGCGGGATTTGAAAAAAAAAAAAAAGTAAATACTGTACAATTAAGCAAAGTTAATAACAGCCTCAATTAGGCACAGCATGCAGAGTTGGTTTCGCATTGTATGAAAACATAGCAGAAGACAGTGAAAGGTTTTACAGAGGGAAATTACATGAATTAAAATATTAATTAATTATATGAATGTATCACTGAAGAGAACTGTGATGAAGCAATAAGTGTATGGCGTTATTTTAATGACAAATGTCGAGAGCGCATTATTGTAGCGCGAAGGCACTTAAATATAATGCGCGAGCGCGAATCTCTCCGCTCGCAGTTATTGTACTTTGTTTTACTAGGCCCACTTTATGTCTTTTATGTTTGTATTTTATTATTTTCTGTGAATGCAAATATGCATCTCTCTGTAAAGTACTTTGTAAACACTGTTTTAAAAGGTGCTATATAAATAAAGCTTTAACAAATCAGACCTCCACGACTGACCGATGCAAATGCGTGAAATCTAATTGGCTGGGAGGGAAGTGAACCCGGAATTCTTTTGACAATCAAAGGGATCTTTAATATCTTTCCAGTTTAATAATATTTAGCAATGTTAATGAAATGTAGCCTATATTAGAAATGGCTAGGAATTGGGTGCTTGGATGATTTGTACATATATGTTGTTATTGATAAAGACCAACCAGGACAGACAGAGGTTATATATATAAAAACAACAAATTCATATGCTTTTTTGTTTGTTTAGATAACTCGTTCAGAGAGGTTTGACCAAACTGTTAAACTAGGTTATTTCCAAATCATCCAAGCACCCGATTGATTTCTAATGTTTGATTATTACTGACTAAGTAGTACTGAATTGTAAAGAAATTACAGACCCATCTTTGAAATCTGATTGGTTGATAACTTTTGACAACGTTTAATTCGTGTGCGAAAAGAATTAATATCTAGCGCATGAGGATAGAGAGATTTGCGAGTGCACAGGACACAGTTTGAGTGCGCACACTTTGAGCTAGAGGATAGACACGTTTTAAGTGCGCGCACTCTCTCTGGGCGAGAGCAGCGTGTATCTGAGCGTGCACGTCCGGTTTTGTGCGAGAGCAAAGGAAATCCGCGTGCGAGCGGAGAGATTCGTGCTCGCGCATTATATTTATGTGCTTTCCCGCTACAATTATGCGTTCTCAACATTTGTCGTTAAAATAACGCCATATAAGTGCAGCGCCACTTTGTGTATACTGGATTTGCATTTTCACTCAGCCTGTCTGCCGTTTTTTTTTTTTTTTTCAAACCAGTGCAAAAATCAGACCAAATTTTCATGCACAGTTGTAAATTTTATCGGGTTGATGTAAAATAAGCTAATGTGCATACTAAAAATAGAAACAATTCGGACAATAAAGAATCTAGAATTATTAACATTATTAAGTGCAAATAAAATACCTACAATCATTCATCATTTTGACTCATATCTCTTTTCTTAAAAATGGCTTTCATTCTGACATTTGAGGTTTATCTTTTTTTTTTTTTCCAAAACTTTATTTTAATATGCAATACATGCCAGGGGATAACATGTTATGTTGTAGTCATCTAACCAACATTTTTTGTTCATTTAAAATCTGTTGATTGTTAATGTCATTATTTTAATTGTTTCTGCTGTTGTTGCATTTACTTATTTATTTAATTTTATTGGGGTCATTCAAAATTTAGAATGTTAAAGTAGGGGTCCCTGGGGGAAAAAAGGGTTGGGAACCACACCATATGACACCTTGTATACACAACTTGATAATGTCTGGATTTAAAAGGATAGATGCATATTTTTTGCAAGATACATTTTAAATAATGTAGTAACTCATAATGTAATAACTCAGCATACTGTAATAACGACATACAATGTAATAAACATATATAATGTAATAAGTATTACATTATTAATGTAATAAAATATTCATAACATAATATGCGCAACGCTGCGCAACGCTGACCCCGTACGTCATGCTCCCGGAACTGCTTCTGTGTACAACTGCTGGCGCAAGCTAGATTAAAGTGATTATTACGTTTTGAATATGGATATTTTTCTTACAAAAACGCATCGATTCGTTACAGGAGGCCTTTGTTCACCCCCCGGAGCTGTGTGAGACACTTTTTTTTATGGAAAGGTGCTTTTTATTTCACATCTTTTGGACAGAAGCAATGCAACACCCGCTGAGTGCAACGATAGAGCTTGAAAGATCAAAGACAATTTTTAATATAACTCCGACTGGATTCGTCTGAAAGAAGAAAGTCATATACAACTAGGATGCATCGGGGGTGAGTAAAACGCAGCCTAATTTTCATTTTTGGGTGAACTAACCATTTAAAGGGGTCATATGATGCGATTTAAATTTTTTTTTTAAACTTAAACCGCATAAACATATTTCATTACACGAAATACACAAAATAATGTTCTTTTTAGCAACCTATGACCCCTTTAACATATGTATTTAATGTTTTTTGTTGGTTAACATTAAAGGGGTCATATGATGCTATTTCAATTTTTCCTTTCT
>NW_015542347.1:1795756-1800800 GCF_001515605.1 Sinocyclocheilus anshuiensis
TTGCATAACGCCGCCCAAATGTTCACGCAAAGAAATAAGGCGTAACATTTATTCTCGTTGTAGTATTGTTGTTGCCTCCGCTGCCATGTCGTGAAGGCGCTGTGTGTTTCGTTGTGTACTTTGTTTGGCCTTCCAAAAGAGGACGATATCTGCTTCGTCATGCCTGGAGCTGATCCGTGCTGGTCGCCTCGAAGGCTCCCGTCGAGCAGCCAGAAGTGCTGGGCCCACAGATCGGGCCGAGGATGCCATATTGTCCAGTTTGCTGAGTCAGCTCCGATAACCACAACTGGTTCATCCAGAGAGGGGCCACCAGGAGAAGCTTGTGTTTTTGTTCCCTTACTCGCCTGTGGGATCAGGGCGATCGAGGGAAAAGCATAAAGAAGGAGGTTGGGCCAATCGTAGGCCAACGCGTCCCTGGTCTTTGAGAAATAAATAGTTGAGCCGCTTCCAGGAGGCGCTCTACCAGAATGAAGAGACGCTGCGAGCAGAGGCCTCCCTGGCGATTTATGTAGGACACCACAGGCATGTTGTCCGATCAGATTAGCACATGGTGCCCCCTTTAGGACTGGCAGGAAGAACTGACAGGCTCGAAATACTGCTAGCATTTCCAGGCAGTTGATGTGAAAGCCTTTTTCTGCCTTCGACCAGTGGCCAAAAGTCGGTATGCACTCACACAGCACCCCCCAACCTGAGTTGGAGGCGTCTGTCATGACAACTGTCCTTCTGCAAACCATCCCCATGGCCATGCCCTGTTCCATCCAGCGGGAGCTCTTCCAGGGGTCCGGATAGAGCCGCTCGATGTAAAGAGGGGCACTGATCCTTTTGTGTGAGACACGGATCGAAGCGCAGCGGGGAGAGCGAGTACGCAGGCTCTGTGTTGGCGTGAGATCACTCAGAACCGGTTGCTTAGCTCCCAGGCTTTGCTGTTTCAAAGCCTGGGAAGGAGAAACGGGAGAGCGGAGCTGCCTTCAGTGAACGGCGGTCCGCGAGTGGAGAAGAGCGAGACTCATGCTCTGAGTGAGCATTCTGTCTCAGTGAGCTCACAGCTCACTGCCCTTCTGCAGCGGATTAAAGTGTAGCGGGGAGGGCTGTAAATTTTGTCATAATTTTTATCATCAGATATTAGTTTTAGCTCGTCAACGTCTATATATATATATATACTGCCGTTCAAACGTTTGGGATCAGTAAGATTTTTAATGTATCAAAAACAGCACTGAATTTTCATCAGTTATTACTCCAGTTTTCAGTGTCACATGATCCTTCAGAAATCATTCTAATATGCTGATTTAGTATCAGTGTTGAAACAGTAAAGATGCTTCATATTTTTTGAAACTTTTTTTGGTGATACTTTTTTTCTTTGATTCTTTGATGAATAAAAAGTTAAAAAGAACAGCATTTATTCAAAATAGAAATCTTTTCTAACAATAAAGTCTTTACTATCACTTTTTCTCCATCTAACATATCCTTGCTAAATAAAAGTATTAATTTCGTAAAAAAAAAGAAAAAAAATACTGACCCCAAACTTTTGAATAGTAATGAATATTGTAACACAAGTTCTATTTTGAATAAACACTGTTCTTTTTAACTTTTTATTTATCAAATAATCTTGAAAAAAGTATCATATGTCCCAAAAAATATTAAGCAGCACAACTGTTTCCAACATTGATTATAAATCAGCATTTCTGAACTTTTGAACTTTTCTCACAATGTACAACTTTTTGTGGTCAAATAAAAAAAAAAAAATCTTAATTCTACATCTAATATATTCTAATTCTATTCTAATATACATTCTTTTAACTAAAGCCTAAGTATATACAATAATTAATGTACTGTGATAATACTAATAATATCAACATAACTACTACTTCTACTACTACTACTACTAATAATAATAATAATAATAATATTGCAAAAGAGATTTTAATCTCAATGAGTTTTTAACCTGGTTAAATAAAGAAATTAAATGAATAATAGCATGAATATTTTAATCTGGTGCTTTTTGAATAAGTATTATAAACATACATTTAAAATGTATTGTAAGGGAATTCCAATGTTTCATGTTTAAAATTATGACAATATAAAATATGTAATACATTTCTCATTATACAGAAATAATTATTACATTATGTCCCCATGATTTTATTAAGTTTTAAGAAATTACATTACAATAATTACATTATGAACATTATTACATTAATAATTTAATACTTATTACATTGTATGCCGTTATTACAGTATGCTTAGTTATTACATGAGTTGCTACAAGGTCACAATGTGAGCTTTGGCATTTACTGTTCTTTCTGTAAAAGAAAGAACAGTAATTTTTTTTTTTTGTGCAACAATGTCTGCTTGTTCATTTCTGATAATGCACCTATGTCTTGGAATCCAGCAGAAAATTATTCTGTAATTGAGCTATAAGAACTCGATTTGATTAATAGGTCAGCAAGTGCAACAATGTCTGCTTGTTCATTTCTGATAATGCACCTATGTCTTGGAATCCAGCAGAAAATTATGCTGTAATTGAGCTATAAGAACTCGATTTGATTAATAGGTCAGCAATTATTGGATAATTTGTATTCAAAGGTCCAAGTGCATGCAGGCAGGATTTTGAGTCGGTATACACTATAAATGTCATATAAGCTAATAACCTAACCCTAACCCTTTGTTAAGAGTTGAGGGGTCTCCTCTAGAGGGAGCTCTTTCTCAGACTGACATGGATTTTGCACATGCACTGCTGAGTGTAGCACAAGTTTTTATTGTACATGCACTGCAGTTGCTAGCATGTGCATGCACTTACACACACACACACAAACACATGCAATGCTCAAAGCCCTTTTAACGAAAATTATTCACAGACCGCCATAATGTACATAATGACTCATAGCTGTAATAATTTACAGCAAAGTGAAGCATGCACAGGCCTGGGGCCAATCTGTGATTCAAGGGACAGATGGGTGTGTCCCACAATCATTCTTTTCTTGTTTATTGTCCATTATTCTGCAAAGGACATAAGAATATGATACTGCCCAGACAAAAAGTGTAAAGGCTCAGTTTAGTGTGAATGTATAAATGCTGGATGTGATAGGAGAAAGAAAGAAAGAAAGAAAGAAAGAAAGAAAGAAAATATTTTTGTCTTGTTTTTATGTACAAATATATAAACATCCTTAAAAACAAAAATCTTGTTTTGTAAATCCTAAAAATACATACATAATCTAAGACTGAACCAACACTGAATCAATCTTAATGACATACATACCAAGACCAACCAATACCAAAAAAGCAACTTTTCATGCCTCTTTAGTGATTTTTTTCCCCCAAATTTTATCCAGTTTCTGTCACTGCCCCATGAGTGTGAGGTTTTGCTTTCCTGCAGCAGTTCAGCTGCAGTTTCCAACTGTAACATATGAGACAGATCAATTGAGATTCACTAACTGTTGTTTTAGATGAGCTATAGTGGGACATCAGCTTTAAATAACACCGAGGTAAAGATGCAACATTATGCAAAAACAAAAACAGACAGTGGTTTACCACTGCTGTGCACATCTTGTTATAAAACATGACATGAATAAATTCTTGAAAAAAAAAGGAGAATCTACCTATGAACATATGCACCATTATTACCATTGGGGATTACCATAAACCACTATTGTTTTTATATAAAGCTACTGTAATTACACTTACAGTAAACCAACCCAAATAAATAAACAGTCCCACACAGTTTATGTTAAAACGATTTAAAATTACAATAGTCTACATAAAAAATTAATAAAAAATAGATAGATAAAAATGAAATAAATTCACAAACAAACAATTTAACACCAGGTTATTATGTAACCATGGGAAATTAAAACACAAGTACCCACAATCTCCCACAAGGCAGCATTTGCTGACACTGTGACTCATATGCATTATGAGAGCACTTGGACAAGACGTTGAATCCACAATTCCACACATAACAGAGACACACCTTAGATCCAGATAGACACACACACCCTTGAAACAAACACTCAACACTTCACAATTTCTGGAAAGACTAGTGTTTTTCCTAAGGAACAGATAGTCACTAGCCTGCATGCATGTTTGTGTGTGGGTGTGTATGTATATGTGCTGGCAACGGCCCTTACATTAGTAATTCTTCTGATGAAAACACAGGTTGTGTTTCTCAGGGTGTGATATAACAGACTTGTCCTTTCATGTCTGCAGGTTGTCCCCGTACAAGCCGCCAAACACGCGACCGTACGCTGCACTGTGCATTCCATAACGGCCAAACTCTATCAAACAAACAAATCACGCAGGGCCTCCGGAATGCTAGCACTCTCAAATAACAGGTTTAGTTCAGATGAGCTACTGCAAGGAATTACACCAATCAGACGAGACCCTCCATCCAACAGTTTATTTCACCCTTCACAGCTAATATCCTCAATGAACATGACATTCTTTAGAAAAATAATCACAGCAGCTATTTTTCTACGCAAACAAACCAAATGACTGCACTTAGGAAAGAGCAGTTAAAAGACTGTAAAGTTAATTATGCACAGTGATTTCCTGCATCAATGCCTGTAATTAGTTTGGGAAATATGCCAGTTGGGAAAAACACCTCTAATCTATTCCTCCAGTTTTAAGGTCTTATCCAGATTAGAGCAGCACAATGATTTAGATTTTTTCCTTTCCAAAACTGTATGCATTCTGGTATGCATGAACAACAAATGCTTCTATGAATGACCTGGTAACATCAGAAGCACCTTTTATTATGGGTGCATAAGGTTAACAATATAAACCTATGCACTGGGTGTGACACTCAAATATTCACATTACGATCTCAGAGTCAGATCATATGCTCATGCAAATATATAACTTAAAGCATAAAAAAGAACCACATCTGCAGCAGGAATATTCTTGTTATTTTAATGTGTGTGTGTATGTATATCTCAATGCTGAACTTATTTTCATTTTGTTTACTCCGTTTAAACACATAAAATTAAAGTTTACTTAATCTGTGTGCTGGAACTAAATGAATCATTTTTGTTGGGGGGGGGGGGGGGGG
>NW_015542347.1:1800981-1801328 GCF_001515605.1 Sinocyclocheilus anshuiensis
TGTGGGGGGGGGGGTGGTGTTTACCACTGTGTTGAAGAGATAGGTTGTTGGTGATTACATGAATGAACAATATAATGTTTTTTCACTCAATAAGAAAGTTGTGCCTTGGTCTGAAGATGATCTGAGTTGAATTTGGTGATGATCAGGCCAGTGGTCTAGGAGGAGTTAGGAAAAGTAGGTTTGCACAGTGAAATCAACATGGCAGTATGGACAATTATGACATAATTAGTATCACATTCTCGGCATGATCTTAGAATTTGTTCATGCATTATTCGAGAATGGTTTGACTAATCAACTCGAGTTCTAATAAGCTAAAGATTTTTTTTTTTTTTTTTTTTTTTTTAGTA
>NW_015542347.1:1801653-1811261 GCF_001515605.1 Sinocyclocheilus anshuiensis
TACTCATTTAAAATGAGAGATAATTTTCATGATGACAAAACACCACATAGGGTGCAAACGAATTGTCCTTAAGCCAAGGAAACACTGGTTTCTAGCCCTTACAGTTCAAACAAAAGTTATTAACATACGCATGAGTGCAAATTTTGATAGTTGGTGGCACTACTGTGATTGAGTTAGAGACTCCAAAATTGATGTGGTTAATGTTCAGACTGCCCTCTATCTGTGTGCCAGTTTTCACAACTTTGTTACCATATGGTTCTATGGGCTGCTGAGGAAGTAGAAGAGGAGGAAGAAGAAGAAAAACAGAAAGAAGAAGAAGAGGAAGAAAAGAAGATCAAAAGCAAAATGACTATTTAAATTAGATGCCTATGCACCTTCACCTTAAGATTTTTTCAAATTAATTTTTGCCATTAATATAACCCTTTTAAAATGAACCACAGTATTAACATTAGATACGTACGCATTTATATACAGAAAAAATATATTGGTTTATTTTCTTTTGGAGTTGGACTGCATAAAGTATCCATCATACATGCAAACTACTTCAATACAGTTTAAAACAACCTCATGAGTCTTTGTGTTGTGTTGTGTGTTGTGTGTTGTGTGTTGTGTTGTGTTGTGTTGTGTTGTGTTGTGAATATACCGAAATTCTTCCGCTTGAAGATTATCAGGAAAACACAGAGAGGGTCTCTGTAACCTGCAAGAGGAGGTTAATCTTTATTTTCTTGCACTCTTTTCGCCTCCTTTCTCTCTCCCTCCTCTACAAATAGTTTCCTCTGACGCACATGCAAACACACACCCATGGCCGTCCTCTTGCCCCATCTGCAATTATCAACAGAGTGTTTCACTTCTCTAGGTTGAAGGCAGCTCTTTCCAGGACAGAGTGTGACTCAGACGCTACAGAGGTAAGACACACTGCTGCATTTGCATTTCACATTCACATCAAAACTGCGGGTAACTCAAAGTCAAGGGTTTTGATCACTTTGTGTCACAACGACACAGGGGACAGGCATAATTTTACAGAATCATCATTGAAAGTAAACACTGGATTAAGAATACAGTAAACAATTAATTTAATAAATTTGGACATTTATTATGCTTTTTAGTCAGTATTTAGATTTTTTTAGTTGGATTTCTTTTGCAGTTAGTTTCCTTCACTGTCATCTATTTAGTCAAGGCAAAGTCCTGCTTACCGATCTTCAAAATGGGTTTATGACAGGGAAGGTAAAGTTCAAAATAAACACATTTCAGGAACACATTTAAATATGACTATGAAAAAAAAATGTCTTTGCAAAAAAAAAACTTGTTTCTGTATGCTAGTGAGAAAGCAGAATGGAATGAGGGTTTACCTGTGCAGTGTTAAAGTGACAGGATAAAAGCGTGTAACATACCCTGAGCTCCATAATAGACTAAAGTAATACAATACAAATTCTGTCATGGATTCAAGAATAAGAACAATAGATCACCTTTTTACATGCTTATTAAGCCTAAAGCCTCAGACATACTTTCTGCATTAACAGTTAAACTGTAACTTTTGAAACAAACTGTATACAAACGTATATAGAATAGAATAAAACACTTTGACACTGTCAAATGTTAACAGAACATGTTTGTTGTTAATGTAATGGACTACACTTGGATGCTTGTGGTTCACCCAAAAATGTAAATTCTGTCATGATTTACTCACCCTCGGTTTCTTCCAAACCTGTATGAATTTCTTTCTTATGCTGAATACAAAAAAACAAACAAACAAAAAAATATATATATTTTGAAGAATAAAAAAAAATAAAAATAACGTGTGGCCAAGTATGGTGTCTCATACTTGGAATTTGTGCTTTGCATTTAACCCATCCAAGTGCACACACACAGCAGTGAGAAGTGAACAAACATGCACACACACACCGTGGACACACACCCGGAGCAGTGGGCAGCCAATGCTGCGGAGCCCGGGGAGCAGTTGGGGGTTCGGTGCCTTGCTCAAGGGTCTCACCTCAGTCGTGGTATTGAAGGTGGAGAGAGCGTTGGTTATTCACTCCCGCCATCTACAATCCCTGGCGGACCTGAGACTCGAACCCGTGAACTTCGTGTTACAAGTCCGACTCTCTATCCATTAGGCCACGACTGCCCCGAGAGAATGTGGGTAACCAAACATTTGCTGGTCCCCTTTGACTTCCATAGGATTTTTTTCTCCAAACAAAGAAAGTCAATGGGGACCAGCAATGGTTTGGATACCAACTTTCTTCAAATATCTTCTTTTGTGTTCAGCAGAAGAAAGAAATGCATACAGGTTTGGAACAACTTGAGGGTAAGTAAATGAGGACAGAATTTTCAGTTTTGGGTGAATTATCCATTTAAATTCATATATTGTCTGCTGATGTTTGCATGAAATATTTATTTAGCAACTGCAACAATGCAAATTCAAATACAATCCAAATAAAGTATATGCATTTTGTCATAAAAATGCTTTAGTAGTGTATTAGTCTATTGGTATATTATGAAGTTTAAAATGTGCAGTAAAATTTAAAATGTCAGCAAAACAAAAGAAGATTAATGTTCGGAAATTTTGTACAGCCAAAAAAAAAAAAAAATGTTGATGTGGATGAATATGTTGTTATTCATCAGAATTTCAAAAACAGGTGCCAAAAGCTTTCCACAAGAGGAAAAAGTTCCATCCTAAACAGTGGCTTTTCTGGAAGAAACGTGCAGTTCATAATTAATCACTAGGACGTTTTTGAATAGTTTTTGACTGATGTTTTAAACATTTGGAATGTTATTCCAACTTTCTGGTTCTTTTTAAGTAGCATAGAAAAATGATTTGACATGGTAAATATGAATAGACAATAAACAAGTACAAAAAGCAGGCAATCTGCATCAGCTATAGATCTTTTAACAGCTGGTTCGCTTTTCACCCAGAAAGACAAAATCAGCTCCACTCAGTGACCCTATTAAACTAGCATGTGTTTTAACAGATTGGCAGGTACACTCAGTGTTATGTGGAACTCCACATGAGCAGCTGACAAAAGTCAAAGATGTGTGGTTTAGATATGCAAACAATGAGGAAGACCAGAATTGAGCATTTCTAGACCTTCACCTAAAAGAGTTCAGGGTTAAATAAACTCCTCTTCAATCCAACTATAGCAAAGCTACTAAGTTTACAATACGTCCAAAGCTCAAGTGCCACAAAGCTGCCCATACACTTTTATTTACTTTAAATGATTTCATAAGCTACTGTATATGGTGAAATAGACAACAACACTGCAAGCTGCTCGAATGATTCGGTCAGCCAAGCTGCACATGCGTGCACAGTTTTCGGTTTCTGTGTTGAGTTGTGTATGATCTCAAACAAGAACCTCCGGACCACTAAGTGAGAATGACGATATGGAAGAAATTACTAAGTAACATTCAAGATAAAGTTAGTCAGAACAAAGCACAGATGACACATTGAATCAGCAATCGAATGAAAGAGTAAATTAAAAAGATAAAGCATGCACAGACATCTAAAATGAAATAATTTTGTAGTTGTTTGGCTGTGCAGAGTCTAACAACATTATGCAGACATTATTATAGACAGATGTGAATTTTAAGGTGCTGAATCTTATTAAGATAACCTACAAATCCCATAATTCAGAATATTTGCTAATTTGCTAAATAAATGCCCATTCCCATGAAAACAAGTTTGTAATGCAGAAAAAAAAACAAGCGATATTTTTTTTCTACAATAAAAAATAACCTAAACTGAATGCAGATAAAATATATTGTATTAGATGGTACATTTTTATAATAAAATATTATTTTTCTTCAATATATTTATATATTTTCTACAATTGGTAAAAAAAAAAAAAAATGTTTTGACGAATTGCTTTTGTTCCTTTTTTAAGTTGCTTTGGATAACATCTGCTAAACACACAATGTAAAAACAATTTTGCCCTCTCAGAGTCTAAAACAAACATAAAGAAGTAGGAAAGATCCTACTTCTATTTCAGAGTTTTTGTAACTGTAAAGGATGTTTAAAGCCATTCTTGTTGGAAACAAATGGATGTGAGCAATTTTTTTACTTACACAGAAGACGCTTTTTAGCTCTAACACAACAAAATGAAAGGCACATTCGGTGTGTAACAGATTCTTTAGAAGACATTTTTTGTCACACAAGTCAGTAGACCAGCTAAATAAGCAGCTATAGCTAGTCATCATTAACTGCATACAAATTAAACTGAACCATCAAAATTCATAATTAAAACTTTCTTAAACAAATACCAAGGAACCAAGGAAACACTGGTTTCTAGCCCTTACGATTCAAACAAAAGTTATTAACATACACGAGTGCAAATTTGGATAGTTGGCGGCACTACAGTGATTGAGTTAGAGACTCCAAAATTGATGTGGTTAATGTTCAGACTGCCCTCTATTTGTGTGCCAATTTTCACAACTTTGTTACCATACAGTTGCTTCTGCCAAACCGAAATGACACTATCTCAGAAAGTAGGGGGCTAGGAGAAAATTGCTCAACATTGTAGTGCTGTTCATGCACACCAATCTCGTAAAATCAGATTATTCTGACATGGCTTGAAGGCAGCACATGTCCAATTGCAAAGCAAAGTTAGTTAATGATCTTCTTTTTTTTTTTTTTACATTTTACACAAGAAAAAAATGTGCAAAAGCTTTTATGTTAAAAACATTACATTAATGTTTACATTTCTTTCTCTCTTTAGATCATGATGAGTGTCCTTTTGGATTACGAACATGACTATCATTATCATGACCATGACAATAGTTCCAACCACAGTGACTATGATGACAAGGATTTTGCAGACTTCCACACAGTCTGCGACAAACAAGAGGTCCGGTCTTTCGCTGGGGTCTTTTTGCCAGTCGTCTACACCCTAGCATTGATCCTGGGCCTGGCAGGAAACTCGCTGGTCATCTTAATTTACCTTTCCCACAAACGCTTACGGACGCTGACGGACGTTTTCATCCTCAACCTGGCGTTCGCAGACCTCCTCCTGCTCCTCACACTGCCCTTCTGGGCTGCGGATGCAGTGAATGGCTGGGAGATTGGCACAGCCGCCTGCAAGATCACTTCAGCTCTCTACACCACTAACTTCAGCTGTAGCATGCTGCTGCTGGCCTGCATTAGCATAGACCGCTATCGTGCGCTAGCCAGAGGCTCCGCCACCGCCAACGCCCCAGCCAGGAGCAACGCCCGCAGGCAGAGGATAATCATGTGCCTCATGGTTTGGGGACTTGCCATTGTCCTCGGATTGCCAGATATGGTGTTCTACACGGTGAAGAAGCAGCACTCGAGTGGGCGTAATGCCTGCCGGGCAGTTTACCCACACAGCATGGCGCGGGCAGCTAAAGCAACTCTGGAAATTCTGGAAGTGTCTTTGAGCTTTCTTCTGCCTTTCCTGGTGATGATGTTCTGTTATTGCAGGGTTGGAATTCTGTTGGGTCAAGCCGCAACAGCGGGCGTACGTGGTGGAAGGAGATGGCGGGCATTTCGGGTTTTGATAGCAGTAGTAGGTGTGTTTCTGTTGACCCAGCTCCCCTATAATGTGGTAAAATTAGTCAGAGCCCTGGATGTGATCTACATTTTAGTGACAGAATGTGAGGTGAGCAAAAACCTGGACCGGGCCAATCAAATCACTGAAAGTCTGGCCCTCACGCATTGCTGCCTGAATCCTGTGCTCTATGTCTTTATTGGCTCTTCCTTCAAAATGCACGTTCTGAAGCTTGTCAAGCGCTGCGGGCAGACAGGAAGAGGGTACCGCCATGGCAATGAACAGCCCACTGTCGAGATCTCCCTTAAGTCAGGCACACAAACTCACACTCACTCTTCGTCGGAAAATGAAGACACGAGTACGTTCACCATATGACACCGCAATAACTTCAACAATGAGGACTGCCAACTATATTCCAGGACATTATTTTAAAAATGAAAGTTTTTAAGTAACTTTGACAATAACAGTCATGTACAAAGTTCATTAAGTTCGAAGTATAATTCAGTTTTGATGTGATCGCTAGTGTATGCGTATAAAGTTGAACACGTTTCTTTTTCTTTTCTTTTTTATTTTTTGTTAACTTACATGAACACAGGCACTAAAAACAAATTCACTAGAAAGTTTAATTTGTGTTCAGTGTCCGCACTATTTCCAGTCATTTAAACTAGAGTTGCAGGTTTCTTTTAACCCCTCTCAAATAGGGATGGGTCACAATTTTCAAATATTCGATTAGTTAATTTAATTATCGAATATCAAATAGGTTGTGCGATTATTGTTTAAAAAAGTCCCCATGTTTGCGAGAGAAAGTATTGAAATATATTTTTTCCTCCCATCTCGTATTTATTCCCTTTAGGGGCCCTAGCCTTATGAGCAGTTGATTTATGCTAATCGACGGACTGTTATGTTAATAAGTGCTGTCATTCAGTTATGTTTATTATATTACATTTTTCAGCATGCTACCATCATTATATGGCTTGAGTTAAGATAGCCTATCTTCTAATGAATTAAACTGTTTATTATACAGATTGAAAGCATGAATGGTCTCTCTCCCTCTCTCTCTGTTTATGGCTGTGTAGCCTATACGTGCGTGTGTGCATGCGGGGAAGGGGTGCGATTTCCGAATAATAATTTAATAATTCACAGCGATCTTCGAATATTATTTTTGCTTGAAATGCCCATCCCTACTCTCAAAAGTTCTCATCAGTAATGGCATATATTATTATTGTTACTGCCGTCTCCATTATTTTTCAACTGTAAAACAAAAGGCTGGGGCAGTGTTGCCAACTATGAAAAAAACATTAAGGTGCATGTATGAGCTAAGCATTCAGAGTATGTGTGGTTAGAAAAATCTGGCTAAACATACAGTATATGCATGTACTATGCCGCTGATGCAATTTACACCACACACACTGTACGCATACTCTAGCACACATGTAAAAATCTAAGTATACTTTGGCCTTAAGATTAATGCATTAACCAGAAACATTCCACTTAAACATCTTTTGTTATATGTTTAAAGATCAAAGTATGCTGTTTATCAGAAGACTTGCATGGAATCTGAGCCCGCAGAATTCCATGGAAAACTTGACAGAATATATCGTTAACAACACTTGTGTGTTTGTTTATTAAGTGTTTTGATTGCTAATGCTCTCTGCTAACAAACAATAGTGTCATTACTCAGTTTTAGCTAATAATAGTCCACAGTATCCCCAAAATCAGTGCATTAACCAGGAAAAATAGATTCTATGTGTGCATATTTATTAGTTATTATACTGACCACTTATAGAAAGTGTATAGTGAACTCAGGGATCTTGTGTAGAACAGATACCCTGCATACCAGACGTTACATTTTGTATATTATATATCAACAATGTAAATATATTTTTAGATTAAAGCATACTTTATACACTTGGCCTTGTATTGAGCTTTGGTGTTATTTCTGGTTTGGAATCCCATATGTGCTTGCACAGAAAAGTCTGCAGGAAAACAAAGTATACAAACACACACAAGTCACATGTACAGAAGATTATGCTTTACACACAGGATAGAAGCCACAGCATCTGATTCTGGTTGTAAGTGTGTGGTTTTGAAGGAGAGTTTGTGAATTAATGGGAAGGTTATTATGACAGCACAGATGATATTTGGAAAGCAGATCGGAAAAAGAGGTTCATGAACAAAAGTGGTCAACCATATTTTTTCTTTAAAAATAATAAAATAAATGGGGGAAAAAATTAAAAGAAATAAAAGCACAGAGAGAGATAAATTATTGGCTTAATTAGCAGGATTTTAGACAGCCATATGTTGTTACATTTATTTCTGAATTATTACCAACAACTATGAATTATTAATGTCTGGTGCTCTGAAATTACAGTTCAGCCTTGAAGTTCTATCTCTTTAAAAGAGACTTGCTGATGATAATCCGCTCTGCAAAACTAACGGAATGCATAGTTGATATAAAAAAAACTGGATGACTAGTAATTTCTTACTGCTAAATTCAGAAAAAAAAAACAGAGGTGTTAATAATAGGGCCTAAAACCTCCGCATGTAATGACCTAGAACACTGTTTAACACACGATGGTTGCTCTGTCAGTTTTTTATCATCAGTTACGTAGGAACGTAGGTGTGCTATTTGATAGCGATCTTCCCTTCAAAAGCCACATTTCTAGCATTTGTAAAACCGCATTATTCTATCTTAAAAATATATCTAAATTACGACCTATGCTCTCAATGTCAAATGCAGAAACGTTAATTCATGCGTTCATGACTTCAAGGTTGGATTATTGTAATGCTTTATTGGGTAGTTGCTCTGCGCACTTAATAAACAAACTCCAGCTGGTCCAAAATGCAGCAGCTAGAGTTCTTACCGGTACCAGGAAGTATGACCATATTAGCCCGGTTCTGTCAACACTGCACTGGCTCCATATTAAACATTGTATAGATTTCAAAATCTTGCTAATTACTTATAAAGCCCTGCATGGTTTAGCTCCTCAGTACTTGAGTGAGCTCGTATTGCATTACAGTCCTTCATGCCAGCTGCATTCTCAAAACTCTGGCCATTTGATAATACCTAACAGCAAAATCAACTGCGGGTGGCAGATCCTTTTATGATTTAGTGGCCAAACTCTGGAACAATCTACCTAACTTTGTTCTGGAGGCAGACACAGTCTGTCAGTTTAAATCTAGATTAAAGACCCATCTCTTTAACCTGGCTTACACATAACACACTAACACATTTATATTATTGAAATCCATTAAAGGATTGTTAAAGGGTTAGTTCACCCCAAACGAGTTACGTCTTCCTCCATTTTGGAGAGTACCCAAGAGCGTAATCGACGTAATCAGTGTTGTTTACGTTCGGAGGAGAAAGCGTGTGCATGAACGTAATCTCCATAATCAGCGTTGTTTATGCTTAGGGGAAAGCGTGCATATGTGTTGTGATACTCTAAAATGGCGGAAGATGTGACTCGGGGGAGAAGAATTGTTGAATAAATTGTTATTTTTGTTTTCTTTGCGCTCAAAAACTATTCTCGCAGCTTCGCAATACTGAAGTTGAGCCACTGATGTCACATGGACTGTTTTACCGATGTCCTTACTACATTTTTGGACCTGGGAACATTAAAGTTGCGTTGCTGTCTATGCAGGGTCTGAGAGCTCTCACATTTCATCAAAAATATCTTAATTTGTGTTCCGAAGATGAACGAAGGTCTTACGGGTTTGGAACGACATGAGGGTGAGTAATTAATGACAGAAATTTCATTTTTGGGTGAACTATCCCTTTAAGATGCATTAATTAGGTCAACCAGAACCAGGAACCAGTCCAGATGGTGGAGCAGCACTTAGAGACAACACCTACAGCCCTGAATGTCAGTGGAGATGATGTCAACTAGATGTGCCCCAGAGACAGATCCCCAGCAAAGACCACATCACATAGATGGCCATCGGGACAAGACCACTGGAACCAGATGACTCCTCTGCACAATCCGACTTTGCTGCAGCCTGGAATTAAAGGGGTCATATGACGTTGCTAAAAAGAACATTATGTTGTGTATTTGGTGTAATGCAATGTGTTTATGCGGTTTAAGGTTCAAAAAACACATTATTTTCCATATA
>NW_015542347.1:1812300-1812776 GCF_001515605.1 Sinocyclocheilus anshuiensis
GTCCAGCTGCTCTGCTCGTGCACATCCCATCATCGGTTCTCTTTTAGCAGTTTAGTCAATGTACTGTTAGGAGTAACTGAATAACTCGGGATATTGGTTTATTTCGCATCAGAGGGAGTGTCAGGCACGTTTATAAACTGAATAACTGAAGTAATTTGTGGATTAGTGCGTATTGGAGACATGAACCGTTTCAAACGATTCAGTTTGATTTGGTGAACTGGTTCGACAGGTTCACTAAGAAGATCCGGTTAAATAGAACAATTCGTTCGCAATCCGGACATCACTAGACGAGACTGTGGCGAGAGGGGCGTGGTTCAGCGAGGTCTACACCGGGAGAGAGAGGCAGGAGACGAGCGGTGCATAAGTAGGTCAAGCGCAAATGATAATCACCTGTGTCTCGTTTCAGTAATTGGTGTGGAGAGACCGGATAAAAGGGGCCACCTGGAGCATGGAAGGCAGAGAGAGACAGGATGGGA
>NW_015542347.1:1813092-1816716 GCF_001515605.1 Sinocyclocheilus anshuiensis
CAAACAACAAGCCTACTCTACACTGCTCAAAACTCGCGTTTGAATCATTATTGGCAAATTATTTAAATAAAACTAACTTACTTTCAGGCTATATGTCAGAAGCGCCAGACTGTCCTTGCAAAGTTGGAACTGCCCAACTTTACAGAAACAGCCTTTGTGCCACAGACGCATTTGGCTACTGGTTCAGGAAACAGTCCTCATCCATCCTCCATAAAATGCGCAGCACACATCTGAATATTTGGGTTGAACTGTTCTGGAACAATGTTGTAAATACAACTTAACCACTGGTTTCTAGTTGCAACTTTACAGATCTTCTTTATGCACCAAGAGCTTGTAACACTCCAAAGAGAAAGGCAAAATTGAAATCGCATCATATGACCCCTTTAAACTGCTGGTTTCGTCTGGCCAGAGGGGAACTGGCCCCCCGACTGAGCCTAGTTTCTCCCAAGGTTTTTTTTTCTCCATTTCTGTCACAGATGGAGTTTTGGTTCCTTGCCGCCGTTGTTGGGGACACTTAATTTCCAGCGATATATCGTCAACTTGACTGCACAGACACTATTTATACTGAACAGAACTGGATGATGACATCCAATAGTGTTTACTATATTGTCCTTTTGCATTACTAAACACTATTTTCCTATTTAATACTGTGAAGCTGCTTTGACACAATCTGTATTGTTAAAAGCGCAATATAAATAAAGGTGACTTGACTTGACTTGAAAGTTGATGTTATTTTGCAAAACTGCTCATTTGCTTGAGGGCACTACAGCTTAAGCTATGTCAAAGTAGTGTTTGTGAAAGTGACGCTGAGAAAATGTGTACTATTACGGGACTAGTCATGCTTTCAGAAATCCAGTGCTCCGTATTCCCACTTGACCAACCAAAAGTTACATGCCAAAATGAAGGCAGGTGGTTGAAAAGGCTGACAAGGATGGAATCATGATGTTAGCTAAAAAGTAACAATTTTGGAGACAGAGAAGAGCAAGGTAAAATGGAAATCAGACTACAATGCCAGAGGTCACTCTAAGCAGCTGAATTAGAGAACAGTTTAAAAGTATATCTAAATAACAGAGAAAAAAACAGACCTAGGCAGGATTGATGAATATTTTGTGTCAAAGACCTAAGACAACTCAAGTGAGTCAGACCCAAATCAGGCGCCAATAATAGTAATTCCGGATGTGTCACACAGACCACATAAACAAAAATATTCAGCCTCATAGCTCTTGATATTGTAGTATCCATTACAAAACATTAGCCTGTGTGAGTGTCTTTGTTTGCAGGGGAGTGTGTCTCATTCCACAAAAAAAAAAATTTTTGAATTTGTGTGTAGAAAGAATTTGTGTGTAGAAAGCAGAGCACTGCTTATCATTGGACCTTCAGTGTCCCCAGAAACCGTTACTCACTATAATGACGGAATGTTTACTACAAATGTTTACAACAACAACAATAATACTTTAAAAGTATATAAAATATAATAAATTAGAAAAATATAATTTTATAATAACAGTTATTATAAAATAATTATCAGAAATGTATGCTATTTTTAATATAAAACAACACCAATTAAAATTATAGAAAAGAGGGACTGATGAAGAACATTATAGTGCGGAAAAGATTAAGAAACATATTTTTAGTATAAAATATCAGTTTGCATCTAAATTTAAAAAGTAATCAAATTTAAAACTGATAAAATTAGATGGTGATTAACAAACTTGTGTGTTAAGTAATTGCACGTGTGAATGTTTGTGTTTAACTACCACTCTCACAAAAAAAAAAATAAAATTGTCTTAATTCATTAAGTCACGCCAGAGGTTTCAGCATGCACATGAAAACACATTAAGTCAAACAGTTCCTTGGCCCTGTTCTTTCTAGTGACGGTAATGGTGGTCTGGAAGTCATTGCACAAAAGGCACAAAGGGGTAAAGGAGCTGTGAAAAGTTAAAGTTCAAGACCACCAGATATGAACAAATCTCACCATAGGCCTGGGAGCCACCAAAGGAAATTGGCTATCCCATGAGAGAAAAGTGCAAAAAAGGAAAAGAGGAAAAATGTGTGTGTGTGTGTACATCCATTAAACATTTTTGTGGCTTCATGGATGTAGCTGAAGCAAAAGAAAAGGATATGAGAATGGGTTGAAAGAGAAAAGGCCAGGGGTAACCAGCACAGCTGTCTGGTTCTGTTTTTGCTCATAAGAATGAGATGTCTAAAATGTACAGAAGGTTCATTCAGCAAACAATGACAGGAAGAGTGAAAAGTACTATGAGGAACTATGAGGAGGACACAAAACATGTTTGCACAATCAGTGATGACAAAAGACTGTACTGACCAAGTACATCTGAATAAATGGAATTAGGCTTGGAAACAACTTTTTGTGGTTCCCTCATGCCACAAAGATATGGAAGAAAATAAAGCTATCACCTGCAAATAAGCTTGGTGATGCTACAACAGCTCAAAAAAAGTATCCAGAAGGATTTAAATGGTTAATAACTCTCACCTCTATAAGCAAGTGAATTTAAGGGGTCATGAATTTAGAAATACATTTGTTCCTTGATCGTTTGACATGTAAGAGGTCACTGTACAATAAAAACTGCCTAGCTGCTTTGGATTTTGTATTAGTATGACGCAATAGTGCAATAAAACACAAAAAGCCTCTAGATCGTCTCATGTTAACGGAGATGAGGAGGAGAAAAGACTGAAAATAACATTACCTTCTGAGGATCCTAATGCTAGGAAAGTGACCAGTGCTCGAATTAAGGCGGGGCTGGGGGGATCTGGGACCTCCCATAAGGCATATGGGACCGCCCATAAGAAATAAAAAATAGACTTAGGGGGTCCCCCAGATATTTTTATTTTACTAAAGATAACAATGACAAACATGATTACGTGATTCACACAGTTAGGACACAGTAAATTTCGTGAATTAATTATTTACAATCATTCATGTGACTATAGTATGTTTTTGTCATATCTCTTTAAAATATAAACAGCCCTATCTAAAGACTGCTAAGCACATGACATTACTGCTTTCTTGGCGCCACTCCGCTAAAGCTAACTTTAGCAAAAAATGGAGACTAATAAACCTCTACTTGGAGTCGGCTACTTGGAGCAAACGATAAAGCTGGAACTGCGACATTTTCACTTGTAAATAGGGGAAAAATTATGAAATAAATTAAACATGATTAAACAAATTAAACAAGAATCTTTTGAAATTAACTGACTGCTCCTTTATCACTGCTTTCTTAAGACATTATGAAATAATTATTCCTGTTCCACTCCTGAATCTGACAGTGAGACAACTCCAGTAAGTTTGGAAGCCATCTGATTTTTTTATTTTTTATTATTGAGACATTTCAATCTGTTTTTAAGGAAAATACTTTTTAGAAGTCTTCAAGTGCCTTACATTAAGTCAAGTCAAGTAACCTTTATTTCTATAGCGATTTTTAAAGCAGCTTCAAGCTGTAAAGCATTGCTAAAAGACAATACTGTAATTATTTAGCTCTAATGTAACTTCTATGTTGCCCTATTCGGGTCTGCGGCTTTTGTCACAGTCAAATATACAACCACCACTCAAAAATAAATAAGTAAATATATATATATATATATATATATATATATATATATTAT
>NW_015542347.1:1816751-1818761 GCF_001515605.1 Sinocyclocheilus anshuiensis
TATTTATTTTATACATATATATTGGTGGGGACCCCCCATACGATTTGATTCAATACGAGTACTGAAACTGATTATTTATTTTCAATGTGAATGTCTCAGTAAAGCATCATTTGTTTGTTTGGTACATTTCACTGCAGATTCTTTGGTAAATCAGTCACAATTCAGTGTAAGCTTTGCTTGACTTTTACTGTAAGATATGGATCTGACGGCAATGCCACAACATTTACTGTAAGCAACAGTACAGCTGCCACGGTATACTAACCTTTTTATAACCGTCTGACAAACTGTAACTGAATTCAATACGCTTTACTGTTTAACACAACAAACGGCCAAGCAAGCGCACAAAACTGACAAGGTGCACGATACAGCATGAGACCAAGTAAACAAAACAACCATTTCCTAGCAACGACAACTGAGCTAAAAACTAATGAGACAAGAAATAAATACACTTACACACTGCTTTTAACTTCCTGATTGACTGCTTCTCTCAAGGAGTACAGGGTCATTCCATGTCAAATCAACCAAATCTCAGAAACTTCCCCGGCTCAAATTTTTTATTTTGTCAATATTTCTTTTTTTCTGAAGAAAGATAAACATGTATAGTGATGAAAGCCAAAATATTAAATGTCATGGATGTATATTTTCTGTTTAATCCACTATTTTGTAGAGGGGGGGTCAAAATGATTCAAAGATTGCTAAAGTCAACAGATTTTACTAATAGATCTACCAATCTCTGTGTAAAAATAACAATGATGCTGCCATCTTTCTAAAATCATTTTTATCCTCCTGTAATCTAGCTCCGAATCTCAGGTGAAAATTGTGATTCGATTTTCAAAATAGTGGATTACTCAGAAAATATATACATTGATGAAATGTTATATTTTGGCTTATCACTATGTTTATCTTTCTACGGGAAAAAAAATGAACAAAATCAAACATTTGAGCCGGGGACCTCTGGTTTATTTGACTCGTATTGACCCTATTTCTTTACACCGTTCAAGTTTTTTTTCTGGTGCTTGGACACGCTTTACTGTTTAACACAAAAAAGGGCCAAGCAAGCACATGAAACTGACAAGGTACACGATACAGCACGAGACCAAATGCGACTTCAGCATGTCTCACAATTTCTGACATATAATGATCCATGTACCGTTTAGCCGCTCTTTGTCTCAAAATCATTTATCCTTTATAACGATAATGGCTGTCAATGGCTACTCATCTAAGCAACTTTTCATGCGATGGGAGTGATCTAAATATAATGCTATAATCAACAATTTTTAGTTTATCTCGACAGCTGTTATAGTGAAAATGCAGTAACAGTTTTCAAAAGAGTTCCACATATAATGCTCATTTCATTTGCAAACATGTTACCCAGTCATAGCAGTGGACGTTTATATTGTCTTCAAGGAGACATGACCTTTTAAATAGGGCATTCAAATCAGAATCAGGGGGCTAAAATCAGAGTGTTAGAATCTTAAAATGTATTAAAGGGGTCATATGACGTTACTAAAAAGAACATTATGTTGTGTATTTGGTGTAATGCAATGTGTTTATGCGGTTTAAGGTTCAAAAAACACATTATTTTCCATATAATGTACATTATTGTTTCTCCTCTATGCCCCGCCTTTCTGAAACGCGTCGATTTTTACAAAGCTCATCGTTCTAAAAATGCGAGGTGTGCTCTGATTGGCCAGCTATCCAGTGCGTTGTGATTGGCCAAATGCCTCAAGTGTGTGACGGAAATGTTACGCCCCTTAACATACTGTGATGCCATCTCCCAGCAGGACGAGACTCAGTCCAGCTGCTCTGCTCGTGCACATCCCATCATCGGTTCCCTTTCAAGGGAACTTTGAACTTATTTGTTTAGGCGAAGAGCACGCACGCGATGTCTCCGAGGGGGCAATTTTTCCAAGGAAAAAGCTCCGCTCTTGTTTATCTCTCTTTTCGAGGAAAGAGGGGCAGCCATCTGCTTCCCGCGATTCAGGACCCGCCGCTGCTGAGGCACGGAAG
>NW_015542347.1:1819571-1820797 GCF_001515605.1 Sinocyclocheilus anshuiensis
CTCAGCGGCTTTCACGAAGGTCCAGGTCTGAGCCCGAACAACACAGGGGTCCTGGTCCCTGGTCCGTCGAGGATCAGAGACGGACATAGAAGGCTAGTGTCGCGGCTCGCGCTCCTAGGGGTAGGAGGTAGGAGGAATCGCGGATTAAAGGGAGGTAGGCAAGACCTTAGGGATGTGATTCAGACAAGGCGTCAGCGCTTCGTCCAGATCAGAGTGATACTTGAGTATCTACTCATTTCCTTCGGGGGTTTTACATCTTCCTAATTCCCCTATAACCACCAGCACTCCACCTGACCGAGGTTAGGTAGGAATTTCCTGCATTACAGTCTCCTATGCTGGACCTATGATGTTTGGTTGGTTCTATGGCTTCATAGTGACCACCTTACTGATACGGAGGGACATCTGTGGGTGAACCTAGCAGATATCGGGAAAAAAGAGAGGGGCTTTCTTCTCGATGCGCCGGTTTCGCCTTCCGTATTTTTGGTACCTCCATTTAGGCAGTGGTCGAGAAGTTCAGGGAGGCAAAGGCGCACTCAGCGGCTTTCACGAAGGTCCAGGTCTGAGCCCGAACAACACAGGGGTCCTGGCCCATCTCGGTCTGAGGATCAGAGACGGGCACAGAAGGCTAGTGTCGCGGCTCGCGCTCCTCACCCACCTGCGGGTAGGGCTAGGAGGAATCGCGGGTCAAAGGGAGGTAGGCAAGACCTGAGGGAGGTGATCCAGATGATGCGTTCCCAATGCTCTCGTCCGGACCAGAGTGATACCTCTTTGCAGTGTTTTTCCGGGACCTGTGTGTTTCTGTCCTCTCTAAAGTAGGTCCTCTGTGAGCACACCTTTGCTGGATTCAGAAACCTGGTGCTCGACTTGCAGTGTTACCTCACTCGTCGACATTATGTCTAGCCGGTATGATAGCCCTGGTTCCGGCTTCATGCTTCCTGGATCATGCGGCCAGGTCAGAGGCTTCTGCGGGAGCCTTCTTGATCATCAGGCCCCCGGCACGACACTGCAAAAAATTCCTGGATGTCCGGACTCCAGGATATCCCCTCTTGCTGAGGCATCGAGCGGGAAGTATAGGTGGCATTTGTGAGAACCTTCTTGTGTAATGCTGTCTCAGGCAGTGCTCCCCTCGCCTTAGAGGGTTGTATTTAAGCTTGCCTCTCCTGTTTGGCTCAGTACTTCCGGGTATCTGTGAACAGATGCTTGGAAAACTCTTAAATCCATACTAT
>NW_015542347.1:1821287-1821666 GCF_001515605.1 Sinocyclocheilus anshuiensis
TGATTGGCCAGCTATCCAGTGCGTTGTGATTGGCCGAATACCTCAAGCGTGTGACGGAAATGTTACACCCCTTAACATACTGTGATGCCGTCTCCCAACAGGCCGAGACTCAGTCCAGCTGCTCTGCTCGTGCACATCCCATCATCGGTTCTCTTTTAGCAGTTCAGTCAATGTACTGTTAGGAGTAACTGAATAACTCGGGATATTGGTTTATTTCGCGTCAGAGGAAGTGTCAGGCACGTTTATAAACCTTAATAACTGAATACATTTTTGGATTAGTGCGTACTGGAGATGCGAACCGTTTCAAACGATTCAGTTCGATTTGGTGAACTGGTTCGACCGGTTCACTAAGAAGATCCGGTTAAATAGAACGATTCGT
>NW_015542347.1:1821838-1822104 GCF_001515605.1 Sinocyclocheilus anshuiensis
ACAACAAACAACAAGCCTACTCTACACTGCTCAAAACTCGCGTTTGAATCATCATTGGCAAATTATTTAAATATAAGAAACATTCTTTTTTATATAGAAACAGCCTTTGTGCCACAGACGCATTAGGCGACTGGTTCAGGAAACAGTCCTCATCCATCCTCCATAAAATGCGCAGCACACATCTGAATATTTGGGTTGAACTGTTCTGGAACAGTGTTGTAAATACAACTTAACCACTGATTTCTAGTCGTGTCCTCTTTTGGAAG
>NW_015542347.1:1822155-1844909 GCF_001515605.1 Sinocyclocheilus anshuiensis
AAACAAAAAAAAAAAACGGAGATATGGAGCTCTTACACACGACAGGCTCATCTTGTAACCAAATGATTTGGATTTGTCACTTATAATTTACCCTTTGTACTGATGATGAATCTGTACATCTGTGTGGGTTCAAATAGGAAAGAGATAGCACTGGAAAGTTGGAATTTCAACTGCTCAAGGACACAAAGATCACATACTGTACGCTGATGACATTATTTTAAAACTCCTCAGAGACACACAAAACAACTTTGGTGACAAGTCAGATCAAACAAAAAGATCTCACAACTTGTCACCATTCATATCTGAAGTTATTTTTCTCTTATAACTTTGAACCGACCACCCGTAAACTTCACCATCCAAAACATTTGGTATGTGATATGTGTTTGCAAATCATATTTCTGTGAAACAGGATTTACTGTACGAGGTAACAAAATAATATGGTTTCATGTGATACCGGGGGCTTCAAACTGGCAAACTGTTACATGCAATAGTAGTGCTGATGCACAGACATTCATAAAAAACTAAACTTTTTTTTTTTTAGTTGACATCAAACATTTGCTAGTCATTTTACTTCCGCGTTCAGTTTTCATAGGAATACAAATGAGTTTACAGTTCTAAGATTAACTCAATGAACAATGATTTTAACTATCAAGATTTGATTGCATTGCAAAATGTAATATATTTCCATTTCTAGACATAAATAAAATAATTTATAATCGAAAATATAATTTCAAATAGATATAATTTATTATTGGTCATTCATTTTTTCACCCCATAGTAGTAGTAGTAATAATAATAATAATAATAATAATAATAATAATAATAATAACAACAACAAACAACAACAATAATAATAATAATAATAATAATAATAAAGTTAGTTAATTTAAAAAGTATAAATTAATACCTTAATTAATACCTTGTGTTTCAAAACAAAACTTTACAAAACATTTTGTTAATTAAATATTACATAGTGGAATAATGTGCACCAATAAATCATTCACAATAAAAAAAAAAAAATGCATATTAAGAAAGTTAAGCAGGTCAGTTTTGGTTCATGTCAACTTCAAACACTCATTACCATAATAATAAAATGTTGTAAAGATTTGAGATTTGCTGAAGCCGTTTAAAGCCAGTTCAGACTTCATGGAGATAATTTGGTGTGATGATGCAGAGAACAACAGGCCTTTGGTCCTTTGACATGCTTTGAGGATGTTTAATTCAGAAGGCCTCGAAACCACAAAGACCCACAGCTAGAACCATCTGGAATGTTCTACAGGGGACAGTTTCTAAGAGACAAATACCAAAGCAACTCTAAACATCCCATACAGATTGAAAAACAACCTTGAGCATTGTAAACAGGATGAAATGCAGGTTTAAACCCTGATAATTGATGTTATCTCACTGCAATAAATGGTAAAACTGCCTTTCATCACATAAAGATTGTTTTTAATCTTTGTATCGTGCAACTGCTGTTCCACACGTCAACAAAATGCAATTACGCTGCCTGCGGTCAGCTTTCCAAAAAATATAAATGAAAATGAAAGCAAGAGCGAGTGAGCTTACAGCTCTTATGGTAGACTGTTCATTTCAGCTTATTCATTTTGAAAATGACTCAAAGATGATTCATCGTGATTCAGTTTTCAAGTGGAAAATGAGGCTTTTACCAAATTATGTTAGCCTGCGTCATTTGCAATGGGAAAAACCTTCAAAATGCAACTTTTTCAGAATCTTGTCAAAGGCAGGAAGAGATGATAGCGGGCTTATCCTCGCAACTCAGTTCTAGGTCTGTGAAGCTGAAGGCGGGAACTTCGACTAATTGGTCTGTTTCTGCTTTGCCACCCGTTGTGATCGCTTTGAGTTCCCCAAGTCTGTGTTTATCGTTCACAGATTCTGCATAGCTGGTTTGTGTAAACATCTTAAATGGTTTTTAAATGTCATGCCAGTCATCGAGAAGATTTGGATGAACGGGGTCGTTTTATGGGATGAATCATTCTAGTGATATATTTCTTTATGTCTTTGTGGTAAGATATTGGTTAAAACACTAAGGCTATGAAAACTAAACTCCCGCTGTTCAGTTTTCCTTTTAACGTGTTTAGTCTCCACAGGAGTAAAACCCTAAAAATCACAATTTATTTTCTTGACAACTAACAAACAAAATATTTCCTCTCCACTCCTACTTTCAGTCTCGTACTGTGACATTCACACGCTTACCGCTGCTCCACCACTTTTTGCCATTAATGATAAAATGGTCTTTGGCTTTGTGAAGGGTGCACTCCATGTTTGTGGCATCACTTGAAGCAACATCCGGCTCTAGAACAGAGAAAAACAGACAGAGTACTAGGATCAGTGATGAAAATCATTTTAGAAAAAAAGCAGTCAATTAATTTTATTCCCCACCCCAAGTATTAAAAAAAATTCTCTAACATTGTGTTTTGCATTATTTGTTTCGTCAAAGCAACTCACAAGTCTCTTAAAATATAATTTGACTTTCATAAACGTCAAAATGTTTTTGAAAACAATCAATACAAAGTGCACACACAACATTTTATTAAATTAGTTATTAAATAAAATTTCTTGAAAATAGCATTTTTCAAAACAATATGAACCCAACATCGTGTACATACAAAGATGACATTTCTAAGAACTGTCATTTTTAAAACACATTTTAAAGTAGACTTCTAAAAGATTTTTCCTTTTCATTATTGTGGACACTATTAATTGTCATTGATTCACAAACAAACATTACCACTGTAGTCTGGTTCATGAACAAATGGCTAACATGAGGAAGTCTTTTTAATCAACTGGTCAAAAAGACTGAAACTCACAAATTACTTATTGAATATTTATATGACAATATGTTATTGAAGATTCACAAAAGAGTACTTCTTTGCTACTAAGTGTACTAAATGGCCAAGGTCGGCTTATTGGCCCACTGGGGGGGGGGGGGGCTCAAATTAATTTAAGTGCACACACAACATTTTATTAAATTAGTTATTAAATAAAATTTCTTGAAAATAGCATTTTTCAAAACAATATGAACCCAACATCGTGTACATACAAAGATGACATTTCTAAGAACTGTCATTTTTAAAACACATTTTAAAGTAGACTTCTAAAAGATTTTTCCTTTTCATTATTGTGGACACTATTAATTGTCATTGATTCACAAACAAACATTACCACTGTAGTCTGGTTCATGAACAAATGGCTAACATGAGGAAGTCTTTTTAATCAACTGGTCAAAAAGACTGAAACTCACAAATTACTTATTGAATATTTATATGACAATATGTTATTGAAGATTCACAAAAGAGTACTTCTTTGCTACTAAGTGTACTAAATGGCCAAGGTCGGCTTATTGGCCCACTGGGGGGGGGGGCTCAAAATTAATTGAAAAGATTTAAAAGTAGACGAAAAAAAAATGTAAAAATCAAGAACTTTATTTATTTTAATTCACCCCCTCAACCATCTTGGAAAACCTGGATATATGAGGGACTTCTAGACCTGGAAAAATTATGTAAATTTTTAAGATCCTTAAGGCTTTAAGTGTTTTTGTGGACAATAAGGGAACCTTGGAGACAAAAAGACTGAGAACCACTGCACTAGAAGATAATATCTGGTGGTTAACAACAGAGTGACAAAACACAAACAGAGAGACTGGCTGTCAAGGTGGAAATGATAACCTAGTGTAGATATTTTATATGACGTGATATTTGTTACACAATCATGAATAAGAATTACAGCTATTGTCTGTAGTATGACAGCTAAAACGACACACATGCACACACACACAGGGAGAAATAATGGGGAAAATTGTCATACATCAACACATCTGAAAACTCTGGGGGCATTACAGCACCATCTGTGTATGTTGAGAAACTTGATGCCTCTTTAATCACTATTACACGTGCTCACACAATCTATAGTCATCTTTTGGCTTGCTCAATTAGCAAAAGAATCAAAATCACTTTGTTGATCTAATCGACCAACTATTTTTCTCCTTGTTTACTCATTGAACACAGATCTTATCATCAACTTAATTATAAACCCTCTTTTTAAGTCAAGTGAGTACTAGTGAATATGTGTCACATTAGAGAGGCTTGAGTTTGTCCAAGTTTTAAAACTGTGTCCAGACAACTATGTTCTGTTCCAATATGTTACGCTCTGTCCAGCTGTTTAATGAATATGTAAACATCCCAAAGAAACGTCCACCAAAGCAACATGTCCAATCGGATCTACGAACCTGAAACCAGCCTAATTATACAAGGTTTTCTTTAGACTGAATAGTCGATTAATACATTTTACACATTACCTGTCATACAGAAGCATGACCGTATGTCTCCTCTTAGTAACGGCTCCAGCCAGAGCCTCTTCTGTTCCTCAGTGCCAAACAGGTGCAGAACTTCCATATTGCCAGTGTCTGTTAGAGAGTTATACAATGAAATCAAAATTGAGAATTCTTATATTTTTCTGGAATGTTGCAGTGTTTGTTATAAATGGTTTATTTGTGCACATCATCATTTTAATTCATGTACTCTCACAATAATTAACGTCCTATATGCAATCGGGCGGGTCAATAATCCCTTCCCTCCAACAACCTGTCACTCACATGAAATTGCAGCAATTAGCAAATCAAAACGATTCAAAGATCGAATCCCGATGGACAAATTCAAGTCCTGCCCTACTTTTTTTTTTCTTTCCGAGAAGCCGTTTCACTCTGCCATATGTCACATAAGGGAAAAATTTTACATATAAGAAGAAGAAGAATTTTACATATTAGTGCTACCATTTAAACCATTCATACTTTCTATACAATGCTGACGTGTAAAACTTGACATCTGCATATACAGATGTAGTGTTGATAAAGATTTTTTGTTGTAAACATTAGTATTTCTACATAACACAAACTTGACATATAACTTACAATAAATATGGCAGAATCACATTCTCTAAAAAAAACAAATTTTCAGTAATTATAGCTGTAAATCTGCATATAATTCATGTTATTTTATCATTCTGCAGTATAAAACCCTAAGTATGAGTGTACCTTAAAGCCATAATCTAAAAGCTCCATAAAAACAGTAACATTTCTGACTTATGAAGAAACACACACCCACCTGGGGCCTGGCAGTTAAAGACTTCGGGGGAGTAGAAGCAGTGTCCGGTCTCCTCTGCGATATGAGCATAATCCAGCTGAGAGAGGCCACTCTCAGCCAGAAGAAACAAATTCCACAGGCCTGCAGCTCGAGCCTTTGCCTGCTCACAAGGACTTCATTAATACATACAAAGAACATCCTCCCAACTACAGTTCAATCAGATGCATTATTGTCTGTTCAAGTTTTGAGTTTGAATAATTTTCTTACATTTTGTTCACCAAGACTAATTTATTTAAAAACACAGTAAAAATTTGAATAATGTGAAATTGTATCATTATTTAAAATAACTGTTTTTCATGTTTAATTTATTTTAATATTTTTGTGGAAACCATGACTTCTTTCAGGATAAATATTAAATTCAAAACAACATTTATTTGAAATAAAAATAGCAATCACTTTTGATCAACTTAAGGAATCCTTGATGAAAAACTAGTAATTCATTCATTTAACTATTTTAAATCTTACTGATATGACATGATATGATGGTACTATATGTAAATAATGCATGATTGTATGTATCATCACCTTCAACTCCTCTATCACAGCAGGTGTGTGCCATCTCTCAGGTGTGTCTTTGTGCTTGGCGTAGTACTCTTTTACTTCCTAAAAACATAATGAAATATTGGGGGGGTTCATAGTAATCTTTTTAAATCATTATAATGATTTAATCATTATCATTATTAAGTATATTTTTTTTAGTTTTATTTACCTTTACTTTTAATTATTTATAATTTATAGTATTTATTATTTTATATCTTTATCTTTATGTACTCAAACAGAGTGTCCAACAGCGATGACGGCAGTGCTGACCTGTTGGGCAGGAAGTACATGCTTTCTCATGAACTCTTTCACATGCTGAACGACAGCCTGACCTTTGGGTGACAGCATGAACAGCTCTTTAGAGATCGGCATAGCTAACGTGGAGCTGCAGATAAAAAAATGCATCCTTTATAAACTATTATCAACATTTATAATTACATATAATTACAATTTTAAACCACATACCCTGACAATAAAAATACAAACAATAATTATATACCCTGCTTACATGGAAACACCTTTAATTACATATTCTGATTCTAAGGAAACAACTTCAAAATAAGCCACAAAAATACAACCAAAACACATATTGCTCATTAAACAAAACTTGCTAATAAGGAAATATATCCTTAAAATGTCTTTTTGGACACTGAAAACCTGAAAATAATCATTAACAAATGATCTGTCGTGCAGGTATTTACTCTAATGTGCATGTAGAGTTGAGATTGTGATTTTGTACCTAAGGGCGATCTGTAAACCCAGCTCAGCTAAGGGCTCCACACTCTCTTCAAACTCAGCTGCGTTAAGAGAACTGGCATTGCCCAACAAATGCCTTGCATATATCCCCTAAAATGGGGAAAGAAAAATTACTTAGTAAGTTTAGACCCTGTGTGCTTTCCTGACACAGAGGAAATAGTGTCACTTTCCCTGTGTGTATAGCAGTGTTTCAAAAAACAAAAAACTAAATTAACACAAGGTTTACCAATCATTTGCTACCTTGAACAACACAATTGGCATTCTGGGAGTAAAATCATCAGCCTTCAATTAATATGTTTATTAAAATACACTTCTCTCATTTTGTTACATGGTTCAGGGATACTTGAATCTGACTTGTCTTTAATGCAGAAAAATATATTTGTATAATGCCCGTTAACTAAATTAAGTATAATTAACTGTTGTCCCAAACAATCAATCAATTTCCTACTTACACTAGCCAAGCGTTCAAAAGTTTGGGGTTGGTAAGATTTAATGTTTTTGAAAGAAAAATTACAATTTAATTTAAAACAATTTAAAATAACTGTTTATAATTTTAATATATTTTAAACTGTAATTTATTCCTGTGATGGCAAATATGAATGTCTTTACTGTCACTCATGATCAATTTAATACATCCTTACTGAATAAAAGCATTAATTTATTAAAAAAAACTTGTTGAACGATATATAGCTGTGCTTAGTTTCATGTCTCTCTTAGCACTCAACTCTCTTTTTCTCAAATAATGAATACTTCAACATACAATGATATTTAATGTCAATTAATTTAATAATTTGATAAGAACTCATGTAATAATCTTGGATAAATATAGCTATAATAGCTTTAACTGTCATTTTGTGAAATAAAAAACTGCCCCTTTGCAGCAGGTGAATTTACCTTCTCCATATCAGTGAATGTCTTTATCTGATTGGCACAGTTTAACTTTGTTTTAATCACAATGGCTTGGCATGGTCGGCATTAACTTTTAAAACTCAATACCTGTGCAATTGCAGCCATTTTGAAAATAGCCATGGCAATGAAGAAGTTTTGCTGGGGAAGAGAGTTTGGGATGCCTCGACAATGGCAGTAAATGGAGATAAGGTCATCTGGAGAGGGAATTCCTGTTCAAAAGCAATGTATGGATTAATACATGAAATATAGTTAGAAAAAAAAGAGAGAGAGAGATGCCCCACCTTTCACTCCTGTGACTCCACCCATTGTGCTGATGACTTTGTAGTGACTGGGCCAGTAGTGTGGCATGAGAAAGTAGGCCAAGTCTGCTATTGGCTGTCCGGTAGTGGACAGTTCCCAGTCCAGTACAGCCAATACACGAGCCTGCAGAGAGACCATAAAGCTTTCAGGAGACCCAGATCCAGTAACATTTCTTCTCAAATAACAAAAAGTATGAATTCATTTATGGGAGGAACTGAGTTTTTGGTTTGACTGACAGAAACACACATTGGTATATCAATTACCAATCACTTCCACACAATTATGTGGGAAAGTAGAGTTTGAATAGGCTTATTAAGAACATACTGCTCAAAGATGTGACATTATAATTGGAGGTTAATTAAAGACTTGCTCTGCCAGTCAGTTTTGATTCACTTGATCTTTACAATTCTCTTTGTAATAAATCATTTACTGACGGGAAGCTGGAAAAGTCTTAAGTCTCTGATTGAATCCATAAAGGTAACACCACTGTAATCGTTAAACATTTTCTCTTTGAATAGGGATAGTTCCCTAAAAAATGAAAATTAAGCCACCATTTACTCCCCGTTGTGTTGTTCTAATGCCATATGCCCTTCTTTCTTTTTCAGAGCACAAAATAAGAAATTTAAAGAAATGTCCCACTTGTGCTTGTTCATACAATGACAGTGAATAGCAACCAGCTATTAAAAGACACAAAAGTATTACAGAATAGTCCCTTGGCACACGTGTCTTATACTTTAAGTATTGTGTGGGTTTTGTACCGCTAATGTGTTATTTAACGAAAATCCTGACCTTGGACACTGGTTTCTATGCATGACTGTGCAAACATGAGACTTTATTAGCAAAGCATTTCACTCCAACTCGCCCAGAAAAGCACACAAGCTGCAAGAAATCAAGATTACTTGATACTTTTGCATCTTTTGTTGATAGCTTGTTGCCGGTCTCTTTTCATTGCCATAATATGGATGAGCATGAGCGGGACATTTCTTTAAGTTTCTTTTTTTGTGGTCTGAAAAAGAAAGAAGGGCATACGGCATTAGAACAGCAGAAGGGAGATCCCGTTGATCCCGTTAAAGTTAGTTACGAAGATTCTATGGAGGAATTTCCATACTTTATATTGTGTTCTACAAATGTTTATACATTTTCAAAAAAAGACTTTAAAGAAACTAATACTTTCATTCAGTAAGTACACATTCGAATGATCAACTACAAAAGTCAATTTTTAATTATACTGAAGAATCCTGAAAAAATGTAGCATGTGACACTAAAGATTGGAGTAATGACTGCTGAAAATCCAACTTTGCTATCACAGGGATAAATTACATTTTTTCAAATATTAAAATAGTTTTAAATTGTAATAATATTTCACAATATTATCTTTTGTCTCTCTCTTTTTTTATTTTTTGTATTTTTCAAATAAATGCAGCTTTGGTGAAACATTAAGAAAAACAAAAACATTAAGAAAACTTTTGAACGATTTTAAATGCATATGCATCAAGTATCAGTACCTCTGTAGGGTGGAATATCAGGTTGTCAATTCGGAAATCGCCATGAACCAGGGACACTTCATTGTCATTGGTTGGCAGGTTGCGGCTTAGCCAATCAGAAAGTTTATCCATGGCTGGTATCTCTTTGTGGGCAGAGGCTTTGTACTGCTTTGTCCATGTGCAGACCTGGAAGAAAAAAAAGTTTTGGTTTTTTTGATGAGTGAAAAGATGACCGTAGCTTTAAAGAATAATAAGAATTAAAATATTGATTTCAAATCAATACCTCATTGATGATTTTATCATCTCACCTGTCTTTTACAATAACCTGTTCCCTTCCCATATCCCAAGAGTTCAAGTGTACTGACATCTAGGGAGTGAAGTTTGGCTAGCGTCTCCACTGCAGCCACATACAGAGCTGTCCGCTCTGCCGCACTGACCCCTGGGAGCCTCAAGTCCCTGAATATACGTCCCTGATGTGCAGATGTACATTTACAGCATATCATCATCCTTCAAAGAATCCCACCATTCATAAACAATTGATAACTAAACGGACTGATAAGTGGGGTGGGGAAAAAAACAACCTTGCCTGCCCCCTTCTGGCCAAGTGTGTAAGTTTAACTGCTTGAGCTAGAGCTGTTACTTTGCATCTCAAATAGAATTACAATCTTGAAAAAAAAATTGCCTCAGTTTGGCTATATTTAACTCAAATATGGTTCAATGTAGAAATAATACGAATTAATTTATTGAATGAAATTTGAATGAAGTTAACATTTACTGGCTATGAGTACCTGTACATGTTCCATGATGTAAAACTCTGTGCCGATGACATGAGTATCTTTGCAGTACAGCACAGGATGAGGAACAGGAAAGCCAACAGAATACAGAGCCTTTTGAACAGCATACTCTCTATCTATCTGCAGGCACAAAATGTCTCAGGTTACTCAACATAACCATGGTTCCCTGAGAGAAGAAAATGAGACATCCCTTTCTCTGGAAAGAATGAATCAAGCTATTGCATCGCAATATCCAATGCCGCTTGAGAGCAAGGTGGTGTCAGCCACTGTATAACTCTGTGTGGAGCACCATTGCCTCAGAATCTTTCAACTAAGCAAGAGCTTCCTCATAAATACTCTGGGGAGCTGGGGAAATCTAAATATGAGTTGATACAGGAGTCAGGCAGTAGTCACATGCTGCAGTAGGTGAATACATGAAACTCAGGCGAGCACTAAGCTCACCATTTGGGGCTTTCGCACCGGGTAGTTATAAGAACATAGTTATAGGAACTAGCCACCAAGCCGGTTCCCCCGAGAAATAAATGTTCCCCTAGGGCCATTTTCCTGGTTGCATTCATAAGCCGGCTGACAGTGACACCATTAAAGCTAGGAGAAAACTCAGATGAGCTGCAACGGCAACAAGCCACTAGGGCTGGGCAATATAGCAAAAAAATTATCACAGTAAAATTTTTCATATCAGTTGATAACGATAATTATCACGATAAATGTCAAATCTTTATTTCTTGAAGTTTAAAGGCAGATTTCTTCTCGAGTGGAAGTTGAAGAAACCAGATAGTTAACTGTGGTTTTAAACTACGAGTCAGTGACTGCCTTGCTGTAAATAGTCTTGTAGTATTACATCTCTGTAATTTGTGGAAAAGGTTACGTCAGCTTTTAGTTTTCTCTGCAGCTTCTCAAACCTTTTCTATATAGCCACCCTGAAGCTGTTTGGTAGTTCTGGTATATTTGGTTTCCAGAGTAACTTTACCTGATAATATCCATCCTTAAAAGTTACGGTTACACTTTATTTTGATAGTCCACTTTAGACATTCTACTAACTATAAGTAATTTTTCAACTACATGTCAACTAATTCTACTAACTCTCAGAGTAGACTGTTAGGTTAGGTTTAGGGTTAGTAGAATAAGTTGACACAGTCAGTATGTTATATGTTGGGGACCCATTAAAATAAAGTGTTAGAAGATATTAAGCAGACAGTCTACTAATACTCTATTGACTACTAGTTGACATGTAGTTGCAAAGTTACTTACTGTTAGTAGAATGTCTAAAGTGGACTATCAAAATAAAGTGTTACCAAAGTTACTGTCTGTGTTGTACAGCTTCTTTTTCTTCTGGACTTCCAGCTGTCTTGTTCAGTGTGCCCAAAGTCTCTACTTCCCAAAAGGCACACAACTGTTTTGAAATATGTACATCTTCTCCTAACAGATTTGCATGCATGTTGTGTCTGTTACACTAGACATGGGAATTGGTCCTTGTTTAGCCCATCCAAAAATACTTTCCAGGGCTACAAGAGATTTGGTTAATCTCTCAACCCTACCTAATACCACTTGCCAGTAGTAGTCTGTTCCTATTAACACTGAACTCTCAGAATCATTAGTGTGCTAAAAGAAAAATTCAGCGAATTGCAGACCCTTAGCTTCTAACTTCTTTTGCACATGTTCTCCAGGAACTTTCATAAAAGCAGTACAGACTTGAGGAGTTCCAATTGCTGCCATTTCTGTTCTTTCATTTGTGTTCCATATACTTCCAAGTGTCAACTTCATGATATTCACTGTAATCACTGACACTCAACTCCGAAACTGTGAAGATCCAGCTTCTCTCTATTTAGCACAGGTAATGCTAGTGTTTTTTACTAGACTCTCTTGCACAAAGCTTCTTTGGCTGCCTCCATCCAACAAGCAACATATAGGTGCATCTCAATAAATTAGAATGTCGTGGAAAAGTTCATTTATTTCAGTAATTCAACATGAACTTTTCCATGACATTCTAATTTATTGAGATGCACCTGTACTAATTGTCTACCTGCCAGACCCTCTATCCACACTTTAACTGTTTGAAGCAGTACAGTCGTTTGCCCATCAGCCTTTGGTTTCACAGTGCTTGACTCCGAGGACACAATAGCTTCAGAGCTAGCGTTACTATCTTCCACACCTTTATTGTTAACATCAGGCTGCTTGTCATTTCGCTCACAGATTGACAGGTGATGCTTACGTCCGAACTTAACGCAGGAAATTCCCTTTATCCTACAGAACTTTGCTATATTTTTAGGTTCCAAACAAGCAAAACATTTTCCCAATTATTTCAGCTTATCTTCTTAAGCAGACACTGAATATTCAGAGCAATTTTCAGGATTATGATTCAGATTTTCTCAATATACACAAGCATTGCGGTGTGCAGGGCAGCTGCAGAAGACATTTTCAGATTCAACGGTCTGTTTCAACGGTCTGGCTTTCTAAAAGTTGCAGTGCTTTTTCTCTTTTTTTGCACTTATGCTTTTTCTAGCTATCTCCCTCTCCAAATAGTCCATGGGGCTTTAGTTTTTAATGCTTTGGTCAAGATCCACTAAACTTTCCTCCTTCGTCAATAACATTGAAAGCAACTCAGGCAACTTATCACAGTCTGGTTCTTCTTTACCATTCTCCTCTTCCAACTGAGTCAGCAGCTTCATTGTCGAGTTGCAGATTATTCTTCTCTTCTTTTTCATCCACTCTGTTTGTCCATCTTCATTCAACTCATTTTCAATTCCAACTTCCATCTAACTCTGGGATTCTTATTCCGCAACGCTATCCTTTGACCCTATCCTGGGCACCAAAAAATGTTAGTGAAAGTTCTAGGAATTGAGAAGCTTACACGGATGTCATATTTTTAGTTTGTTTACTTCAGAAAAAAAGAAAAAAGTGATGGGAGGACATGACAAGGCTAAATCAATAAAAGGTTATCAGCACACTTAGTATGTACTTCAAGTATGCAGGGATGGGATATATATATATATATCTTTGCAGTATTTTAAGATAAACGCAAACATGAAATTAAAGACGTGTTTTTCTCATTTTTTAGATTTAGCATCACATGTGCCAAAGTCCCTTTAAGGCAAGTCATTTCACTCGGCGGCCATCTTTGAAATACCTCTCAGGCATGACCAGTCCTAAGCGCACATCTCAAGAACGCTGACTATTTCTATAGCATCCGGGACTTCTAATGGCAGCTGCAGTGATGCGATGACTTTGCAGATTAGCGATTGGCTCTTTTATTTAGAAGGCGGGGCTTCCTTCGATAGAACGGCCATATTGAGCGTTGCATTTTTCCCCATTCAAAACTATAAGAGTGACACATCTTGGTTATTCTATAGTCTTTGCATGTGCTTCTATTCAGGAGAAATTACATAATTATTCAACAACAAAGTTACAACACAGCACTGGTCGCGTGATCGAGACCGATCAGTGAGTAAACACATGCTGCCGTTTAAGCCGAGCTGATATTTGGTCCGTGTGGCGCCATTAACACGGTTTCATTGCGTTTTGGCAAATTAACATTATATCGAACATAATAGATATGTAATCGTAATAGATATGTAATAGATAATAGAATGTTTGCACCTACATCACGGTTTGCTCAGTTACCCGGATGCACCCGGACATATTGGAGATACTCGGATGTAAACAACAGCATTGATTGCACGGTCAGTGTACTACTGAAGACGTTGTTCTACTAATTTATGATGTCTAAACCACAGAAAAAACATGTGTAAGCTGCTAAATCATATAGAGAAGACTTAGTAAGCAGAAAAGGGCGCAATATTTTGACAAAATAAAGTTAATTGCTAAGAGGTAAAGATCTGTACAAGCTGGCTCCTTTGGCTTCTAGAAAACAATAATAATAAATATAGCACCATTAACTAAACAGGCAGTTGTGCCCTAATGGTTAGAGAGTCAGACTTGTAACCCGCATGTCACGGGTTCGAGTCTCAGTACCGGCTGGAATTGTAGGTGGGTGAGTGAATGTACAGTGCTCTCTTTGCTCATTTTCAGCAGCAAAAATCAGCAAAATTCCATTCGGTTCAGTGGCATTGTTTATGTCAAGGGCGTAGGTTTGCTTTTGACATTGGTGGGGAAAAGCAGAGCAGATTGTGTGTTGATTGTGTGTTGTGCATCTTTCAGCACAATGTTTGTCTTTCTGTCCGTATGATTTATATAGAGGGCTAATAATAGCCACAGATCACGCTTTCTTTTCCATTTGCTCAAACACTGTATTTCAAACTCGACGCAAGTGAACTTTTATTTTAGCCGTTTTGGACTGCTGTCTTGAACTGGGTGCAATAGGCTACCTGTGAGTTGTTCTAAATGAGATGCTGCGCTTCTCGTCTGCGTCCGCCCATGTATTAATTGTGCTTCCTTGAAAGTGCGCAGTTTTCTAACGTATTTACTTTAACTTCTTAGGTAATATCAATGGTATGACATATTTCAGATGCATCCGAAATTACAAAAACATACATATATTTAATTGTTTAATAAAAATTATTGCTAGGGACAAAATTTGGTAATCGCTGGATATTGGTAGGGACATGTCCCTAACGTACCCCAATTCTACGAGTCCCGCATGGAGGGTGTTGATTAGCATATCCTTGCAGAAACGGCAATCAGACTCCCCCAGTGCGTTTCTGCATTCTGCCCAAGCACAGCATGCACGCATCACGTGCGCCTGGGAGCTCAATGGGCCGTCACATAAGCGGCATTTCTTCTGCACAGTGTAAAAGTACCCAAAAATTATATTCAAGAGAAAGTACAGATACTCAATGAACTTTTTACTCAATTAAAAGTAAAAGTATTTGGCCAAAAACATACTTATCTATAAAAAGTCAAAGTAAAAAAGTAAAACTTTAAACGGTACTTGAGTATTAAAAATGTTCAAGTACCCTAGCCAAAAAAAAAAATAACAACAATAAAAAGGAGATTCTTGTTTCGTCATGATGAAATATCTCAATGCAAAATGAAATTGCTTAAAAATAAACTAAATAAATGTTTTGTCAGACAGACAGGTTTGGTTAAAGGGAGAAAACAAAAAAACACAATGGCTGTAGGTCAATTAAATTAAAATGCAGCAAAGTGGAACACAAAAAATACAGCCCTTAGGGATACCCAATCCTTTACACCCTAATGCCATCCCATATGTGTCAGGAATATGGACCTGTTTTGTTGTGTTTTCCCTCCCCATGTGCTCCGTGACCCAGTTTCTCCCGTGCTTGATTGTGTTCATGTCATCCAGGTGTGTCTTGTAATTACCCTCGTTACCTCATGTATCTTTGTCGGGACTACAAACGTCATGTTCGTGTGTTACAGCCATTCCTAGTGTGGATTACCCCCTTGTTTTGGATTTATAAAAGACTGTTTCTCTGATACATGTGTCCGTTGTTCTCTCTGACACAGAGTGTGACAGAAGACTCGACCGACAAAAAAGTAATACTGCGTGTTTCCCATCCATTTTGTTTCCACGTTTTGTTCAGTGTTTTGTTTACTGTTTGTTCCCCATGGATCTCTTCGACCCCTTCTCCCGTCCAGGATATCTCCTCCTCCTGCTGGAGCAGGGGGAGAGATCGCTCGAGGGCCATACCAGACTGTTTCTGGAAATCGCCCATCTAACCAGCTACCTGGACGATGCGCTCTGTGCGTTCTATCACGCCAGCCTGAACCCCACGTGCAGAGTGTCGTCGTCCAGAAATGGCCCTAGAGCGGATTTCGCCACCTTTGTGGAGTAGATACTGGCGAGAAACGGATCGCCGTTCACTGTCTGTCCCGAGGATGATCTTGCCAGTTCCACTCCTGACCCAGAGCCCAGCCCACCATCACCCCGCTGCGCGGAGCTTAAGCCTGAGCCCACCGATGATGGAGAGCCCGAGCCCACCGCGACCGACGAGCCATCGCAGCAAGGAGCGACAGAGCTGAGGATCGCCGCAGAGCCGGAGCTGCTGATGACGTCAGTCCAGGTGTGAGAGCCTGCTGCGAGGGAGAATGCCGTGGACAGCGAGAGCACGGAGAGGAGCTCCGCCACCTGCACCATGGCTGAGGGTGAGCTCAATGTGGATCTGGGATTGCTGGACTTAGAAGGAGAGGTTTTGGATGTATTTGCTGACCTGCACCCTCTCCTCCCTCCTTCGTCGAAGCCCTCTGTCAGTCCTACCCCTACATCTAGCCCAGAGAGGGCTGTTATTTCCATGTCTGGCCTGCCGGCCGATTCACTCCCAAGCCCTATCTCAGCAGCTATCTCCTTCACCTCAGCCCAAAAGAGGAGCATGAGGAGGAAAAGACTGTTGGCTCTAGTCACTGACCAGAGTCGAGAGATGGCTCGAGCCCCTGACCAGAGTCGAGAGAGGGCTTCTGTTCCTGAGTTCGGCCCAGATAGGGCTTCTGTTCCCGAGTCTAGCCCAGAGAGGGCTCCTGTTTCCACGTCCAGCCCAGAGAGGGCTGCGGTTCCCGCGTCCGGCCTAGAGAGGGCCTCAGATCCCGAGTCTAGTCCAGAGAGGGCTCCTGTTTCCACGTCCAGCCCAGAGAGGGCTGCGGTTCCCACGTATGGCCCAGGGAGGGCCACAGATCCCGAGTCTAGTCCAGAGAGGGCTCCTGTTTCCACGTCCAGCCCAGAGAGGGCTGCGGTTCCCACGTATGGCCCAGGGAGGGCCACAGATCCCGAGTCTAGTCCAAGGAGGGCTCCCGTTTCCACATCCAGCCCAGAGAGGGCTCGTGTCCCCAAGTCCAACACAGAGAGGGCTTCCTTTCCCAAGTTCGGCCCAGGGAGGGCTTCTGCTCCTGTTTACAGCCCTGGGAGCCCGGAGGTTCAGAATTGCCCACCAACCCTCCCGCTCCTGCCTCCTCCACTGCTGTCGTCTGGCAGCCCCTCTGCTCCCCCTCAGCCAGGCACGTGCAGAGGGGGGTGCGATGGGTGCTTGAGCACCTGCCCCTTTCCCCTTGATGTCCCAAGTGCCCTTTTGTCAAGGCAATTTTTTTTTTTGTAATTAAACGCCATTTTGTGAAGGCCTGCCCAATCTAACTATTAGAAAAATGAATGAATTATAATTTAGTCGTAAATAAAATGATCCACATGATGATGACCTTTCACCTGACGACTCATCAGGGATTATCCCTCACGTTCAGACACCTTTAATGTAGCGCACTACCAGGATGCCTTCATAACGTCCGCAGCTGCCGGTAAGAGGAGAGAGCATGCACAGCTGTTGTTTATATTGCTGTTTGTAGCCTGTGGAAGTAAGGTTAGTTGCAGCAAGGGGTATAATATTTTTGTTCAATATTTTCCTAATGACAATTTTATGATGGTTTATAAAAGCTACTAAGAGCACCTTTTCCCCATTTTTATCACAGAATAAGGCAGGGAATTTATAGTTTCTATAGGCTACTAAATTATATGTCAATCAGTACTGCATTATTCATAAAGTTTATTTATTACCTGGAGATAACTTGAAAAACACACATAAACCGTATATTTTCGCAATCATGTGTTTATTGTCTTCACGTTTTTTTCAGCTTTTTATTCAGCTCAGCTACAGCGATTGCCGGATGCTTTTGTCCATATTAGGGTTTCCTGCACATCATAAGTCATTCCTTCTATGAGTCTGTTTTGGACTTTCTGCACGAGAGCGCTCAATAATAATAATAGGCCTAATTTAATTCCATTTCTATTTTCAGAGTGATTAAGAGGTGCAAAGAAATATTTATTTAACTTTTAAAAATGGTCTTTTCTGTTCTGTTTCTTTTTCAAAACTGCGTCACGGCATTTGCTGCTATCAATACAGAAGCATCCGTTTCGATACATGTCTCAGCAAGGAGCACAGCCCTATTAAAAGCCGTGCTCCATGTGCCCCTTTTATACTTTGAGAACCTGCCCCTCCAAAGGTCTCTGCACGGCCCTGCCCTCAGCCCACCATCTGTTCGGTGTGAGCACTGCGGGTCTGCCAGTCTCCATCGTCGGCGTGGCTGGAGAATGCCTTGCCTCCGCCTCCAGCCTCTGAGTCCCAGCCTCCGCCTCGGCCCATTGACCCAGCGGCTCCACCATGGCTCCTAGCTCCCTCCTCTCCGCCATTGCCCGGCAGTCCACTGGCTCCGCCGGGCTCCCTCGTCTCTCCGGCTCCGCCTTGGTCTGTCATCGACCATCCGTCACCTCAGGACTGCACTCCTCCGGCTGCGCCTTGTCCCTCCATCCCTCCGGCTCCGTCAGGCTCCTCCTTCCCTTCAGCTCCACCTTGGTCCTCTGACGCTCCGGCTCCACCACGGCCTTCAGGATCCACGCCTCCGCCTCGGTCGCCTGAGCCACCTGTTCCGCCGCGGTCCTCCGGATCCTCCTCGTCACCCTGGCTCTTCGGCTCTCTGTCTCCACCTCGGGCTCCTCTGCCTCCTGCTCCGTCGCCATTGGTCGGCCCCCTGGAGTCGTCAGCCCTTCCTCCACCATGGCTCCTCCCTCCGTCGGCTCCACCATGGGTCGTCTTTACGGCTGTGGCCTGGGTCCCACCTGGCTCCGCCTTCTCCAAGCCCCTCCTGTCTCCTCCATCGACAAACAGTACTAGCATAACCTCTGATTATTGTTTGAGCTTTAACTAGATTGTTTGAGCTTTAACTAAGTTGTTACATTCAACTTATCCACTGCCTGATAAGAACATCACTAAACACGATTTATCATTTATTTAACATACAATGCTCATGAAAACATGGTTTGGAAGTTTGGAATATTTAATAAAAAAAAAAAAAGGCAGTCACCCCTTCTTAAACATGAATTGTATTTAAATTCTCATCACTGACTCTATTTGCACTCAGCCATTTTGTGCATTCAGCCAATATAATACAGACATCTATATCATGACAACAGATATATCAAAATGGACAAAAATAATGAGTAAACTTTTTGGGTGGAAAAACGCAACTTTGCTACCTTAGTATGCTTCCTCAGATTTGATGGTAAAGTTTTGATGCCAAAAATTTTGCTGATAAAAGTTATAACTGAAGCTGAAATCTGTGTGCGTGATGAGTGAAAACAACCTCATTATTTTTTTGCACATCAAAAGCATTTTTGAGTTTCTCTTTACCATATTTTATGTGTATGAGATAAATAATGCAAAAAAATACAAATGCAAAAAAATGTAATGAGTACTTCTTCAGTTCAGGGCTCGCAAAATTTCAAAATTCCTGGTAGCCCTTCGGGCAGGTGCTCTTCAGATTTTGGTAGCCCGGAAATTAATTTAACTAGCCCAAATAAAAAGAGACCTTTTTCTTTAAATATAGAAAATAAGATAGGAGTTTAAATGTCAATCAAAAATATTTTCAATACACAAATATCAACAAATATGAAGGAAGGAATTTTATTTCACTATTTACAGGGTATCTGCAGAATTAAAAAAAAATACAAAATTAAGGCAATTTATGACCCATTTTAAAACCACTTAAGCTCTGGGGCGTTTTTGTGTATTTTTGCCTAAATTTTCACATACCCAATTTCAAATGTTTACCCTACACACATACAATGGAGGAAATGAAAAAAAATGGTGTCATTGTATAGAAAACCCTTTGAACTACAAAATATGATTGTAATTCTTCATAAATAACATTATATGTTTTAAATATTGCAATAAACACTAAAAGAAAACATAGGCGCTTTTTGATTTTTTTTCAGAATTATTTTTTTTTTTGAATAAGTCTGTTATTCAGGTTCTATTTGCTCCAGCTCCCTGCAACTTATATTGTTTGATTCCACTAGGTGCCAAGATGTACCAGAAAAAATAATCTTTCAAATTACAGCTTCTAAACAGGAGTCATTGAATTATAACCGAAGGGAGTAAAATTGTCCCTTTTTTGCATCTAAAAGTGTCTTCGTGAGTTTCCTTTGCAAAAACAGGTTTTATAAAACATATTGCCCCCAGAATCCTATTTTACGATGTGCCATAGCACTTTTCTTGATTATTGACTTAATTTATTTTATTTTTTTTATGTTTGTCTAATTAGTAATATACAAAATGGCATAAGCGAATTATATCAAATATCAAATTTTGTGTTTTATACAATCAATTTTTTTTCTTGAAGGAGACACAAGACTCTATATATTGTAAAATCCATGTGGTTTATTAAAATCTAAACCAGAATCCACATCCTCCAGCTTTATATCATTCCATTTATGTGCATAATTTTAGTCCCCTGCATCACCTCTGCATCAGCATCCTACCTCTATCAGCATCCTGCCTAACTCAGCATCAGCATCCTGCCTGGAGATCAGACGCGAGCGGTGCCGCTATTGTATACTAACTGCTTCTGCCATGAGCTCGTGGCTGCTATCTGGTCTTCAGAATGTGAAACAAAGAAATACAGTGGGGAAAAAAAGTATTTAGTCAGCCACCAATTGTGCAAGTTCTCCCACTTAAGAAAACGTTTGACCTCTGTCATTGCCAACAAAGGGTATATAACAAAGTATTGAGATGAAATTTTGTTATTGACCAAATACTTATTTTCCACCATAATTTGCAAATAAATTCTTTAAAAATCCTACAATGTGATTTTCTGGATTTTTTTTTCTCATTTTGTCTCTCATAGTTGAGGTATACCTATGATGAAAATTACAGGCCTCTCTCATCTTTTTAAGTGGGAGAACTTGCACAATTGGTGGCTGACTAAATACTTTTTTGCCCCACTGTAGCTGTGTGTGTATAAACACAGCACTGTAATAATATCCATGTATATTTACTGAAATGCATCCTGTACTGTACTTCACTGTCAATACATCGTTTATCAGATTGTTAGCTGTGCTTTTACATTTCAAAATAATGATTCTATCAAAAACGGAGCAAAAACGCTCATATGTGCTCACCAGACAAGCATCCTCTCCTCTCCACCGCGCCACTGAACGTTCTTCATCACCTATAACTTTCATTATTATGTTCATAGATTGCCATTATCCGAGATGCCGATGTGTTAGCCTTCCAGCGTGCATTATCGCCTTTAAAACAGTCAAAAAAACTACAAGACCCACGCTCAAAACAGCTCCAGCGCTGACCCGGATCCTCTCTCTCCCTCCTGTCTATTGACCCAGAGGTGTCAAATTTCACGGCTCTGAGTGGCCGACGCACTTGAGTGGCGTGTAATCTGACCTATTGCCACCCACTGAGCAGCCCAGAGTAGCCCAGAGTTGTAGAACATAAGAGCCACTGGCCGGAGCTGCTATGATTTGGAGAGCGCGTATTTGCCAAAAGAGCGTCTTTTTTTCTCTGGTGCACTTCTGTTGCGCTTCTGCGACAAAACAATGGATTTCTCACCAATGCGAGCACACAGAAACGTGCAAATGGTCTCGTTTGAAAGAAGAGATCCTAACCTAAAAGATAATATAGAGTTTTTGGCTGTTTGCGGCTGACTGAAGCAATTGTGCGAGTAGGAATGTGAATCTGAATGTTTCCTCAGAGGTATCAAATTTCACATCGCGATTCTATTGAAGGTCATTCGATCTGTGATTGTCACACAAATAATCTACATAGTCAAATTCCTGAGAATAAGAGCTTTCTTGTGATATATGACTTGGCTGTTTTGTGAAAAATATAAAAAATACACATTCTTCAGAAAAATTATTCGCAATCATTAGGCGGAAATTCATGTGTGGGTCGAATACATTTCTAAGCTTCATTTTACTGCTTTATGTATCATAAAACCAAAAGTAATGGTATTCTTTGTAAAGAAGATACTCTAAGCTTTCAAATGATACCATATATGGGCTCATACCATATAACGTATCCGGGTCCGGGTTTAAGTGGGAGCTGCACAAGTAAAATGAACACAGTATGCGTGGGGTTGGACACAATGTCTATTGTAACATACAGTATTGAGCCATAAAATTACATGATTTACAGTTCAGATACAGGTTTTCACAAAAACAAAAATCTTATACAACAACATTTCAGCCTTTAGACCATTTTTATGAAAAGGGATAAATCAAGCATATAAATTATGTCAATTTAAAACGTATAAATATTACTGTCTTAACTGTTTAGATTTTTAGAAGGCACATTAACTTCTTTCTCATTTACAACTCTATGTGTTAGCTGCGTAAAATCACGAGTTGATATTTGCATTGATCTGACCATAAACAGCAAGAAAGTCTTGTTGGAAATGCAAATTCATTCTCTGCCACGAGGTGGCGCTTTAGCAGCGCTTAAATATTGCGGTTTCCCAGGTAACGGCTGTACACAAAGCAGCTCCGAGCTCATAAATGCTGCTTTATCAGGAATTATAGGTAAGATGACATTAAAATGCCACCGACACGTTTCTGAGGACAATCGGTTCCCTTCAGATACATTCAAATAAAGACATCCGAGCCACGTTTTGACTTGAAACGTGCAGCGCTCATATTTATTCAATGACATCATTGCCTTTTGAAGTTTAAAGGGGTCATATGATGTTGCTAAAAAGAACATTATTTTTTGTATTTGGTGTAATGAAATGTGTTTATGCGGTTTAAGGTTCAAAAAACACATTATTTTCCACATATTCTACATTATTGTTTCTCCTCTATGTCCCGCCTTTCTGAAACGCGTTGATTTTTACAAAGCTCATTGGTCTGAAAAGCGAGGTGTGCTGTGATTGGCCAGCTATCCAGTGCGTTATGATTGGCCGAATACCTCAAGCGTGTGACGGAAATGTTACGCCCCTTACTATGTTGTGATGATGCCCTGTCCGGCCGGAGTGACAATTCAAAAACATGAAAACGCATTATAAACGAGGCATTCGTTGCATCCAGTGGGGACATAATTATGGATTATAATGACTTATACTGTCTTTTTACG
>NW_015542347.1:1845213-1846405 GCF_001515605.1 Sinocyclocheilus anshuiensis
TGAAAATTCTGTTATCATTTACTCACCCTCATGTCGTTCCAAACTTGTATGAGTTGCTTTCTTATGTTGAACACAAAAGAAGATATTTTGAAGATTGCTGGTAATCAAACAGTTGGTGGTTGCCATTGACTTCCATAGTATTTTTTTTTCCTACTATGGAAGTCAATGGCAACCACCAACTGTTTGATTACCAGCAATCTTCAAAATATCTTCTTTTGTGTTCAACATAAGAAAGCAACTCATACAAGTTTGGAACGACATGAGGGTGAGTAAATGATGACAGAATTTTCATTTTTGGGTGAACTATCCCTTTAAGTTTGATACAACTCACTTTAGGAGTTTTTAAGGACCCGCGGGAGATCTGCATTTAAGATAGCCCGTCGGGCAGAGTGGTGCTCCATTTTGGTAGCCCGACTGGAAAACACAATAGCCCCGGAACGTCGAGGTAGCGATTTTGCGAGCCCTGCAGTTGAAATAAAATTGTAAGGAGTAAAAAGTATCTTTTTCTTCAGAAATGTAATCAAGTAAAAGTACAAGTAATCCGTTTAAATTTAACTTGAATAAAATACAAATACCACAAAATAATGCACAGTAATCAAGTAAAATTACTAGTGGTCAACCGATATATCGCCAAGGCCGATATATTGGCATTTTTCAAAAATCGCATTGGCAGACAAGTTTTTCTGTTTGGGCCGATGCGTTCGAGGCGGGACTTTTATTTTTAATGGCGCTGATAACGGCAGCGCCTGCGCACACAGTGCTCACATTCTCCCCTCTTGTTTGCTGTCGTCGTTAACCGTTTAATACGGATAGAAGGGCCGTTTCTCAAACGGAAAGCTGCATCCTCCGGAGGTCGCATTTGCAAGCTGCATAGGTCATCAAGCCTGGTTTATTTCAGTTAACTGAGCATTACATTCGCGAGTCATAAGTATATTACAACAATTTACACTTAACTAAGAATAATGGTCAAATTTATAACTGTTAATATTCTAAAATAAGATCTTCATGACGTATGCAGCCTACAAATGTGACCTCCGGAGGATGCAGCCTTCCGTTTGACAAACGGTCAAGAAGTCTGTCTAATAATCAGATAGAACTGTTAAACAAAGGGATTAAAATGTATACAAAAAGTATCATAATGATTGCTTTTATATTATTAGTAATAGAAAGGCAAACATTATAATACTTTCTT
>NW_015542347.1:1846415-1850200 GCF_001515605.1 Sinocyclocheilus anshuiensis
GTTAAACAAAGGAATTAAAATGTATACAAAAAGTATTATAACAATTGCTTTTATATTATTAGTAATAGAATGGCAAACATTATAATACTTTCTTGTTTGCCATCAGCATTCAGCAAATACGCATTTACATCATTTAAACAATTCTTTGAATGGCTAATGAAAATTTAATTTCACAAACGTTGCAAACTTAGTCGAATCCAGTTGTGAGATCTTGTGAAGTGTGCATTTGTATCCTGCATGATCGCGTGTTCTCTGCGTGACTTTCGGTCCGTGCAAATTGAATGCTTTAAACATTAAATTCGTGATTTCAAATTATGCTGCGCTTTATGCATTTGCCCACTGTCATATTCATGTCATTTTCACTGTGTGCTGTATGTAAAGTGAGTGTTACCTTGTCCTTGGCTTTATTTGAAAATATATGATTCCCAATGCACACAAACTTCCCAGAATACTGAGTGCTCTGTTGGTTACAGAGTTTACTTCATTTTTAGTTATATTTTTATTAAATATTTATTTATTTGTGAAAAATACTAAAGTCATCTAAAGTATAAGTATGTTTATTTTACAAATTTATTTTTTAATCCATTTTTAAATTATTTCAAATTTCTTAAATATTAATTAAAATAAATACAATTATATCGGCCATCGGCCACCCTGCTTTCCAAGATATCGGCATCGGCTGTCAAAAGACCAATATGGGTCGACCACTAAAAATTACTTAAGCATTTTACACCCCTGCTTTCTGCAACATCTTCTTTGTATTCTTTCTTTGCAAAGGAGGGGAGCAGCTTCTATTTACATCGTCCTCTCAAGTATGAAGGTCTGCAGCGAAGTACAGCTTTGGAATGAAGGAGAACAATTCTGAGGCAATGGCTCTCTGCGACAAGTTATAAAGTGGCTGGCTCTGCCTCACGCTTGAGTGCTCAAGCACTATTGGCTTTTGCGATGTACCGTAATAGTGATTCAGCATCATCGAAGAAAGGGAGTTTCCCCATAGCTTCAGCTAATGATGCAATGTTGAGTGAACCAATCTCGAAAGGTAACCACACAATACAAGACAATGTTTTGATCGACGGACAATATGATGGCAATTATATTATTCTTCACTACTGTTTTATTAGTCTTAAAATAAAACTGTTCACAGAAATAAAACATTACATTATACATTAGAACATAACTGACATTGAACATTAAATAAGAAAAAAATGTCCTGTTTGTTTCCGTGTTAGCTTAGTATTACTTATATACTATTGTTGTATTTATTTACATTTTAAATTACTTGACTTTCATCAAAATTTTTGTTTATATTTTAGTAATTTTGTTTGTAATTTAGTCATTTTTGTTATAAGGTTTTGCTTTTTTATGTTTCTATTTAGCTTATATTTATTTTTATTTAACTTTTAGTAATTGTAGTTTGTTAACATTATTATTGTTTTTTAAACTGTCGCTCACATTTTTGAACATAGACGTGAAAGTGCACGATCCAAACTTACATTTTTATAATTCATGAACGAAAACATTTTGTAACATGATATTGATGTACCATTTTCATGGTAATGCAATGTTTGATTTTAAAATGGGTTTCAAAGGATGAATTTTGAGATTTAAAGTTTTCAATTGATATATAATTTCTGATGATTTCTAAAGTGTGATAGAGAAAAAGGCAACAAAGACGACTTTTTTTGACAAAGGTCAGAACTCCTGTTATGATATAGATTTTTGAGGTGCACTCTTGTCAAAAATTAATCTATTACGTTTCCTACATAATTTTTAACAAAAACATTGGTAAAATATCTATTTAGGAGTCTTAGACCTTTCCAACGATATATAGTTTGTCATGATTAGATTAGGATTTAATTGTAATATAGTGAAGTAAACTTAGGCGTCCCACAGAGGGGACGGGTGACAGTTAAAGAGTTAAACAGTTTTTATCTAATATGTATATTTTGTTATTTCAGCTTAATTTCAAGTCATGTAAATTAATAATAGTTTTAGCTTGTTAGTTTATTAAACTGATTAAAGATTAAAGATTTCATTTTTGGGTGGACTGTCCCTTTAAGGAGCAGAGGCCAGAAACGTGCAAACAGAAGAACTTGTTTTGAATTAATGAGGAGAATTAAAATATACAACATTAACTTTCTGAAAGGCCTCTTTTTGTGTTGTCTCTTCAACACCCCTGTCTGTAACAATAATTCATCTTTTAATTGTTTATTTGGGGCATTTAGAGTTTTTTCTCTGCAAATACTGATATATAATTACTTCCAACTAATTAGATTAATTATTGAGCAATTCATGTAATTATTTAGATGAAATAAATAATTCACTGACATTTCCAACTGGTTAGGTTTATTTGGAAATTAAAGTGATTTCTATATTTTATCCATTCAAAAGACTACGAAAGCACTCCCAATTCTGCACATAAACCTAGCTCGATATATTTGTGTCTACGATTCACTGTGCAAAGCCGTCTTTTGTGATTGTCCATAATAAACTGCAGACTGCAGCCAAAAGAAATACTTCTCTATCGGTCCGCATGCTGCTCCAGCTCACAGAACAGATCGTGAAAGCTGACTGCAGTTTTTGTCATTCATTATAACAAACAAAGTGTAAAGAAGATGTAAATAATATATTCAGTGTGCAGTGTAGAGAGCTTCATTAATTAAAATTGAAGTTTGTGAGATTGCGATGAACTAAGATGAGTGACAAAATTATAAAGAGAGTTTGCAAATGTAAAATTTAATTTATACAACGGTTTTATACATTTTAGATTTTATACATAAGTTAATATTAAGTGACATAGATTTAGGAACACTGTTGTCTAATTTGCTCTGTCAATGAAAATAATTATGCCTGCACTATGTCTGTACTTTCTTCTGCACTGGAAGCTCCTGTAGTCAAGTCAAATTCCTTGTGTGTGTAAACATACTTGGTAATAAAGCTCTTCTGATTCTGATTCTGAAAATAATTCCAAACAAATCACAGCTGAGCCGCTGCGCATCTCCAGGCAAACACAACTGTTTCGTTTATGAATGAATCTGCGTTTTTGAACAAATCTAGTGAGTCATAAAGTGAGTAACTTGCTTCGTTCCTAAATTAATCAGCCATTTGAACGAATCGATTGAATGAAAGATACAGTGACTTGCTGCCACCTACTGGTGATTTCAGTTTCATTTTTAAAGTATAAATTGAGTCATTTAAATTGTTTAATATTTCTATATTCAAAACTTTATATTTAAAACATACATTTTATAACATTGCTATTATGAAATGCATTAATGCCACCTCTGAGTCTTGTCAAAAATTCTGTAATGCCACATTTGTGCTCTTCTGTGCCATGCAAAGATGAATTGTTGATGCTGATTTCATTTGATTAGTAACTTATTCTTCCTTATTGTATCTTATTATTTTAATTGAATTTATTATTTGATAAAAAAAATTTAAAAGTTTATAAATCTACATTTTTTTGGCACAAAAGATGGCATACATTTAATAAAGTTGGAGGCATTACAAAGGTTTAAAAAAAAGGATTCAAATATCGCCTTATAATAGGAAGGTTAATTTCTGTCATTGATTAGAAGGTGTACCTAATTTTCTTTCTTTTTTTTTTTTTTTTTTTTAAGTAGGAGCTAGAGATATGCTGGTATCAAATTTTCATGTTGCGATTAATTGCTAATGCTTTTATCACGGTATACGGTATTAACACGGTATTGACATTTTGTTTTAAAAAAGTGCTCTCATAATACAGTATAACAGGTTTAATAACTTTTTTCTTATAACAAAAATAA
>NW_015542347.1:1850458-1854099 GCF_001515605.1 Sinocyclocheilus anshuiensis
TGGAGATTTACCGCTGATTACAGAACCGGCTTTCTGACAAGATGCGCGTTAAATATCGCATGTGATTAATCGTGCATATTCATTACCGTGATATATCGCATTACCGAATACCGGCTAGCAAAATAAATGCAAGCATGGAGTCCTTAAGAATGTAATGTTACCTTTTAAAAACTAATTGCAAATGTTTATGCAAAGTGTAAACTATTCAATATAATCTACAAATAAAATACTGTATGACTAAGTGTTTTGTGGGCTTAGCTAATCAGGCCAATTAGAGACAATTACTAATCATTCTCATTTGTATTAAATCATTCTTTCATTTAATTTCATTTTTTTTATTAAACACAAGGGATCATTAATGATACTTGCAGTACATTATAACATGTGCAAATTCACACACAACATTATCTTTAATTTGGTCAGAATTGCAGGGTGCCTGTCTTGATACCCAAGGTTTAGAGAAAATATGAAATTGCGTTTTGAGGGCTTAGCTAAACAGGCCAATTAGAGACAATTACTAATTACTACCGATTTTTTATTAAATCATTCTTTCATTTCACTAATCAATCTTTTTTTTTTATTTTTTTTTTTTAATTAAACACGAGGTAACGTGCAAATTCACACACAATGCATCTTTAATTTGGCCAGAATTGCAGGTGAAAGTCTTAATATTCAAGATGGTTTGGAGAAAATATGAAATAAGTTTAATATTATTATAGATTTTAAAGTGTTTCATAATTAAATACATCCGAAAGGTCATCTAAAATTACCATTATTCACATTATATCTCTATTATATTCCATTATATCACATCCAAAATATCACATCGCATCCGAGATGCATCATCAATATAGAAAAATTAGACATAACAATTAACCAGTACATATTATGACAGCAGATTAGCTTCTTGATTGAAACAAAAATACAGTTTTTGTTACGTGAAATAGGCATCAATAAATTAATTAATTAAAAAAACTAAAAATAAATTAATACAAATTAATAATAAAAAAATTAATTTTAAAAAATATTTGGTTCTGTCTCCCTCTACTGGTTCACGGTCGCCATGATTTTGACGACTTTGCCAAGTAAGACATGTTCCTGGATCAACATCCTTTGTTGATCCGAGATCAACATAACTTTAAAAAAATATATAGACTTAACGCAATCCCTACCCCTAAACCTTACCCTACCCATAATGTATTCCTAAAATCAGAGGAAAATGATAGCTGATTAACAAGGGTGTAGAAGCAACCCTGAACGTAAACCTAAAATTGACATTTCCTAAGAAGTTATCCCTTTATTCTGATTGGTTGATTAAATGTTGATCCAGGAACATGTACTTGGTGAAATCACGTTCACCACTGGGGTCACTTAACGTTATATACATTTGTGTTGTGTTGTCAAGTTGGACAATCACTACTGGTGCCAAAGTCCTTTTTGCATGATCACAACAGCGCTGGATTGACCCAAATAAACTATATTAAACTCAACATTCCAATTACATTAAACTCTGCACTGCACGTATTCTACAAATAATCAGTTATTCGGTTATCCTGAAGTTTCACATTATTGTGGATAGCGACGTACAACGAGCGACTCACAGAACACAGTAACGTTACCTTATGAGCTCCGGGCAGCAGCTCTCCTGGAGGTTTCTTTCTGAGCACATAACGTTTATCTGCAGTCTCAATGTAAAACGTTGGGTTGGATTGCCCAGCTCTATTCAAAACAAATAAGTACAATAGAACATGCGTTTTGTTTGCATGAGGTGCACTTGAAAAATTATGTGTGTTGTGAAATTTCTTACCTGTACTGCTGCAGAGTTAAAGTGCTGTTGTCTGAAATGCTGTCAAGTTTCCCTGACAGATATCTTTTCAGGTTATTAGTGTCAAATCGATGTTCTGGACGGACAGCGGTGATTTGGCGATCCATTGCGTTACAAAGTGAAATTGAGAAATAAAGTTCACGACTTTAGGATATTTCAAAATAAAAGTCATCAACTTCTGCTGATGTGATGTAGGCTATTATGAGGAGCAGCAGACCCAGCGCCGAAAAAAAATGACTCAAGTTAATGTGATATTACCATGTACTTTTACAGGCTTGAACGGATTCAGCAAGCATCTTTTATATGGGTGACTCCTCGTGTACAGGCAGTTTTGATTAGCCTACTTGGATTTTTAAAACGTTTACAACTGTCATATTACATTATCACATAGTGGAATAAAGATTTGATGATGGACATGATCACATGATCAAGTGGATTAAATTTTTATATATATATATATATATATATATATAAAACCAAAGATAGATAGCAGTCATAGTGATAAGGTTTTTCAAAATGCTTTGATGAACGTTGAATAGAACAGTATTTTTTTTAAATATAATTATTTTGTAACATTTTAATTGACATTACTGTCACTTTTAATCAGTTTAGTGCATCATTGTTGAATTAAAGTATTAATTTCTTTAAAATACAACACCTTACTGACCACAAACTTTTGATCTACTGTTTTTGTAATATTATACAACTTAGTTTAAAAATACTATGAGTGAACGGCAGGTGTCAGCACACTCTAAATAATTAATAATGGCTGTCATAAAGTGGAGCTCATAAGAAAGAAGAAATTACAAATCAATCCAAGACAATTTCTCCGTTAAAAAAAAAATATATTATACACACATAGATAGATGCTATTTGGAATCATATTTTGAGAGCTGCAACTTATTATTTTGAATATCTTTCTGTGAATAAAGTTGCTTTAAAGGATCAGGTTTGTTATTATTGTTTGTTATACCTAGTCTGATAATTCTGAAGAAGAAAACAAACTAAATCATAACACAAACTAAACATTATTTAGCCTATACAAAAGCTTTAATGGCATGTTATTTATAAATTATTTACAAGCTATGCAATTAATTTCAAATATACTGTACAAATGACTATAATTAGCAATACATGATGTGGTGCCCAGCAGTCAAAAATAATTCACATAATGCTGCATATAAAAGTATGTACATCATAACAGAACAGACAATGTTATTTTCAATGTTTATAAAAATAATCATTACCTCAAAATTCCAATGATCTAAAAAATAAACTCTTTTATATATTTTCTCTGATATGTATCATACCTAATATGCAATGTGCTCTGCATTTGGTCATGTCCATGTACTTTAATTACTTTAAGCACAGTCTATCCTTCTTGCACTTTGTTTGTGTCCAACAAGACATTAGTGATATCTTTGCTCACATGCATCCAAGTTTAGATGTGAGACAGGGAGTATTTCATGGCTAGGCATGATGGATATGACATGTCAGAGGATATGTTAAAATATATTATGTGCATCTTGAAGAAAAAAACATTTAACTAAGCATCAGATCACTTGCATGTTGCAAAAATATGTAAATATGCTCTCTAATACAGTTACTTGACCCAGTCTCCCACAGTTCAGATCATTTTATTCTTCCTATATATATGCTTTAAAAGTGGGAGCGATTATTAAAGCTACAAAATTTAACTAAAAAAAGAGCAGAACTTTCTCACGGGTAGAGGGGAAACATGATTCTATTACAAAGTAGGGTTGTGTGTGTGTGTGTGTGTGTGTGTGTGTGTGTGTGTGTGTGTGTGTGTGTGTGT
>NW_015542347.1:1854162-1855641 GCF_001515605.1 Sinocyclocheilus anshuiensis
CAGCTGATATGAATACCATGAATCACTGCAATGCAACAGGGAAGAGTGTATGTGTATGTACCAGTGTGCGTGTGTGCGTGTGTGCGTGTGCGTGTGTGTGTGTGGACTAGGCACCATGTGCCAAGTGAGTGTGCAAGCCCTTTGTATTCAAGAGAAAAGAACAAAGTTCAGCTACTGTCCACAGTCATTCAGTAGAAAAGAGGCCACAAGCTAATAAAATTATCTTCTGAGAGCGATTTAAATTATCTGACAAGAAAGACACCTCTATATATAAAAAATAGTAGTACAGCTACAGCATGAGTCTAGGTTGAATAATGAGGCACGTGTGTGAATATAGTGTAATTTTGGGCTCAGGCCAACCAATCTGATGGACAAAGTCAAAGCAGGAAGCAAGCAGTGATCTCTGCATTCAAACTCTTCCTGCCGTCATAAACACTACTAATCAGAAAATATAAGCACATCTATCACTTGGCAGAAATTACATGCTGGATCTGCACTGTTTAGGTGGGATTCAGTGCTCCCCGTAAATGTCCACCCATGCAGAATTGTTTGCGTTACTCCATGATGTCAGTTTCAAAGGGAACCAGGTGGTAGTAGGACAGGTTAGTGACGTAAGCTTCAGGATCATCGTCACTCAGGTCTTGATCTACAGGATCCAAAGATTCTCTCCCATCCTCATCATACCTGCATATTTAGAGATAATACAACCATTTTAATACATGAAATGATAGATGAAAAAAATCGTAAGAAACAATATAACTCCAAAACAAGCTGCCTGCTGGGACAGTATATTAAGGCATCATAAGCATACTTCTATCATAAAGGAAGCATGTTTGCTTTTTAAGCTGTAACAGGACTTCACAGTACCATACATTCATCCTTCTGTGTGAAGGTACCATACAGGGAAACACACAATATCAACAAAAAATCCTTCCTTATATCCCAAGGAAGAGAGAAGGATTGTAAATTAACTAAACAACAGTTTGTCTTGTCTTTGTAATGCTTTAAAGGTGCCATAGAATGCATTGATACAATATTTTAAATTGTTCTCTGATATCTACATAGAAGGTATGTGGCTTAGGTAAGGGCAAAAAATCTCCAGAAACGGTTTTACATGTCCATTTACAACCCAAGGATTTGTCCCTAGAATGAAATGGTCTCAATGTTGAGCTCTGCTCTGATTGGCTGTTTCACAGTGCGGCTCATTTAGTAGCTCACACAGCAGGAAGGAAACACAGGGAAAATATATATTTCAGTACTGTCTCTCGCAGTTATATCGTTGGGTAATTATACTGTATATAAAATGCGGGCATCAGGGAGCTGCTATTAAAGGGGTCATATGATGCGATTTCATTTTTTCCTTTCTCTTTGGAGTGTTACAAGCTCTTGGTGCATAAAGAAGATCTGTAAAGTTGCAAAGACTAAAGTCTCAAATCCAAAGAGATATACTTTATAAAAGTTAAGAGTCAACCACGCCTA
>NW_015542347.1:1856703-1860420 GCF_001515605.1 Sinocyclocheilus anshuiensis
GTTATTTGTTTTCCGTGCCTTTCTGAATACAGACACCCACCCATCTCTGCACATCACATCCCCTGCACAGCCTGGAACATAACATTTATTTCCATGATCTGCCATTTTCGCTATTATCCTCGCTTGTTTCTTCACAATACCTGCAGAACTTCTGATCATTTGGCTGTGCAGGTTCGGCTGGCGGCTGGCATAGAACATGGGCGGGTATATGCAAATATTGGGGGCGTAACTATTAGTGATCCCGACTGTAACATCACTGATTCGCCTATTTTTCAGTGTTTTTTTGCATGCATGAGATTTACATAAGGAGGAGGAAACAATGGTGTTTGAGGCTCACGGTATGTCATTTCTATGTACAGAACTGTTATTATTCAACTATGCCAAGGTAAATACAGTTTTCCATTCTATGGCACCTTTAAAATGTGATGATCTGATTTATTTCAAAATTTCATAGATAATGTATAAGCATAACAATTTACTTCCAAAATCTATTCAGAGGCTGTCTGAAATTAGAAAGAGTCAATAAACTTAGGGAAACGTAGGGTTTATTTATTTATTTACTTACTTATTATTTATTTATTTATTTCATATAAAGGTCTTAAGAAATTTTCTTAATGGGAAGGTTAAAAGATTTTCAACCAGCCTTAATTGTTACATTGTCACTAAAACAATGTGTATTATTTTTCCATGTTACCAAGATTAAACCTTTTTTTGTTAAAACTACAGATCGATCGTACACATTTTTGTATCCACGCTCATGGATCGGCTAACAGAGCCGAGTGCATTATGGTTGTTGAAGTTTTCCTACACCGTCGCCCTTTTTCTCTATCTATCTATCTATCTATTTTATTTTTATTTTTTATTTTTACCTAAGTGTTTGCTAAATCAGCTGGTGTTTAGCTGTTGTTTTGCTAAATCAGCTGGTTTTATCTGGTTTTAGATGTTTTTAGCTGTTTTATTTTTTATTTTTTGCTAAATCAGCTGGTTTTGGCTGAATTTTAACTGGTTCCTTTTGTTAAATCAGCTGGTTTTGTGCTAAATCACGCTAACAACATGCTTAGTGACCGTAATCCAACCAATCTAAGTACCCTAGTTACTTCACAGCAAAACCCTAGCAATCACCCCAAGTGCCCTAGCAACTGCATAGCAACACCTTAGCAACCACTCCGGGTTCCCTAACAATCACCTTAGTAACCACCCCAAGTACACTAGCAACAGCATAGCAACACCCTAGCAACCACCCGAATACCCTAGCAACTGCATAGCAACACCCTAGCAACTACCCAAAGTACCTTAGCAACCGAATAGCAACACCTTAGCCACCACCCTGATTATCCAAGCAACTGCAAAGCAACACTACCCTTACGAAAAAGAAGTTTATTCAAGTGTGCTATTAGTATACTTCTTTTAAACTAAAAATAGGAAAGTATACTTTTAGTCTACTTTTTATGTACTTCTCAGAAATGGGCTTTCTGTACTTCTCAGAAATATACTTAAAATGACATTTAAGTATACTTGACATACTTAGAAAAAGTCTAAATATATTTGAGCTATACTTGTGTTCCTAGAATCCGTGTTTTTATTGTTATACTGTAGGGGGCGCTAGTACACATCTTCTGTACAGAATTTCCAAAAAACACAAGTGAAGAAGAAACCGAAACAACAGATGCTCCCACATGTAATCTAGCACGATCATCAGACATAAAACAGCATCAAAACTATGTAACATTACAGAATAAAATGTCGACCAATGAAGAGGTAATACTGACTGTGAAGCTTTGGGGTGTTGATCGACTCTATCTACATTTTGATTATCATTCTGAATCCAATTCATAGTCTTTTTTCAGCTTTTTGTTCAAAATGTTGTTTATTTCTTTATTTTTTATTTATGAAACATATCCACATTCAAGTGTTAAAAAAGAATGCATGAAGATAGAATAAAATGTTTTTGTTTACAAGCAGATACCCTGTTCTTTCTTTTGATGTTTTGTATGTTCAGATATTCATATAACAAAATATACAAATTAATACCTAAATAGGGACATAGTAGTATACTTAGATAAAACGTACGAGTATACTTGTAGTATAAAACTACTAAACTAGTTTACTGAGACTATACTTCAAAGTGTACTAAAAATGCTACTACAAGTATTTAATTAGTAAACTATCAATATACCTATAAGTTCACTTTTAGTATAGTTGCAGTACAAACTAAACATTTTGATGTAAACTAGTTGTGTACTCAAAGTTTACTACTGTTATACTTAAAAGTGTACTTTTATATACTAGAACGTGGGCCAATTTAGTCCCAAGGAGTATTGAAATAGTACACTTACAAGTATACTACTAGTACACTGATATTTGTATACTTACTACATAAAGTTTACTTAAAAATATACTTGAACTTTACTTAAGTATACTTACTAAAATAAACTTGAAGTATACTACTTTTTGGTCAGGGTATAGCAAAATCCTAGTAACCATCTATCTCTACTATTGTTTACTCAAATTTCAACTTAACACCTTCAAACTACAAGCTTTAAAACCACTTCAGTCTAAATCTTTTTTATAAAATTGTAAAAATATTGTTTAATTATTATGAAATTGTGTAGGAGGACCGAAATAAAAATCTTGATGATGACGACTTCACATTATGTATTAGTCAACACTGTTTGAGATGGAAGGAGGAACTGTGTAAATCATGTATTAGTGTGGGAGTAATTTCATCAAACATCTAATAGGGAGGGTTTCATTCCAGAGCTTCCTTCTCACCCAGGGAAGGAAGTACCCCTTCCTGTGTGTGACAGACTACTATGCACTCAAGGAAAACATTACTACATGAATGTTGTCAATGGCTTATGTAAAAATGAATGTAATCGGGGCTCTCTGACAACAAAGCTTTATCATTATCAATATACATTTCCTTTATTGTTATGTACTCTGAGACTTGGACAGGGATGACAGAGGCAATGTCGGACACTTACGAGTGCTGGGCTGAGTCAGTGGAGGAGGGTCTCTCTTTGTCCAGTGGAATGCTCTCATCAAACACAATGGTCTCTGTGTTTGCCAGGCAAAACCCATTAGACCTCATGATCTCTGTAGAAATGTCAAGTGAACAGTCACAAATCAAACAGAAAACTCTGAAATACAACTCTCAAAGACTATTTATATTATTATATATAATATTTATTATATATTCATAATAACTGTAACAAATGTAATAATATGTATGCAATATGTAAAAAGTAAGTATAAGTAATATGTAAAAATAGAGACATTAGCCCCCTTCAAATTAGGCACCTTGGGAACTCACAGTTCTCCCAGCATCTCTTCCACTATTCAAAACAGTCTGCAAAATTCTTTGTTGTAATAGACATCATCTGCCTTGTCGTATTTTCCTAAATTTCATTGATGGTCTGAAATTTCTTCACATTCAAAGGTGATTTTGTGTGCATCTCAAAAAATTTGAATATTGTGAACATTTTTTTTTTTTTTGTAACTTATTTCAAAAAGTGAAACTTTCATATATTCTAGATTCATTACATTTAAAGTAAACCATTTAAAAAGTGTTTTGTTTGCTTCTTTGTTTGTTTTAATTTTGATGATTACGGCTTACAGATCATGAAAGTCAAAAATCCAGCATCTCAAAATATTAGAATATTTACATTTGAGTTTCATTAAATGACCATTCCTACAGTATAAATTCCGGGTATCTCT
>NW_015542347.1:1860718-1866772 GCF_001515605.1 Sinocyclocheilus anshuiensis
ATTAGGCATGGGCCGATTACCGGTTTCAAGGTATACCACGATTTGAAAATTTCACGGTTTCAAAACCTCTAATATCTTCCGTTATACCGTTCCTGCGGTATGCGCTGTTTTTCATGTCTCCTCAAAGACTGAAAGCGTCGGAATCCCTCAGGTTGAGTGCAGTGTAGAGAGTAACACGTCTCCTCCTCCTGTTGGTGCGAGCGAGCTGTCAGTCACGTGTGTATGACGGCCGAAGGAGCTTCCTCTGGAACTTACGCAATCGGCAACCGGCCGTTAATTGTTTTATTGCAGCCGATCTCTGTTCTGGACTTGCACAAACTGCGTTGCAATGCATATCATTTTCCAAATGTCGTTTATGTGAAAATATGAAGTCTGTAAACGCCCGTTAACAGAGGCCAGAGACGCTGAAGACGGACGCACAAAGCATATTAAATGCAAAGTTGACTGGAAGGAAGAAATTGTGTTGGAAATTAGGCATGGGCCGATTACCGGTTTCAAGGTATACCGCGATTTGAAAATTTCACGGTTTCAACACCTCTTAATATTTTCCGTTATACCGTTCATGCGGTATGCGCTGTTTTTAATGTCTCCTCAAAGACTGAAAGTGTAGGAATCCCTTCTGGTTGAGTGCAGTGTAGAGAGTAACACGCCCCTCCCCCTCCTGTTGGTGCGAGCGAGCGGTCAGTCACGTGTGTGTATGATGGCCGAAGGAGCTTCCTCTGGAACTTGCGCGATCGGCAACCGGCTGTTTATTGTTTTATTGCAGCCGATCTCTGTTCTGGACTTGCACAAACTGCGTTGCAATGCATATCATTTTCCAAATGTCGTTTATGTGAAAATATGAAGTCTGTAAATGCCCGTTAACAGAGGCCAGAGATGCTGAAGACGGACGCAAAGAGAAAAATACTGTAGCAGGCAGATCACTCACTGTTCATGATGCATGAACTATTGGAATAAAATCCTAAATATTGATTTGCGGGTTTATATGAATGTGTTTCTGAGGGGAACTGACTGTCTTCAGAAACGTTTAGATGGTATTTTCTTTTCATCTCATATAATTCACATTAAAGCAGTGTTTCAGCGCAGCTCTGCTTTGTTTACTGCGATAACCAAGGAAACGCTGTATCAGCACCTCCTGCTGTCAGAGAGTGAATCTGCGTCCCATTCAGAGCCTTTCTTTTCAAATCAAAGAAAAACTAAACAAATACTACTGTTCCAAATATTCTGTATGTTGCTCAAAATATATTGTGTTCAGATTTTTTTTTTTTTACCCAGACATTTCAAATTAACACATTTTAGAGCTGTAACAACAATACCGTGATAAAGTGAAACCGTGATATTTTTGCTTAAGGTTATCATACCATCAAAATCTCATACCGGCCCATGCCTATTGGAAATGGTGCACAAGCAACAGGGATGACCGCAAGATTGAGAATACTGTCAAGTAAAGTCGATTCAAACACTTGGGAGTGCTTCACAAGTAGTGGACTGAAGCTGGAGTCAGTGCATCAAGAGTCCCCACGCTCAGACGTCTTCAGGAAAAGGGCTACCAAGCCACTTCTGAAACAGAAACAACGTCAGAAGCATCTTACCTGGCCTAAGGAGAAAACGAACTGGACTGTTGCTCAGTGGTCCAAAGTCCTCTTTTCGGATAAAAGTAAATTTTGCATTTCATTTGGAAATCAAGGTCAGGAGTCTGGAGGAAGACTGGAGAGGCACAGAATCCAAGCTGCTTGAAGTCCAGTGTGAAGTTTCCGAAGTCAGTAATGATTTGGGGTGTTGTGCTGGTGTTGGTCCTGCAAAGTCAATGCAGCCATCTACCAGGAGATTTTGGAACACTTTATCCTTCCATCTGGTGACAAGCTTTATGGAGATGCTGATTTCCTTTTCCAGCAGGACTTTAGCACCTGCCCACAGTGCCAAAACCACTTCCAAGTGGTTTGCTGACCATAATATTACTGTGCTTGAATGGCCAGCCAACATGCCTGACCTGAACCCCATATGAAATCTATGGGATATTTTCAAGAGAAAGATGAGAAACAGTCGATCCAACAATACAGACGAGCTGAAGGCTCAATAGTGCCTCAGCAGTGCCACAGGCTGATCGCTTCCATGCCACACCTCACTGATGCTGTCATTTGTGCTAAAGAAGCGCTGACCAAGTATTGAGTGCATAAATGGACATACTTTAAAGAATTTGAATTTTTCTGTTTTGCAAATCCTTTTTTTGATTGATCTTAGGAAATATTCTAATATTTTGAAATACTGGATTTTTGACTTTCATGAGCTGTAAGCTCTAATCATCAAAATTAAAACAAAAAAACTTTTGAAATGTTTTACTTTACATGTAATGAATCTAGAATATATGAAAGTTTCACTTTTTGAAATAAGTTACAAAAAAAAAAACATTTTCACAATATTCTAATTTTTTTAGATGCACCTGTGTGTGTGTGTATATATATATATATATATATACACACATTACATATACAATATATGACTGGGTTGCTGGTACTGCCTAATGCTACAAGGAGTGACAAGGAAATATAGAACTAGAGACAAATCAGTCAGGAAGGATGAGGAGAGAGCGATTGTCTGTAGCCATCACCTGCAAAACCATTTCCTTTTGGGGGGTTGTTTTGCTGTTGCCTCTCCAGTGCACCTGTTGTCACTTTCATTTGCACCAAAGCAGGTGAAACTGATTCACAATCACTTATGCTTCCTAACTGTACAGATTGATATCCCTGAAGTTTAACTGACAGGGTGTTATACGATTAAATGTTCCCTTCAAATTTGAACACTATTACAATAATTACACTATTAATTGTATTGCTTACATTTTAACAATATTACACTATAATATAATATTGTAATATTTATAAATATTAACACGCATTTTAACATTAAAAACCTATACCTGAAATCTTAACTGGACTTTGAAAGCATGGCTGAATTTTGTGGACATTGTCGTTCCTCAGGACCTGGTCAAGCTGCGAGCGTTCAAAGAATGTTAAGACAACTTCTGACCTAGAAAACTGAGAAAACATCCTTTTAGTATGCAATTTAAGATAACACTTCCAGTAAACCATTCAGGAAGATGTTCAGGTAATTAAATTAAGCTGTTAGCTGGCAAGATGTAATAAAGAAATAACAAGAGATGTTTCTTGTTTGTTGCACTCAAATGCACAAGCCCTTTTCTTGCTGGTGTCATTAGTTAGATCTCTCACCTTCCAGGGCATGTTAATGGTATTCTTCAACAGTCGCTCCACTTCATTTAGCTTTGTCTCAATGTCTCTTGCTTCTTTAATCTTGACAAGCCCTGTGTGAGAGCACAAACATATCAGCATATTCAGCCTTTATCATCAGATCAGCATTCTGCCTCTCACCTCAAGATTTTATGTGCAGTTCTATTGAGATGTGGCTCATTGACTAATTGGGTAATAGACTAATAACTATTTTACCACTTCTTTTATGAGCTTAGCAATCATTGTGCAGTCTAGACAAGGGTGCAGCGATATCACTTTCAGGCAACACCTAAAACAACTTTATTTGACCCCATATATCATGTACTGGACCATAGAAAAATCTTTCCTAGTTTAGTAAAAGGTTGGCTTAAATGTGAGCAAGTCTGATAAAGGTCCTGACCTTTGTGTTAAAAATACTCAACCCATTACCTATCCATTCAAAGCAGTATTTACAAAAATGAAGACATTTCTTGTAAATGACATAATTCACAAGAGTGGCATACAAGAGAGGATGTGCCAAATTACATGGAAGGCCAGGAATTTTTTATTCTCTGAGGAGCAAAAACAAATGCTGCTAATATGTTCACACAGCTGCTTATGCTTTTTTTGTTCCCACACACTCTGACAACAATGTGAAGCTCCAAACATAGGTTTGGGATGAGCATTTAGTCCTGTCAATCATCAATCAGCACTCATGGTTCCATCCCAGCAACAATTCTTCCAGCGTTTATCCTTGTCCTGTCCTGTGAACAGTGTCCCAACCCGACAAACTCCAGCACTTCACCTCCAATGAAGAATGCTCCGCAAAGATCTCTTAATCTGGTTCCCCTTTCAGGTAGGCATCCGCACACCCCAGCCATTTCAACTGCTACTCAAAATTCCAGATAAACCACTTTCATCCAGAAAATCTCCCATTCTAAAAATAGGAAAATGGACAGTCAACTGATTGAGGCACGTTTGCTGCCCCAAACATCTATTTCCTTCGAAAACAAACAGAAATTCAGCTCCTTTCCTTATTCCCGCCAGGAAGTTACTGTTCAAAGCAATGTCCCATTACATCCTGAAAGCATTTCTAATGATCTGATGCGGTATTCTGAAGATCCGAAGCAGTATTCCTAAATGTATCATTTAATTTTTCAAGTGTATGGTAAATGATAGACATGTCAATCTAAGCAAACAATCCAATCCAAAGATGCTCCAACTGTAAAACAGTGGCCGATTGGTCTACATATCATCCCCACCCAGTATATCCTAGATCAAGTTCCTATTGGTCGGATTACCGACGTTTTTCAAACGTAATTTTCAACACTGTGCCATCACTGCGACATGATCAGATCCTGGATGTCATAGCTTTAGACTAACAGCATGTCATGGCACTCCGTAAACATTAATCCACGATCTATGCATCACTTTATATTGTGCAAAGGCACGTTTGATACAAGATCAACTGCTCTAAATATCGTCTAAACATGTTCCATTGAGTTCAGTCCTTATGTCAGCACTCCATAATATTGCAGACCTTTTTAAAGCAAATCAAGACCATCTTGGGAGGTGTCTGAGTACAGAGGTGCTTCCAGAAGTCATAGATCCTCTTCTGACTATTATTAATTCATCATTGTCATTAGGATATGTCCCCAAAACCTTCAAACTGGCTGTTATTAAGCCTCTCACTAAAACACTACAACTTGACCCCAAAGATCTAGTTAATTACAGACCGATTTCGAATCTCCCTTTTCTGTCAAAGATACTAGAAAAGGTAGTATCCTCACATTTATATTCCTTCTTAGAGAAAAATGATATCTGTGAGGATTTCCAGTCAGGATTTAGACTGTATCATAGTACTGAGACTGCTCTCATTAGAGTTACAAATGACCTGCTCTTATAATTTGATCGTGGTTGTATCTCTCTATTAGTGCTACTGGATCTTAGTGCTGCGTTCGACACCATCAACCACAACATTCTTTTGAATAGACTAGAAAACATTGTTGGCATTAGTGGAAGTGCATTAGCATAGTACTTATCTAACCCCCATCAATTCTTAGCAGTGAATGAAGACAAGTGCAGTATGGAGTACCTCAAGGCTCAGTACTTTTCACGCTTTACATGTTACCCTTGGGAGATATCACGGTGTTCTACAAGACGGTGTTAGCTTTCACTGTTATGCTGATGATCCTCAGCTCTATATTTATTTGTGGCCCAGCTAAACATACCAATTAGAAAAACTAACGGAATGCATAGTTGATATAAAAAACTGGATGACGAGTAATTTCAATGATTATGAATGTTTCATGGAAAAACAGTAAGGAGACTGCATTAACATTTTAATAATTTGATGAACTAGTGCTTTTTGTTTTCGGATTAAGAGATGAAGTCGGAGACACTGAATTCGCAGTAGTGGATGCGCCTGTATTCATGTTTCATACAGATTACATAATCTGAGAATTTGTTTTCCATTTGAATTGGTTCATTTGAAAGTAGACATTTCACTCTCTCTCTATATATTGTTAATGTCTGTAAGGCAAAGATATACACAGAGTTTCGCGGGGTAATGTCATTTCATGCATTCTGAGTTACTTACACTGTTAATTAAGAGTTGAATTCTTATGCACGTGTGCGCACTCAGCGACCAAGCGAGAGTGAGAGCAAGAGTGCGCCGCTTAACACGTTTCTTTCATGGTTAAGGAAGTCTTCGGCAGCGCCGCAATTACTTGCTCGAGTTGCTAGCCTGCCTCCGGCTGGAGAGAGTAGCCGCTTGCAGTCGGGGGCGGAATTAAAGCGGAGACGTCAAGTCAGACACTTTCTGCTCCTG
>NW_015542347.1:1867699-1868173 GCF_001515605.1 Sinocyclocheilus anshuiensis
GAAAAAAAACTTTTCTCTTACAGGAAAATTGGAAGCAGCCAATTACTATCCTGTCCTCTGCTCCGTTTGTTTGTTATTTTTCTTTCATCCCTCCGTTCTCTAGCTGTGCTACCTGTGTGCTTACTAATTTTCCCCACAGAGACTACAAATTAGGAGCACACCCACCAGAGAATCACAGTCACCGAGAACTACACTCACCTGTCCCTTACACACTCACTGTCAAACCACACGCGACATTGCACACTTACACCCCTGTTTAGCCTTGTTTGTTTTGTTTTGTTTTGTTATCTCTTCTTCAAGGTCCGTGTCAGTCTAGGTTCTAGATCTCCCTCACCGCGCCAAAACATGTCTCGCACAACAGACTCTATTGGCCCCTGGGCAGGAAGGGCCTGATGAAGTGGAACAAGGCGCTGAGGAGGAGATCACTGTGCTAAAAGAGACCCTAGCAGCTGCTACCCAAGAAATGGAACGAGG
>NW_015542348.1:0-3832 GCF_001515605.1 Sinocyclocheilus anshuiensis
GGCGGAGTTTGGGAGAGACAGATTAGAACTGTGAGAAGTGTTCTTTGTTCCACTCTGTCCCAGTCATCCGGAAGACTAGATGATTCTTCTCTGCGAACCTTTTTCTATGAGGCCATGGCCATTGTAAATAGCCGTCCACTCACTGTAGATAATTTAAGTGATCCCTGCAGTCCTGAGCCTCTAACCCCTAATCACCTCCTCACCCTGAAAACTACCCACGCCCTACCACCCCCTGGCAAGTTTGTCAGAGAAGACGTATATGCTCGCAAGAGATGGCGCCATGTCCAATACTTAGCGGAACAGTTTTGGGGACGTTGGCGCAAGGAGTATGTGTCTAACATTGCAACAAGACAATGCTGGCTTTCACCAAGAAGGAACATGCAAGCTGGAGATATAGTCTTGGAGAAGGCAGACGATCTGCCCAGGAATGAGTGGCGCTTGGCAGAAGTTATTGAGACTGTCGTTGACAAAGATGGTTTGGTGAGAAGAGTGAAGATACGTTTTGGAGACCGAAATCTGGGGTAGGATGGTAAACGTCTGAACAAACCATCATTAGTTGAGCGCCCAGTGCAGAAGCTGGTCCTGCTGCTGGAGGCAGCCTGAACTTCCTGACATATCCTTTGATTTAAGCAGTTTATAGTAGAACATGTTTCAGTTTTACTTTTTTACATCTAGCCTTAAACATTGGTATTTTACTTTAGAAATCATTCGTGACTAAAGTTTAAAATTTATAGTCACTCATGATTGGTGGGAGTGTAAATAACCCTCTGTTATTTGAATTAGCTTCCAGGATTTATATATTATTCTTATATTATTTAATTATGTCCTTTCTTAATATTAGTTAAGTGTTTGTTATATTCTGGAATGTTACTTTGCACTCTGCAAGTTATTTAACCGATAGAGACTTTTATTTTGAAAGGCGGCTTGACGGAAGTGCTCAGAGTCCGCTCATGCACGGAGATCGCGAATACGGAGAGAGAGCGCGCAAAGACGGAAACGGGTCACGGCGTTGGATTTTAGGATTAAGGACACTTTTAAGTGAATTTAAGCATCTGTTTGTTGTTTTATTTTGCAGTATTTTGTTTTTGTTTGTTTTTTTACTTTGTTGTTTGGCACCTGGTTGGAAAGGAGAACAAGCTCTTACGGTGTTGTGAAGTCTATAAGGACAATAAACACACAAAGGAAGACAGTACAACATCAGTGCACGAGTTAAATCCTTTATTCTTCAACCGGGCTGTTACAGTTCTGTTGTGTTTGTGTCGCAAGTTCAGTGACGCAGGTAGTGACGATTCTCTCCGGCCAATCCGTGATCAGCAGAGTTTACACGTCACGTTTTGGTAACGGTACGGTTCACTTGGAACCCCAACCGAAGTGGTACTAAAAAAAGTACCAGGTACCAGGTACTGTACCCAGTGGAAAACACCCCAAAAGTGAACCGTACCGAGCCGTAACGTGCCGTACCATGCAGTGGAAAAGTGCCATATGAGGCACAGAGAGGGCTGTAGCTCACTCTCCACTCATGTTTTTCATGATTTTCCCCATCATGTCCCCTCTTGTCTCCTTTCATTCTAAACACAAACTGTTCCACAGTCCCCATCTACCACTCGTATAAAGAATGATTGAGTAGTTAAAAGTGATTTTTTTCATTTGGACATATCCTATCACACCTATGGCGCCATGTGAGCCAAGTACTGTCACTGGTGCCCCATCAAAAACCATGACACCCATCAGTGTGATATATTCATATTTGTTGGCATTAGTACCATCATGTCAGCCAGGCAATTCTAAAGTTAAATTATCTTCACTGGCTGCTGATCATTTTGAGAGCTTGTAATTTGCTATGCAACGTCTCTTCAGAGTGAACAATGCTCAAATTCACATTCTCAGGAGCAGGAAACATCAGCTATTTGAAACAACAAAGGAGTCAAATGTTTGATTTTTCTTCAACCCTGAAAAACACCAAATATGCATACTTCATTGTTGTCTAAAATGTTTTACAGGCACAGGCTCACTGTTACTGACTGTGATCCCTGCTGTCTTCTGAAGGCAAAACCAACGGGGTGGAGAGAAGCACATCCATAATAGGGATTTATGGGTGACGGAGACCAAATGTAACCACTGTGTAGCTCATAATATGTCCCTCTAAAACTCAAGATAAAGGACTCAGCCCATCAGTCTCACAGTCAGATGTCCTGAAAGAAGCAGGCTATTATATTTCATAATTAGTTAATTGCATGCTTGGCAGCTAATGATGATGGCCAGTGGTTGTCTTGTGCAGGTGCCATGGCCATGCATGTTAAATAGATGTAAATGCTTGCTGGTAAATTGTTGTGGGAAACGCTGTAACATAAGATAGGACAGGAAAAGGAGATATCAGCCTAAACTGTGAATGGAAGTATCCATGTATGTGTGTGTGGATACATCTGTGTGTATTATGCTGACAAGGCCCTATCAGAACATGTCCACTCATGGATGAAAGCATCGCATTGCATACTAGATCAACCTAAACACAAATACACAGAGAAAGATTGTGTGTGTGTGTGTGAAAAGGGCAACAGGAGAAGAAAGGTCACCATAGGACATGGTAGAAACATGGCAGAAAAGTGGATAGACAGACAGAGAGCAAGAGGGTAAACAAAAAGGCTAAATGAGGAAAATAAGAAAGAGAGAGAGAGAGAGAGAGAGAGAAAGAGTGTTGCTGTTGGCATCAGTGCTCAGCTAGTCCTCTGTCAGTGGATTTGTGAACCTCTAACTGACTCATGTTTGCAGTGAAATAATGACAAAACTGGCAACTACATAACCTGCCCACAAAATAAAAATAATGCATCACAGTCTTTTGAGAACAGTAAGCAGGCATGTGATCATCTATGGACAAAAAGAAGAAGGAAAACCTGTTTCTTTGCCAATTCAATATGACTATACAACAACAATAAGAGTACAATGAGGATATATTTATTTTATTATTAATGTGTACATTTTACAAATAAAAAAGGGGTAATTTGAGTAAATGAGCAGTTGCATGTAAAAACTGATAAGGTATAGCCTGAATGCAGTGTAAGTGGCCTTGGATAAAAGCGCCATCAAAATGCATAATTGTTGATGCAAACAAAATGTAAATTTAAAAAAAAGTTATCAGCCAGCTCAAAAATCAGGTTTTGAGAACATTTTAAACGTAATTTAATTTAGTGTCTCTTTGAAATCAGAATAATGTGTTAAAATGCCAGATAGTGCAATTGTGGCATCTACCAGAAAGGGACAAGCCAATCTTTGGACCCATTGTATGAAACAGATTGGGCACTGACTCCAGAGCTGACACCCTGTCAGTGGAAAAGGGAGTCATAATTGTTGATTTTTTTTTCTTTTATGAATAATTGTAATCCTTGTTGTTGTTTTGAAGTCTTATGATTTCTAGCAAGGTTTTGTGCAAAACTGTACAATAATTTGTGGTTCTGTTTAATGTCTCCCCCCCCCCCAATTTTCATATATTACATAACTTAATTTGCTACAGCAGTCTCAGATTAACTCAGCAGTGGATCTTGACTATGTCTGCAGTAGGTAAATGATGTTCACAGTCATTTGGGTCCCAGCAGGGAACATATCAGTGGTCAGAGTAGCTCAAGTTCTCTGACCTCTACACAGACTGATCTTAGTAAATAGAGTAAATACAGTAAATTTATGCAGGTGACCTTCAGCAGCGCCTGTTGGACAGGAACAGCAAGCTCAGAACCAGACAGCCAACTACTAACAAAACAAGCAGCTGGCCACTCAGCAGGAGAGCATACTGCAAGTGTGTGTGTGTGTGTGTGTGTGAGAGAGGGAGAGAGAGAGAGAG
>NW_015542348.1:3930-5498 GCF_001515605.1 Sinocyclocheilus anshuiensis
AAGAGAGAGAGAGAGAGAGAGAGAGAGAGAGAGAGAGAATGTGTGTCCTTGAAATTTAAAATTAATAGTTATATCAAAAGCCTCAGTTTACACAGTACAGTCCATTTTGTGTTCACATTAGCTATGCATAGTGGCAAAGTGTCATTTTAATTTATAATCATTCAAACATTTTTATATTTTACACAATACTTGCCAGACAACCAATATTAAAACCACAATATGTATATACTGAATCACTGCAGATAAAACAGTGAGTGTCTCCAAATTCAGTGGTATTAAACACAGAGTATCTCACACTACAGTGTTAAATTGATTACACTGAGTCCAGTCATCTATCCACTATACTGCTGAAACCTCATTACTCCTGTGACAGTCTACACCGTTCATGGCCGATAAGACAATTGATCTGTCGCAGTCTTGATGGTCCAGCTAACAACAGGTGCTAGAACAGTCCTGAAGGCATATTACAATATTGATAAACAATTGTCCTTGTAAATTTCAACACACAGGATCACCAAGAGAGAAGTGAAGGATTAGTGAGTGGCGAGAATGATGGAGAAAGGTGTCCTAAAATGCACCAGAAAAGACAGGTTGAGAGATGAAGTAAGGAGCTGAGGGTGGTGAGATGACACCAATAGTTGAAAAAGAAAGAAATGTGAGAGAGTGAATGCTAAAAAGGAGACATAGGGTGTAAAAATGAAAGTGATGGAGAAAATAACATAGAATGAGAGTGAGAGAGAGAAGGTGCCAAATTTAGAGGAGATAAAGCAGTCTCGTAATTTTTTTTCCTCATTAATGTACACACAGCACCCCATATTGACAGAAAAACACAGAATCGTTGACATTTTTGCAGATTTATTAAAAAATAAAAACTGAAATATCACATGGTCCTAAGTATTCAGACCCTTTGCTCAGTATTTAGTAGAAGCACCCTTTTGATCTAATACAGCCATGAGTCTTTTTGGGAAAGATGCAACAAGTTTTTCACACCTGGATTTGGGGATCCTCTGCCATTCCTCCTTGCAGATCCTCTCCAGTTCTGTCAGGTTGGATGGTAAACGTTGGTGGACAGCCATTTTTAGGTCTCTCCAGAGATGCTCAATTGGGTTTAAGTCAGGGCTCTGGCTGGGCCATTCAAGAACAGTCACAGAGTTGTTGTGAAGCCACTCCTTCATTATTTTAGCTGTGTGCTTAGGGTCATTGTCTTGTTGGAAGGTAAACCTTCGGCCCAGTCTGAGGTCCTGAGCACTCTGGAAAAGGTTTTCGTCCAGGATATCCCTGTACTTGGCCGCATTCATCTTTCCCTCAATTGCAACCAGTCGTCCTGTCCCTGCAACTGAAAAACACCCCCACAGCATGATACTGCCACCACCATGCTTCACTGTTGGGACAGTATTGGACAGGTGATGAGCAGTGCCTAGTTTTCTCCACACATACCGCTTAGAATTAACGCCAAAAAGTTCTATCTTGGTCTCATCAAACCAGAGAATCTTATTTCTCACCATATTGGAGTCCTTCAGGTGTTTTTTAGCAAACCTCCTCAGTGCAAGACACATGAAAGACCGCAT
>NW_015542348.1:5685-7392 GCF_001515605.1 Sinocyclocheilus anshuiensis
CACTGTGTATATATATATATATATATATAGTACATAGTGTTGGATGCATAATGTTGACTAGAAGAATGGACCCAGTGTAATCAATTTAACACTGTAGTGTGAGATACTTCATGTTTAATATATTTGCAAGAAAAAATGCAACAAAAAATATGCAAAATGAAAATCTTTTTCAGATGTAAGCATCAAAACAATGCCCTGCCGTATTGCAACGCATCAAAGCAGTCAATACAGCACAGTCAAGAATAATTTGGCAACATTTACTAAACTGTGGACTTCCTTTGACTCTTGCTGCTGATTTGAATGGCGATGCTTCCCGTTTTAAGTGTCAGTTGATGGCCTTTCATTTTTAACCAGAAATGTGCACGCTGCATTTCTGATGTTCATTGAAATTTTCAGTGTCTTCTTCCCGTGTCACTTGAAATGTGTCCATTTTTAATCATTGTTACCAAAGGCGAGACATGCGAAGAAAAAATAAACATTCAGTTGTGGGAATATATTCTGTCATAAATCGCATACCATTAATTCCTGAACTTTCTTTCCATCCGTTACTGGAAATGAAATTACTGGTTGATATGGCCCGATCTTAATAAAGTTTACACATGCTTTTGGTCCGTGAACTAGAGCTCGCACAGGACGCACGCTGTCTGTGAAAGTTTGACCAGTAGCGGTTCCAGATTTAAATCACTAAGGGGGCTCTCACATATATTTTTTTGTACCGTCCATTGCTATGTTTATCACAGTGTCAATCACTGCTATGTCAAGAACGAATCCAGCATAAACATGTGAATGTCATTCCCAAAACTTTGCAGCGTGTATGTGTCTGAAAAACAAAAGTTTTGTACAAATTATGAATGGATTGTAGCCTAGAAACTGTTTTGAGTTTGAGCTCTGTCAAGTTAATTCTTTATCTTCTATTTTTTATCTTCAATCAATTTTATACACCATCATTTTCGTTTCTATAACGTGCGAATATATCCCCTATCATATTCTACAACAAAAACAATCAGGACAGATGTCCTTCACTCCAGCGCCGGAACACCACGAACCCTGGGTACACCCGCAGCGGAAGACTCACGAGCCAGGCCCCGGGCGACGACCTCTCCCCCCCCGCCGCCTCCGGTCTTCGAGATCTCCACCCGGAACCGCGTCGCTCCCCTCCGCGAGACAGAGCGGGACGCTGTGATCTTCCGGCATGTCCGTGCTACGTTGGCTGAAGATAAAGTGCACACTCACTGTTTCCCTGGTGCTCGTGTTCTTGATGTTTCTGTGCAGATACCCGCGATCCTGAAGGGCGATGAGAGCCCCGGAGCGGTCGTGCATCATGCTGGGGTTAACGACACCAAGATGCGGCAGACGGAGACTGAAGAGGGACTTCAGGAGCCTGATCGAGACGGTGCGCAGCACATTGCCCACGATGAGGATCATCGTGTCAGGACCGCTTCCCACGTATCGACGAGGACATGAAAGGTTCAGTAGGCTTTTTGCTTTAAATGAATGGTTATTGTCATGGTGTAAAGAACAGAAACTGCTCTTTGTTAATAACTGGAATCTTTTCTGGGAGCGTCCTAGGCTTTTTCGCGCTGATGGCCTGCACCCCAGCAGAGTCAGAGCAGAACTCCTGTCGGACAACATCTCCAGGACGCTACGCTCCATATGACTAGTAAGCCAATTCTCAAATAACTGCTATGATGGCTTTTGTTCTACCCG
>NW_015542348.1:8199-8384 GCF_001515605.1 Sinocyclocheilus anshuiensis
ACTTGTTTATTGAACTGTTGTATTAAATCAATATCACATTTGCGAACTACTTTAATAATTATTCAAATCTGTAACTCTCCTTATCGCGATCTGTGGGCGCACAGAAAATGAGAGTTCTCAAGACTCAAAAGCATGTGCAAATGATAAGTTCTGTCATCTGTCCTCGCGTTATAAGCGCGGAACCT
>NW_015542348.1:8973-10026 GCF_001515605.1 Sinocyclocheilus anshuiensis
CCGGCGGAACAACAACAATGTGCTACATGTTTCTTTTCCCCTCTCTTTTTCCAATTGACGGAAATCCGTCGTAGCAACAGAAAACTTTCATCCCTGAGTAGTATTATGTACATCATACTGCACCACAGTAATATACTTCGGATCATTTCTTTAAGCTAACCCGAACTTATATTTTGACGGGTTGCCATGAGGAACTTGTTTCTGTAGGTCTAGCAACATGGGCACTATCTTCTCTAATACATTAGAAGCTGTTGCCCCAATCAAATTGAAAAAGGTTAGAGAAAAACGTACTGTGCCATTGTACAACAGTAATACCCATTCTCTCAAGAAATAAACTCGTAGTCTTGAGCGCAAATGGAGAAAAACTAACTTGGAAGTTTTTAGAATTGCGTGGAAAAACAGTATGTCCAGTTATAGACAGGCTCTAAAAGCTGCCAGGGCCGAGCATATCCACAAACTCATAGAAAATAACCAAAACAATCCAAGGGTTTTTTTTTTGCACAGTGGCTAGATTAACAAACAACCAGACGCCACCCGATCTAAATATTTCCTCACAGTTTAATAGTAATGACTTTATGAATTTCTTCACTGATAAAATAGATAACATCAGAAATACAATGAACTCACTGTAGAATCAACAGTGTCTTGTAATTCAGCTTCATTCATTGCACCCAAAGAAAAACTGCAGTGCTTTACAACTATAGGACAGGAAGATCTAAATAAACGTATTACTGCATCTAAACCAACAACATGTTTATTATATCCTGTACCCACTAAATTACTGAAAGAGTTGTTACCTGTAGCAGAATAACCGCTTCTCAATATTATTAACTCGTCGTTATCTTTAGGTCACGTCCCAAAACCATTCAAGCTGGCGGTTATTAAGTCTTTTATTAAGAAATCACAACTAGATCCTAGTGAACTGGCAAATTACAGGCCCATTTCAAATCTTCCGTTTATATCTAAAATTTTAGAAAAAGTCGTGTCTGCTCAATTGTGCTCCTTCCTGCAAAAAAATGATCTCTATGAAGAATTTCAGTCAGGTTTCAGGCC
>NW_015542348.1:10644-11461 GCF_001515605.1 Sinocyclocheilus anshuiensis
TAAAATATGGAGTGCCACAAGGATCTGTCCTAGGTCCTCTGCTATTTTCGATATATATGTTGCCCCTTGGTAATATTATTAAAAAATACGGGATTAGTTTCCACTGTTATGCCGATGATGCTCAACAATATATCTCAACAAGACCAGATGAAACTTCTAAATTATCTAAGCTAACAGAGTGTGTTAAAAATGTAAAAGATTGGATGACTAATAATTTTCTCCTAATAAAATTAGGATAAGACAGAGATATTACTTATTAGACCAAAAAACAGTACGCAGAATCTCTTAGATTACAATTTGCAGCTAGATGGATGTACTGTTACTTCCTCTACAGTCAAAAATCTGGGTGTTGTATTAGATAGCAACTTGTCTTTTGAACACTAGATTACTGTAATGCACTACTAGCTGGTTGTCCTGCATCTTCAATAAACAAGCTACAAATAGTACAAAATGCAGCTGCTAGAGATTTTACCAGGTCAAAAAAATATGATCATATTACCCCAATTTTACAGTCTCTGCACTGGCTACCAATTAAGTTCCGTATCAGTTACAAAATATTATTACTTACCTACAAGGCACTTAATGGGTTAGCTCCTGCGTACCTAACTAGCCTCATCACGCTCCCTAAGGTTGCAAAACTCTGGACTTTTGGTAGTACCTAGGATAGCAAAGTCCACTATAGGAGGTAGAGCTTTTTCGCATTTGGCTCCCAAACTCTGGAATAGCCTTCCTGATAACGTTTGGGGTTCAGACACTCTCTCTCTGTTTAAATCTAGATTAAAGACACATCTCTTTGGCCAAGCATTCAAATAATGCA
>NW_015542348.1:11599-48733 GCF_001515605.1 Sinocyclocheilus anshuiensis
GGTACAGCTTTTTCGCATTTGGCTCCCAAACTCTGGAATAGCCTTCCTCATAAAGTTTGGGGTTCAGACACACTCTCTCTGTTTAAATCTAGATTCATGACACATCTCTTTGGCCAAGCATTCAAATAATGCATCTCATAATCTTGTACTGCAGTTATATCTGATCAAATGCACACTCTCTCTGTTTAAATCTAGATTAAAGACACATCTCTTTGGCCAAGCATTCAAATAATGCATCTCATAATCTTGTACTGCAGTTATATCAAATGCACATTATTATTCTTTAGCTTGGGTTAAACAAATCAATTTTGCTTGGTTGGAACAGCAGCTATGCTAATTATGTTTCTATTTGTTTCTGTTTCTGCCACGGGATGTAGGATTTACACAAGCTTCAGTCTGGATCCAGAACACAGGAGAAGAGATGATGCCAACCCTGAAACAACATACAGAACTACCAAATTTTGCTATAAGTTTGATTGCATCATATAATAATTGCTGTTAATAGTGTTCATCATCTGTTTGATTACGTCTTTAATTGATTTTTACATACATTTCTGCCATATGTACATTAACTGACAGTCACCACTGATAAGCTACTACTAAATAGAAATAGCTTTATTCGCCAATATAAATTCGCCAATTCTAAATATTGTAGAAACTTAATTTTCTGTAAAGTTGCTTTGCAACCATTTGTATCGCTATACAAATAAACTTGAAAACTTGAATAGAAACTGCGCAAAGTGCGCTCCCTTTATTATCACTAAAAAGCCATCACTCATCTTAGCTCACCGCGATCTCACAAAGTTCCGTTATAATCAATGCAGCTCTCTAAACTGCACAGTGAATCTCTTACTTACATCGCGTCTACACTTTGTTATTAGTTGATTCACGAGCGTGCAAAACTACACTTAATAAAAATTCTGCCACTTTCAGCAGTGAGTGAATTCTGACCAAATAAAATGTTTCTGATTGGCCATTCGGTTCAAGAAATCAACAGATATGTCTGTGATTGGCTACATTGCTCAATGCTGCAAAAACAAATTGTAAACAGTAATTTTTAACGCTGTCCAGAGCGTAAACACAAATACACACTGGATAGTTTGCCAGATCTTCAATTACTTTTGCTTTGAGGGTATTTAGCACCCTCTAGTACCCCCATAGAACTGGGCCTGGGCTTGGCTAACCACTCCAATTGATTCCATGACTAATGATAGTCAATGCCCCACCCCCCACTCCCCAATGTTGCCCTTGTGTGTGTATAAATATATACACACACACACACACACACACACACACACACACACACACACACACACACACAAACCACAGATTGTCACAATTAACCAATCAGAATCAAGTGTTCTAGAGCAGAGGTCCCCAACCACAACAGGGTTGAAATAAGAAATAACAGAAATAAACCCCCAACACCAATTGCTACCGGGTCGCCAGAACATTCTGGGAAAAATGTGTATAGATATGACACTCTGTTATTTATTTATGTTAATGATTGTTCTAATTATTCTGTATTTTCTTTGTATGCGATTGATATGGAGTAGCAATTTGACAATTTCATGTTAAATAAGTAAATGGAAGCTTGCTCTGATCTGTCACATATTAGGAGTTAAACGGATCGCAGTTGATCTGTAATACGTACGGATGAGACTCTACCGTTCGGCACGCACGTGATTCACAGATTAATTTGCCAATTTACACATACAAGCAATTTTAAACCACAAGAAGATGAAACGAAAGAGAGCTCAATTCGTTACTCGCACGCTGTTCTCGCACACAATCAAAGCGCGCACAAGCATAGAGACGCGTTTCAGACCGTGCGGAAATACCGAGTTGCTCTAGAGGGCCATGTGATAATATCCAGTAACTCTGGACTGTATTCACAGCATCTCGACCTGAACAGCAGTAATTCAACAGTGCTCTGGTTGATGAAGTGTATGGGCTGTATGGGCCGTGAAGTGTATTGACAATATTCCCCATCTTGGCTCACGGGGAATCACTGTTGGCCAAACTTCCATGTGGATACGAGCTAATCAATTAACAGCTGCAGACCAACTGACAGCTGCGAGATGTCAGAAGTTTTAGTCTTTGCTTTTTTCCCTGATTAATCTGCTATGAAAAGGTAAAGGTTATGGCTTCCCAGTGCCTTTCAAATAAGCATACACATTTTTATTCTTTCTCTGTGTCTGTCTCCAAGCACTGCTCCCCATCTGCATCTCAATTTTTCTATGCATGAACAGAAAGGGCAGGGTATCGAAAATGAAATGACTGGCTCAGTGACCTAACTCGGTAAATCAATCCCACAACAGCAATCACAAAACAAGCTTAACCTCATCCTTTCATTCAATCATTATTTTAATACTAATCCCACTGACATTTTGAATACTTTCAGGGTGAGCTAAAGGAGACAAGCTCTGTTTCCACATGAGTACTTCTGCCTTCGATTCAATGATCACATCAGCTCACCAACAGACACTCAGCGTTTGATTGACTTGAGTTTCATTTGACAGGATTCCTTTTCGATTCACTGAACATACCATAACATGCTCTTCAACCTGATGTCCAACCTATTACCAGCCCATAGGCTAAGAAACAACTATGATTTCAGTCAGAGCATGTCTTATATTTTATCAATCTCATTATTTCTTGTATTTGACTGGCTGGCTTAAGGTGCAGTATAAATTTTCTAGACCAATGCTGACCTTCTTATGTCCTATCTGTTTGACCTACTAAGAACTTAACAGACTGAAGATCCCAGGAACCTTCTGAGAAAATGGGGTCCACAGGAACCTTCTGAACAAAAGCCATCAAATAGGTTAGATGAATCCCTCACATCTTTACAAATGGATTTTCAGCTGATGTATGGATATGTACAGCGGTGTTAAATGAATCTGACTAAAGGAAAATTATTTTTGCAATAACCGCTAAACTGTATATTTGACCATCCTTGGCAATTATCACCTATACTGTCCTGGCATAATGTCCTTTGTATCACTCTGCTATCTCTTTCTTCCCACTTGATAATAATTCCAGCTAAAACAATTCCAACTCAAATCAATATTTCATGTCTATTTACAAATCTGGGCCCGTATTTATCAAGCCTCTGAGAATTACTCTCAAGAACGCTGCTAAGAATTGACTTAAGTTTAAAGGTGACATATTATGCCCCTTTTTACAATATGTAATATAAGTCTCTGGTGTCCCCAGAATGTGTCTGTGAAGTTTCAGCTCAAAATACTCCACAGATCAATAATTTTGAAAATGCCTATTTTGAGTGGAAGCAGAAACACGCTGTTTTTCGGGCCTGTGTCTTTAAATGCAAATGAGCTGCTGCTCCCCACCCCCTTTTCCAGAATAGAGCTGCGCCTTTACAGCTCGTATCTGCTAAAAACATCTGTTTTGGTTCTGATTATCATGTTTATCGCGCTGAAATCATGCATTTTAAACCATATGAGTTTAAACTTCAGATATAAGGTTTTCTGAGCGCACACATCCGAAGCACATGGACAGAAAGCTGCTGTCACAGCATGTGAGTACTAAGTTTAAGTTAAAAACACACGGGTTACAAAAACAGTCGGTTATGTCTGTGAAGGTAAACAGCTGGGAAATAAATCGCTTGCTTATTTTAGATCTGTGTGGCAGCAGCAATATACAGTAAATAAATTGATAAATCCACTGCTCTCTTGTCTCCTCTGAGGCTGGGACTCTAAATATTGTTCTGTGCTCGTCTGTGCAGCCAAAGACAGAACAGTTAGCATGTTTTGCTCAAACTTTCGCCATGGCATTAGACGGTTATGTCTGTGAAGGTAAACAGCTGGGAAATAAATCGCTTGCTTATTTTAGATCTGTGTGGCAGCAGCAATATACAGTAAATAAATTGATAAATCCACTGCTCTCTTGTCTCCTCTGAGGCTGGGACTCTAAATATTGTTCTGTGCTCGTCTGTGCAGCCAAAGACAGAACAGTTAACATGTTTTGCTCAAACGTTCGCCATGGCATTAGACACCGTTGTCGCTTGCGAAATCAAAATGACGGCACCGTGGGTGGAAACTCTTACAGATTAAGGGGCGGTAATATTATAATGAGATCCCTTTGCCACGTCACCAAGGGAGCAAAACCAGATGCGCTCGTTTTCTCAGAGGCTTGCAGAAAAAGGTTTCCCAAAACAAAGTGATTGGGTTAATCTTTTTCACGTTTGCTTGGTTGATAGATGCACCAGGGACCTGATTATAACACTTAAAACCTGAAAAAGTCCGATTTTCATGATATGTCACCTTTAAAAAAAATTCTTGGCTAAGAGCTGCGCTTAAAAGTTAGTTATCAAGCATCTCGGTCGTAATTTAAGAGAAGTGTAGGACTAAATCTTAAGTGTCAGTCTTAGTTTGATTCACGACACTTTGCTGTGCCACAAACGGGATTTTGGATGACGAAATACGCATGGACCAATCACTGAATAGATTTCCTTATTTAAGTATATTCTTAGATAAATTCACATTGAATGGTTAAATTCTTAATAGGAGTTTACATTCAACACTCATTTGACAATAAAGAATTTTCAAGAGAATACATTATGGTAAGGAAACGATTCGTCATCACAACCTTCAATTTAGGGTTGTGCCTGTAGTCGATAGTATCGTTTATCGACGATAGTCAGAGATATCGCCTGTTGCTGATTTTTTTGACGACTGCAAGACGGTTATTATTATTATTATCCGTCAAAAATATAGGCGCCTATCTTTAGTGATGCAGTGCGGAGAGCCGCTTCAGAAACTTGCCGCGGCGCGTGAGTAGCCGTGATCAGCTCTGGTGGCCGTGTCGGAGCCATAACGCGCTGCAGACGTGTGCAGTGTAAATAAGGATTTTAAGAGATTTTTTCATGATACAGTGTAGGTAGCTTCACTGATTATAACAGAAGTGTTTTTAAAGAGCATATAATACTCAAGCTAGACTGAAGTCAGTTATGATGTTCTTTGGTAATGTAAATATTCTTTTCTCGTTTTCTGTTTGAATAACTGAGGAAATGTAACTGTTTGATTAACTGCTCGTCGTCAAACATTTCAAGAACATTCTTCCTCTCCTGAAAGCTTCATGCACGTCTCTGTCTCCTCAGCGCCATCACAAGCCCCTACTGGCAACTCCTAACAACTTGAGAGACCTCTCGAGCTGTTTTAAATAACTGGGAGAGTAAGAGTGATTCTTAGCTTTAAGAAATTTGATAACTTGCTTTTATACTTAAGTTTGAAAGTAGGAGTAAATTTAATGAATTCTCAGCACTTCAGACTAAAATGACACTTTGAGAATCTTGATAAATACGGGCCCTGGTCAATGTTTGGAGTTGCTAAGAATTTTTTATGTTTTTGATAAAAGTCTCAAGGCTTAATTTATATTATATTCATCATGAATCTCTCAGCTGACTTCACAGAACTGCAAAGCGTCTTGACTCTCAATAAATTAATCAGGCACTGTTCCATTTCACTTCAGCACACACACATCTGAACAAACTTAGACATTCATATACACTGAAACACATATAGGCTGCCAGCCAAAAAGAAAGCAAAACAGCACTCTGCCAGATGTAAACACACACAGGGCACATCCAGCACACTGCATCTGTTCAAAAACGCTCTAAGGTAACAGATGACACCTTAATGCTCAAAACCGGCAATGTACACGAGTAAAACACAAGTATGCTGATATACAGGGAAGGATCAAATTACTGAGCCTAAATAATTAAACCTCACTGCTTCTAATTAACAACCGTATCAACACAACCTCTGGGAAGAATGAGGGGGATGTGAATGAGAGATGAAGAAACAAATGGGAAGACAGAATTTCATGTTCTGATATTGCTGATAAAAAGAACTCACTGATAAAAAGAAATAAACCCTGTTGTGAAGAAAACAATAAAACTCCTAAGAGATTTTCTAGTCAATGTGGCCTCATACAAAACAAATATAAAAAAAGATGAAAGACCAATGTTGAATGTTGTCTGCTTGCAACGGTGACATTGTCTGTGAAAATATCAGCTCATTTGGAAAAAATGTTTAGTACAACACTTACCATTTATCTGACGCTCTTAGTATCAGGTTAATAAAGACTGTGATAACATATGAAATGAAGGAAGCAAAAACCAAGAGGAGTCAAAAATGAAGAGAGAGAAAGGCTGAGGGCAGAAAACAGTGGCTTCCTCTCTGAAAGCAGTAATTGCAAATGCTGATTGTGCTGCTGGCAGTGATGCAGTGCTAACTGCCACTTTTGATAATGCTAATACTTGCATTTGAGGCTGAGAATCTCCCATCTGTCAGACATACACATATGGCCATGACTAGTGTTAATATTTAAACAAAGCCTGATAGCACGCATATGGTGTGCATCATGTTTGTCAGGGAGTCCCCCACATTTTATATATGAAATTAGTTGGCTGATATTAAAAATGATGTATGTGTGTGTGTGTGTGTGTCTCTGTGTGTGTCTCTGTGTGTGTGTGTGTGTTGGCTTAGATATGCACTCTCTGTCTACAATATGAAAACTAGCAAAAACAAACAAAAAATATTTTAACAATAAAATTCCTAATAGTAATTACAATAATTCCAAATTGCAATAATGTTTCTCTATTAAAACAACAGTGGTTAATTAAGTGCGTTTATTCAGCAACCAATCGCAAACAAAATAGTCGAGATCTCATGACAGAACACAGACTGGCTGAATGCCACTTTCATTTAAGCTGAACATCTCACATGGAGATTGCTAAACTTCAGCTTACTTGTTTGTCGATGTTTTCAAATCATCTTCGGCTCTTCCACAATGAAGAACGAGCACGTGCGCATTGGTTGCCAGATTGCAAAAAATAAGCAAAACACTGGACAAGGAAGCTCTGATTTGCGGATTTGAATTCTTAATATCTGGCAACCGCATACATGAAAGCTTGTGTAGTAGAGGCGTGTACAGCAGTCCATAATTATATTGTATCTCCTTTTTTTTCAACAAAAATTTTAAAAGAAATTTGGCATAGTTTTTATTTTTTTAAATACATTTTAGTCTTGTCTTTTTTCATCAACGATATTGCATGTTGATGTAGTCACAGTCATGGCCATAGCCAGGCTTTTAAAATTAGTGAGGTCTGGAGAGATGTTGGTGTTAAAGAATTGTGCTATAATACCCCCTACAAATACAACTCATTATATACACTATAAACACCTTAAAAGAGACAGACATGTAGATGTTTCTGAAAGATGTTTTCTCTGTTTTGGAGGAATGATCATTTGTAAATCATACCCTATTTATTGCATGAAAATTTGTTAATACTTTACTATAGTTAGGGGTGGATAATTTTAGGCTATCAGTTGTTTATTATTCATGCAACAATACATATTACTGTTATAGTTTTTATTAATAACCATTGCTATATAGCTGATAACTTTGTCTAGTGCTCTTTTGAATGTTTATAGCATGATATTTGAAAATTTAACTACTATACCGAATGACATAGCATAGACTTCTTCATGGCTAGTGTTTACGCATTTCATTTCATTCTGTAACCTACTTGTTCAACAGATCTGTGTACTAGTGTTAAATGAGACTGCTTTTGACAGCGTCGATAACGTTTCTGACAGATCATATTAGGGCTGCACGATAAATCGCATGTGATATTTAACGCGCATCTTATCAGTAAAGCCGGTTCTGACAAGATGTGCGTTAAATATCGCATGCGATTTATCGTGCAGCCCTAGATCATATCATGATATTTTTTGTGTTTCCCGAATGTCGTATCCTTGTCAGCAATAATCTGTCCATGAACTTTTTTGTTACTGTCAGTTTGTGCCGGTGTTGCAGTGTTGCCAGATATTGCTATTAAAACAAACAAAAACTGAAAAACAAATAAAAATAAACCTAAATAAGATAAGATAAAGATATCGCTGACCCTAAACCGAAACTTTCAACTTTATTATCTTTCTAAAGTGTTAAATTAAGTGAAAAAGACAAGTCCAAAAATGCTTATAATAGCTGGATCTGGCAACATGGAGGCTGCGCCCGCACTCTCACTCACAACTCGTTCACTCCGGCAGCATCTCGCAGCGATCATTTTCATACCACGGACGCTAAAAATTATTGCAAACTGTCTTAACGGTATTAAGTCATGTCATGCAGACATTCATATGAGGAGTTTAACAGCAAATTAGTCATTCAATTTTATTTTTGAAAATTTACCGAGGTCCGGACCTCGGTGACCTCATTGCTGGCTACGGGCCTGGTCACAGTTATCATTTATTGACCTGTGGTCTCGTCATCATCTTGTCTTAGTCATGTAAAAAAAAAGCTTGTCATCGAATATTTTTTGTCATCCTTTTCATTAAATTAACGTGTGTGTGTGTGTGTGTGTGTGTGTGTGTGTGATGTTTATAATGTACTTTGCTTACACAATACTGTTATGACCTCAAAACACTTTTACCATAGTGATTTGTAAACTAATATATTTTAATGTTTGGCTATTAACACATTATAATAGCCCCATATGTATGGCTTTTCCGACTTAGTGAACTTGCTCAGTAGTTCACCTGGTACATCACTGCACTGGCAATGCCAACCACTCTGGCAAGTGACCAGTCGTTCTTTTTCTGTGAAACACAAATCACAACATTCAACAGAAGTGCTCAAAGCCATGTAGAAGAAAGCTAAAATGGTGAGGTTGTTTCAGCAAATACGTTTTATCTCACATTTGCTTTTGCTCACACTATCAGTAAGGTTTAGGGTACGATTTGGTGGCATTTAATTTCTGAACTGTGCAATATGTGAAACAACTAATGTAATAAAATATTGCCACAGACATATTCATCTGTTTCAGAGAAATATAAACACAATTTTAGCACTACTAACTAGAAATTTTACTTTAAAACGGCTGTGAAATGTGAAAGAAGCAACGTAATTTTACAAATATTTTGCAATTTTACAAAAATGTCTATACATTATTGTCATGAGACTACCTTTACAATATGTACTTTTGTTGGCTTGTCACTGTGCAATGATATTGCAAAACGTCAAGCCCCACTCCACTTATGTTTTCAGGAGAACATTTACTGTGTGATTTACAATGTAAGAATAAGTACATTTTAGACCATTCTCAACTCTGGCCCTCAAGGTCCAGAGTTTACCTCCAACCTTGATCAAACTCACCTCCCAGTAACTTTCTAGTAATCATGAAGACCTTCATTACCTTGTTCAGGTGTGTTTGATTAGGATTGGAGCTAAACTCTGCAGGAAAGTGGACTTCGAGGGCCAGAGTTGTGAACCCCTGTTTTAATCAAATGTTTATTCTGATAAAGTATGTATTTTAGTGGGTACAGTGTACCACTATAAACGGGCCAATTCCATACTCTAATTCAATATATTGAGAAATATATTGTTTATTTTACTTCCAAGAAAGTAAACAAGAAATCTACAAACAAGATCTAAAAATACTCATGAGCTTATTCAGAATCCAGCAGGGAAAGAGATGTCAGCCTCAGCTTCAAAACTCTGTCACTTCAGATCAACTTTCAAAACTTTTCAATGGAAGTGAGTCGTCTCTTTTCCTAAAAACCCCTCAGAGCTCTCAGAGGTTTTCGAGTTCTGTGAGTAAAAGCCCTGGAACTGCCTTCACTGTTGGACAGTTCCCGCAGCACCGCAGCACCGAGGCAGAGCCGCCCTGTGCCATGCTGAGCATCATCAGCCAAACAGCCAGTGTGACATTAGCAGACAGTAGGAGGGTATACTTCACTCACACTCACTCACACACACACACACACACACACATGCACGGTTTGCAAGGTGGCATCTAACCATGAGCAATTTATATTCCTGTGGTCTCACATGGTTGTCTGCATGCTGAGTTACATGCTCAGAGTCACAGCTTGCTAGTGTCAAATGAAAATGTCCTCAAGGGGACAATAGCTATAAGTGCTGAACCCATAACATCACCTGAAATGACTTCACATTGTCATCTCCTCCACACCTCCCTTAGATAAACTTCCTCTTGTTTGATATTTCTTACAATTAATCTCTCCATCTCCCTCAGAGTTTTATAAACATACTTTTTTCTGTCCTTTAACATCTGTGCTCGTTGTAAAGGTCTATTCTGTGTGAACTTGTGAGGAACTGACTTAATACATCCAGTAAAAAATCACACTGACACCAGCTGGCTAAAAGTCATTGCAATAATGGGTAAAAAAGAAAAGTACTGTAGGTTCTATAACAAGCTCTAGAACTATTTGTTTGACGGTGCCACTTGTCTTGATTTTTGTATGTAATGTAATCAGGGTTTGAAATTAACTGTCAACCCGTCAAATGTGAGGGAAAATCAACCATGAGAGGTAATGCTATGAACTCACTAGCCAATTTGGCAGGTTATGATTATTATGTTTTATCATTTTGCATGCCATATCAGAACCCCCAACATCAGCAAAACATGTCAGAGTTGATAGCCTTGTGGGCAGCACTCTAAAATACAGTGCAGCTGCACTTCAGGAAACCTAAGTTGAGTCCTGCGTTGCGGTCCTTTGCCCCTCTTTCTACCTCTTTGCTTCCAGACCTCTCTCCAACTATACTGTCTAAATAAAGGCAAGAAATGCCAAAAAATAACTCTTTGGGAAAAAAAAACAAAAAAAAACATAGCATAATGCTACACTGGCAAGGAGAGCACCCTTTCAAACCCTTTCTCACTTCCTAGGTACCTCACTTCCTAAGTGCCCTTTAGCATCTTTATTTTATTTTGGGGCATGATGTGTATTATCATTATCTGACTCCTTGGAGGTCTTGGATTTTTTTATTGCATGTCAGTGGAGGAATGGCTTCTATACGCTGAGCTCACTGACTTTTGTTAGGAAACAGCTGATCATTTTATGAACTGACATCCTGACCACTAATCTTCAATATACTTCCTATTAAAACATTCACTTTGAAGTGAGCAACATTTTATTAGTGACATGCATAGGTGACTGTAATGAGGCCCACGATGATAGAAAGTCCAGGAAACAGTTTTTTAATAAGTAAAACCAATAGGAAAATGAAAACACAGGACTAAGAATACACAAACACCAACTAAGATGAGAACAGACAACAGAACTAATGAAACTCAGGGCTTAAATAGACAGATGATAATTAACTGAAACAGAACAGGTGTGGCGAACTAATTAACAACCAGCAGGAACACAGACAAATGGGAACAAGGAAAACCAAAAGGCTAAGGCTACGTTCACACTGTAGGCAAATATGGCCCAAATCCGAATTTTTTGCTTACATGTGACTGTGAATCACATGGAATCTGATCTTTTCAATTCCGATTTGTGCCACTTCCTTACTTGGTACTAAATCCGATACAGGTCAGATGTTTTGGAATGCAACCGCAGTGTGAACAGTCAAATCGGAATTCATGCGACTTTTACGTCACTCTAGATCAACATTCGTCACAATTCTGCGCTCATGGGAGTCACTTCAAAGATTTTACATACACAAAGATATCAAGACAGTTGCGAAGTCAGTGGAAGTACAGTGATGTGTCAGAACTCATAAGTATTACAGTGACAACTCTACAGTACAAGCAAAACATAAGGGCTCGTATCATAAAAGTTTAAAAACTCTGCTTTCTTCTGTCACATCCTTTTCTTTATTTTTCATATTGCCTGCGCATAATTTTGCTGGCTTCTGCGGCAGATCACACTATAAATTAATGCATAATCGCTTACTTTATGTCCTCCTGCGTTTACTTCCGTATGACAGCATGCTGCGCAAGTGTTGCCAAGTCCACAGTTTTCCCGCAGAATTGGGCAACTTTTTCATCGTTTCCACAGGTTGTTTTTCATCTCCGTGGGTTAAAGCAGCCACACAACACGATATACAGTGTTGGGAAGTAACGCATTACTTAGTAATGCGTTACTGTAATTTGATTATTTTTTTAGTAACGGAGTAATTTAACGCGTTATAATTTTCAAAATAGTAATTAGAGTTTAGTTACAAGTCGAAGTCTCTATACGTTACTGCCGCGTTACATTGCTGACAGAATGCAGTGTTTTATAATCTAGAGATTGTAAAAAGGATGTAGCAATGAACTAATATAAAATATAAACGATTAACTAATATAAAATATAAAAGATTTACAGGTGCAAGATTATGCAGAGTTTCTATTTAGGCTATAACACGTGTTTGCAGCGTTGAGCAATGCAGTGCTGAAATTTGCATGCTCACGAATCCACTCATTATAACACAAATTGTAGACATTATGAAAGATTCATTATGCATATATTTATTGTGTTATAACAGAGATTGGTGAAATTGCGATTAACTGAGATGTCTTTTAGAGATTATAAATGCAGCGCTCTTTGCTGGCATTCTGCCATGCCAAACCATGCACGCAGCAGTCGCTTGCTTTAGTTAAAAATAACAGTGTTCTGTGAATGTTGATGCTTTAATAACAAATATTTATCGGGAGCGTGTATGCTGGGATTTCATAAATTTAATGGGGAAAAAAAGTAACGTAACTAGTAATGTAACTAATTACTAATTACTTTTGAAATAAAGTAATCAGAACAGTAACGTGATTACTTTTAAAAGGAGTAATCAGTAATCAGTAATTTGATTACATTTTCAGAGTAACTTGCCCAACACTGACGATATATAACCCCCAGAACACGATTGAGCTAGTTTTGAACTAGTTTTGAGAAGCAATTGGGCAGATTTTGTTGTGAAAACCTGGCAACCCTGTTCGTTTTGTTCTTTTGCACATGCGGGTCAGTTCAGAATCACGATCTGTTCACACTGGAAATCTGATATTGGCCAAATTTAAAACAACAATGTGAACAGCTATACAAAAAAATCTGAGCAAAAATCGGAATTGAGCACTAAGGCTCGCAGTGTGAACGTAGCCAAAGAAACTACATAGGGACCGTGATAAGTTTTATGAGTTTATAAGAAAACAAATGCTGTTTCATCAGAGAATTAACAGAAAATTGTGTGATGGGTAGGATTCAGTTTGTGGCACTGCTCTCATTTTTATTCTATCTGCAAACAAGACTGTGATAAAACTGAAATCAATTCAGTGATTAACAGATTATAAGAATGAGGGCTAGGCCTAAACTTAACTGAGTAGCCATTTTAAACCCTGATTGCAATGACATTCATACATTTTTAAGTGTTCAAATTATTTTTTGGGGCCACTGCATGCACCTCTACAGTACAGTCTATATAATGGTTTATGTGTTGCTGTTTAAGAGTTGTCAAAAAGATGTAGTCCCCAATTCAAAAGATTTTCTCCCAGAGTGTCTGAGAGTGGTATCTAACATCAAGAGCCTGTGGGAGAAATCGGACCTAAAAAAAGCCTCCCCAGCCATGCCTTCTCACTTATAACCTTCTTTCTCTTTCTTCTCACATCCTCACATAAGCTGGGTTTCCATACAAAGTTGCGAATTTAACTTATGCGCAAAATTGAAATATTGCATAAAACATGCGCGAATAAGCACCATTTCCAAACAGAAGTCAAACAGAACAAAATCATCACTTCCTGATAAACTGGCAATAAATATCACTAAGAACAGTAGAAGAAGCCACTGAATATAATAATTTTCATATATAATAAATTATTTGTGCGCCTCAGAGTGAGCGGTCATTGCTTTCGGAGATGGATGTTGCTGTTTGGGAAAGCAGTCGTGTAAGACAGTTCTGGGAGGCAATTATACAGACAAACGTTGACGACAGACTTTGCTCGGGCATTTAAGAATAACCATAACAACATTTCAGTTGCTGTGCAATGAGATCAGTCCGCTGGTTTGTCAGGTTATGCCGTCTCATCGTGCAAAGTCACATGATTGTTTGATACACATGGAGGAATTTATTCGCAAAATGCGTTTCCATCTCCCATTATTCACATTAACCCTTTTTCGCACAAGTCAAAAACCACCTCAAGTGAGCATAACAACTTTTTTTTGTTGTTGCTTGATTTTTTTTTCTTCAAAATTTGGCATTTCCATCACTGGTTTCTGATGCGATACTTCAAAATGTGCATAAAAACAGGGTGATGGAAACATAGCTATTGATTTCTTCCTCGCACCTCTCATTCACACTCTTCTACGCTAATGTTATCTCCATCTATAGGCAGATGTTGGGCATCACATTTTTTAATCAGTTGTATGTGAGAGACTGTCTCCCCTCATATAATCAGAGATCATCCCTCACTTTTGCATTTACCCCTTTTTCATCTTTGACCTCCTCATGTCCCTTCCACATGACACTGATCTAAAGAGACGAACCACCAATTCAAAAGATGTCACTGGGGCAGTAGCTTTTTAAAAGGTATTGTAAACTCAGTGACAGCTTTTGTACCTTTTTTTCTGAGAGTGTATACAAAAACAATTTAGTTATTGATTTTAAAAACATTAAACTGATATAACACAAATAAAACAAAAACTAAAGTGAAATTAAAATTAAAAAAAGTGGTTGAAAAACCTGCACTAATCACAATAATCTGACCTGTGTGCGAGTATGTGGAAAAAGACATCCCACAGGCGATTTCAGAAATATGTCCATAAAATACAACTATCAATAATAGTTTGAATCATGTCAAATCATAATCCACAGAGGGAGTAAAGATGTTTGTCTTGGCAATGAATTCTACACAAGATATTCATAATGTTTCCTTTATTTTCCTTTTCCTGTTAAAATTAGAATTCTGTTGAGGTACAAACAAACAAACATTTTGGTTTTTAGCTCCTCAAATAATTCCAATTATGAAACTAGCACATCTTCGGCAAATGCTCATTTAACCTTTGGATTTCAGGGTTTGACTATAGAACAAATAATTGAAATGTCAATAGTAATTAAATGAGGGCTTTTGTCCAGAATTTGTTTTAATCTACACCACAGACAAACAAATCCCTCTGGAAGGGTCTGTTTGTCATTTTTGGGTGAACTATCCCTTTAAACTCTGTTTCCCACTTTGTCTCGTTAGACTAGTTGATCTGAACTATGCCAGATACCCCATTTACAGGCTTTTAAGATGTGGTACCACCTGACAAAAAGAAGAGAGTGCTGAACATTTTTATGATTTTATCACAACTGTAAGTAAACCTGAGTGCTTCCTGTTACATAAAAATAATGTTCACCAACATCATTATGATTGTCAACACACATAACCTGCTGGTGACTCTCTTATCGCATGAATAGGTACTGTGTGACTAATGACAGAATTCATAACGTTAGCCTCTCTTAGCAAATCTCAATTTCCTCAACCCATCTATTTTAATTACCTCTTCTCCTCGCTCACTCCAACCACCAATCCCGCAGGTCAAATAAGACATATTTCCTGGCACACTTACGCTCCATATTAATAAAAAATGTGACCTGGGCCAGAAAAAGCTTGTCCAGTCTCAAATAAATAAGTAACTTTTAGCTTATGTTCATTTGGAAAATGTATTTCAACCCACTACACACAACCCAAGCTCATTGGAAAAACATGCCTGTGGTGACATTTCAGCAAAATTATATTATGTTGCTTTTTGCACATTTCCCAACACTTTCAAACTGAAATGTGAAAATAAGTCTTTATTAACCAATAGTCTGCTGCAGCAAATATATGTGAACATTAATAAAATTTGTTTGTGTTTTACTGACACTAGTGGTCAATTCAGGTAGAATTGCACTAAATTTCAAGTATACATATGTTTTTGGAGTTTTTATTAATGACAAGCAAAGTTTCCTTTCCTGTATTTACATAGTTCCGGTTGAAACATCTCTGGTTACTCAACATAATCTCGGTTCCCTGAGACGAGGGAACAAGACAATGTGTAGTTTTCACTATGGGGAAACATTTCATAATATTTTTTAAAAAATCATGTTCAGCATTGGAATTCCCAGTGAAAACTTGCATTTCCGATGACTCTGGAAAGAAATCTCAACCATTCAGAGAATCTAAATTAGCAAATTGTGCCAAAATATCTCTTTAGAGCAGGCCCACTCCCATGAACCACTACAAATGATTTGATAGACTCCTCCCTAAATTTTCAAAATACTCAAATGTCTGTGTATATATGCATATACTGCAATAAATGTAACATGATATTGTTTCTAATCAACATCTTTAAATCAATATTTTTAAATGTATCCATTGTTTTTATTTTGATTATGTCATTCATGATGCTGCATGGGATTGTAGTTTATTCCCTCATTTATGCCATTAAGTCTTGTACCCAATGTTCCCTTTAAGCTGCGCACTTGCGTGGCCGTGCACTTCTTACGTCACGACTGCGCAGAATAAATAATATGCCGCACATAGGACATGCAAAAATTAGTTGGGAAAGCCATTTGATTCTAGTAAATGTTAAATAATTGCAATGCTCGGGCAAACCAATATAGAGTTGGTGTCGCTATAGAGTTAGAACCGGTGAATTGCGGTTCATAGAAAGAGAATGATGTGTGACAAATGAGTCGCTGTACTTTAATGGTTGTGGACGAAATAGCTCAACATGAGAGCCAACGCAAACACAATGATGTGAAATAAAACATCATCATGTTTTAAATAAGAGTGGCTTGATTAAGGGTTGATAATAGCGGATGATGGGAACAGAACGGTAACAAAACTACGAAACATTTACAGTCACACACAGGCATAACTCTAGTAGAGTGTAAAATCTACTACATAGGGATGTTTAGATAACTATATAAGAATTCACATGTTCACGTTCATTCATGTTCTGTGTGAGATTCTTTTAAAACATTTTTTACTAGAATTCTTGGTAACACAGCACTGTTAAAAAAAATATGTTTTCTCCGGTAACCTAAAATGTGCATTATTTAGTTACATCAAGTGTCAAATCAAATATAAATAGCATATTAAACTTAAAAGTTACACACTTTTTTTGTGTGTGCGCTCTACAGGTCTGGTATAAAGAATGTTTTTGCTCAGGTGGCTGAAATGTCCGCCAAATAGAGAAAGGTTTTGCTCAGCAAGAAAAAAAATAGAGGGAACATTGCTTGTATTTTTATCTTCTTGTATGCTTTCCAAATATATTTTGCTTCTAATCAAAGTTTGCAACATTCACCTCATGGCTGGTTGATTTGGTTCCTTACTTATGAAGACACTTTCAGAAAAACTGAATTACACTTAAAAAAGGGGGGTGGGGGAGGGGGGTTAAAAGCATGAAACAGACTTCCTAGGGTTGATGTAGTTCCTTCAAACCAAACCAGGGTCAGAAGGGCATCTGGCAGTGTAATTGTTTATTAAAACATGTCTCTCCCTGCCTGTTTGGGTGTGTTGGTCAAATCATTTTGTTTTGTGTTTGTGAATTGCTGGCAATGTACTAGTTAAGGACACACAAAGTACAAAACATCTAGCATAACTGGAAAATGTTCTGTGACTAATAAAGTATTCTGAGTAAGACATTTATGCAAAGCAATTATTCTCTTATAACAATAAAAAAACACACACACAATTGTTTACTCCTCTATAATCTCCTCTATAATCTGTCATTTGAGAGGGATTTGCTACATATGAAACACACGCATTTTGCTCACAAATAACTGCACCCTGACCAGTGTTGCCAGTTGCATAACGCAGGTTCAAATGAGACTTCAGGTGTGCGTTGGATTAAATGAGAATAATCTGAGAGAGAGACGTTGGGATTGATGAAATGGGTGACTGAGATAGAGTCTGAGTAAAAGGGTGAGAAGACGAAAAGAATGAGCGCGCACATGGAAATGAAAGTGGATTTGGATCTTCAAAATACCCCGTTTATTTGTGATTCTGTGTTCTTAATTAACAACCATTTAACCACTTCAGTGGTTCAACTACATTACAAAGTGATTGCATAATAATGTACGAAAACTATGGCAACGAGTTTTCCAAGATCCCAGCAGCACTTATCTAATGCGCCTTTACGCATAGCGGTCACTCAGACTGCAATATTCAAATGAAGAGACATCATTTATAAATAAACATTTTGGAGACGTAACTATGCAAACAGTATTCTCGTGGATTGTCCTTTAGTAAAGTGAAGCGCTTACCGGTTGGTCTGCGCTGGAAACAGGTGGTCGCTCGCAGGGATCAGTGCGGTTTATCCGCCGATGTGTTGTTGTTTGTCGATGGTGTTAGTCGCTCATGTCAGTAATCTATTCCCCCATCGCGTCCGAGGCGAGGTGGTTTCCAGCCAGACAACTATCTTTCCAGTATGATGAGACCTGGTAGTGTAACCCCACTGAAAGCAAATAAACAATTTAATCACCTTAGTCTTGACCGAATTGAGATGGTCATTTCGCTGATAGCTGTGTGCTAGCCTACGCGGTGCACCTAAGACAAGTTGTGTAGCCTAACCTTAATGAATGAGTCACCATGCGCACTTTACATACTGTATACTTATCCTTAGCTTTATAGCCTACTATATTCAAGAATTGAGGATTCAAGTTCTTTATTTTAATTGAAGGCTACCATATAGGCTATAAACTGGTGACCCCGCCTACATATTTCAATTTGCACATAATATACCTGTACATACAACTGTCTATTGTTATATACCTGTACATACAATTGTCGATTTGTATATTTTTTATTCCTTATTTTACTTGTTCTATTTTTTATTTATTTTTATTTTTTATTATCTGTGTTTTTTTGTTCTGTCGCTGTCATTCTGTTACACTGTGGAAGCTTCTGTCACGAAAACAAATTCCTCGTATGTGTAAACATACCTGGCAATAAAGCTCATTCTGATAAGACTCTATCAAAAATACCTATAATAGCATCTTACAAAATTCGTAAATTCGCTGTCTACAATTTAGGACCGAGCTAACTAGTCATTAAAAACTGTAGGTAAAATATTGGCAGCCTAAGTTTGCCAGAACTTTACCATAAAAACACAATGACTGTATTCCTGCATATTTCGACCATTCTTATTGTCATTACATGTAATGTTTACCATAATAGCACCAGCAAACGTTAACTTTACATGCAATATACATGAACTATACATTTTATGCCTGTTCCTGGTAATCAAACCTATGACCTTGGTGTTACTACTGTGCTTTCAATTCATCATTTCATTCGTTTTACTTAACTCATGATTTTAACAACACTAGGCCTACCGTAATATACACATATTTCCGTAAATTATAAAGTAATTCACCCTTTTTACTTAAAAAAAACTTTTTTTCATTAAAATCAAGCAAATTGCCTTTTTAAATATTATGTTCTGCAACAAAGCTGTCACATTTTTTAACATTTCCACAGCGTCACCTTATCCTTATCCATTAAAATGAAAAACTTCACACAGACTTCAGCATAAATTCACTTGTTCAGCATCAACTGACCTTCCAAATTTCAATGCAGCTCTCCGTTAGTTGAAATCCTCTCTCTCTCGCTTGTTAAGGACAGACTTTTAGCGATCTTCTCTGGCTCCTGCAATACATGTTTCTCTCCGTTGCTCCTGTATTTACATGTATCTCTCCAAATGAAATAATCGCCCTGACGATCTGTTTTCAATAACCAGTCAGTTCCCGTTTGGCACTGATTTGAGCTGTTAAAAATGTTAGGGAATGGAAATAGATCTCCCTTCCTCTTGAGACTCTAAACCCCCAGGATGTCCTGCTCTGATCAAACTGATCTAGTGTCCACGTATGTCTCCTCGGTTGATGACCGTCATTGTAATGAATCCCTCTCGTGAGTGGTTTCTCTTGTCATAGGCTATATCCACTAAGAATAACGAGACGAATCGCTGCTGACTACATATGAATAAATGCTCTGCTCAAAGTTCAATGAAGAGAATAGAGGAGGAGTGGGTGACAGTGTGTCGCCGCTCAGGATGTGAGAGTCAGAATGAGCGTCCTCGCATCGGCATCAGCTGCTGTGCAGAGGGTGGGGAGAGAGAATGCCACATACATGACTTGGTCTACATCATTCGTACAAACTGGTTAGGCTTGTTCGTTTCTACAGCGTATGTTAATGAGTGAAGTAATTAAAGGTGCAGTATTTATATTTTAAAAGTTTTACACATAATATCTGTTCACGAACAGCACTTCTGAGCGATGCCATTAATTAAAATGACGGCGATTACACTCCCATTAGATGATGCCAGCCATGCCAGTCTTCTATTTATTCTGCAGGCAGCTGGTCGTCCCCTCATGGGTGCCGCCATGTTGACATCACATGACCAGCCAGGTTTTGGTAAAATAATAATAATAATAATAATAATAATAGGGACTTTTTATATGACACATTTAGTCAGCTCAGGGCGCTTTGCAAAGCAAAAACATGAAAGTAGCAAACAATACAACAACAAACAGATTAGACATACTACTTACTAGTCCAGTGTGATGGTATTGATCAGCATGGGTACAATCCAACAGACAGTCCAAACTGAATATGTTTGTCTACGTCAACCAGACGACAAATAACAAATACGATCAAAAAATAAACTTCATGCATCTAGGCCAATATGTGTCACTATAAAATCCAAAACGACTATTACTATTAGGATAAATAATGATTTTTAAAAAATCTTTAATTTGTTCATATACCTTGTAAAAATGTGGTTATTTGAGTCCAAATAGTCTTCTGAATGCCAAACCTTTGTTCCAATAATTGGAAGCAGTTATTTTGGCAGCAGTTATTTCCTCCTATTTGAAGTAACCTGTAATATGTCGTTAAACAACGCCCTCAGCTGTGACTTCACAATACAGCATGGCCTTTTGCACCTTATTGCTCACTTAACTAATGCTGTATACAGAACAGTTAATGTTAATGAATGCATTAACTAATATTCATTTTTAATAATTGTTAATATTCGTTAATGTTAATGAATGCATTAACTAATATTAACAAATACAACCTTATTGTAAAGTTTTCCTGTTTAAATAAGGTTAATGATATGTTATTGCCTAATCCAACCCCTGCCCCTAAATAAGTATAGTCAAACCTGTACACATACAGACACACTTCTATACAAACTAACACATTTTGTTGTAGAAAGATTAATGGCAGGTGCCAAAACAGTTATTAGGACAAACAAGCTCACCCTTCAGAGTGAGACGGTATTGATTAGGTTGTGATGGATTGGCTTTTTAATTGTCGAGCACTGTGCAAGTGTTCAGATTAATGGCTCACCTAGTGCTGCACGTGCACAACACTTTTGGTGGCCATGGATTTGCTTGTGCAAGTGTGGATATTTACATGAGAATTTGTTAATAAGGGACCAAGAAGCACTAATGTATGAACGCACATGCACTCTTATCGCAAATTAAATATCGAGCCCTATTAACTAATTCAGTCCTGCTTTGCCAGCTCTTGGATCCAAATCACTGCACATCACTTTAATGTCTAAAGATGTGTGAACCCTATACACATCCATCTCCCTGAATGTTGTGTCATGTTTAAATTACAGTTTGCAGTATTCTTAAAATGGAACTATTCTAAACCATTCAGCCTTATCTCACCAATCTATAGATGCACTTCTGTGCTAGTTGGAATCATCAAGTCCACATGAGGCACCCAGTGCTTGGTGGTCCATATAATAGACTGGAAAGAAGAGAGGAGGAAAAGATTGTCAGTGCCAAAAGCCACCTGCGGCTCCCATTCATCACTGGTGTTAGTGATTACAGCCTGAGCTCTATCACACAGAGGACACATTAAAGGGTACAGTAAAGGAGGAGAAATTAGAAAGATGGTTGATAATGACAGTGGGGTGTAGCGAATCAGCTCATGGGGAAATATGAATAATTAATCATAACTAGTTATAATTAATTATAAATATTTAGATCCGCTGTAGATATTTAGCTGAACTCTCAGGGTCAACTGTCTGTCAATTCTAAGAACGTTCAGGGTCTCTGCAGTATTTAGGTTGCCAGATGTATTGTCTCTGGGCAGCTCGTTGGGGTCTGTGGGGTCACACGGTGTGTGTGTCTGCATTGATCCTCTGGAAAGGTCCCTGCCCAGAGTCCATATTCCAGTTAATTTGTGACATTGAATTCACCTCGGGCTGCTTGCAGGTGGCATTCACCTATATATATTGTGTGTTTGATTGGTCCAGACACTACAGGGGAGAAAGAGAGAGGACATAAAGGTGAAGGAGATCTGCGGTGGGTCTCTTTTGAGTGCTAAGGTGGGGTTCCTGAGATTTGTAAAGGTTGTCAGTGAGGGATCAGCTCTGAAGGCTTTGCATTTGGAGTGCTCAACAACACCATTAGATCAGTATGTCAATGCTTTGGCAAGGTAACGCTTTTTTTCCCATGCAATAAAGCTAAGTTCAAAAGCAAATTTAAAATATTGGTACAAGTAAAAAGGGCACAAAATCCGTATTTTGTTAGGCAGTAGGTCTATTTGTGGCAGTCGAGAAATCATGCTGCGAAATTGGTCTAAAAGTTGTGCATTTTTTCCGCCAATGCATTGATAAAGGATGAGTGTGTTGTGTAATATTCCCATATAAAACTTTAACGGCCAATTAAAAAATATTGGTCTAGTAAAATTTGCTAATTCACAAGATCAATACATCCTTTATTATCCCGCTTTATCGAATTTAATGCATCTGTACGGAAGTGTCAAAATACTGAATCAACTCATTCACTTCTAGCAGCGCTTAGTGGTATCAGCATCATACACAGACGGGAGTGTCACGTTATTTAAAGGGGAAGTTCACAAAGTGATCACAGTGAGTAACAAAGGAATAAGTGGCTGCATTCTGATTACTTTTATGTCACTGATCAAGCTTTTATATGTAGTTTGGGGTAATAAAGGGTTTTGCAAAAACTGACACTTTAAATCAACGTTTCAAACAGCAACAACAGATAAAGACAAAAAGTAGTCATTGATAATATCTAAACATGTATCCAAATCCAAATGTATTCAAATTAATTTATGTGTGATGGCAATTTCTTAGCAACTAGGGATTGCACAGACTTGTTTATATATATTTCTTATAAGGCTATTCAGAAATCTAGTGGCTACACAATGGTATTACAGATCATAAATGGTGCAAAATTGATATCTTATGTCAATTTACAAATAATGCGTTCAGATTTGTGGAACTCACAATGTGCCGAATCTCCACACATTAGTGTCGTTACTATGACAACCAATGTGAACGGGGCGCCAATAGGGATTTTGCCTAGGGTGTCAAAACGGCTAGAAATGGCCCTGAGTTCAAATCACATTCAGAGAGCTTTGCTTGACCAGTCAAGACTTTGGTCTTCAGCAAGGTAGGTTATATTCTGTATATTTTTAAGACATCTCTGTGTATCTGGATGGAGCCTAGAACATTTTGCATAGCGCTGGATCTTCATCTTGTGCAGTCTCACAGATGGGTGGGTCAACTGCCATAGATGCCAGAAATATCCCAGTTAAAAGGTACCCTCCATAAGGGCGAGGCAGGGTGCGTATATATAACGTCTGATAATTACATGTGTCTAAAAAAGGGAGCCCTGAGAGCTTCGAGTTCAGCCACAGACTACAGACACATCACAGAAAGAAACATGCGCCACCCTCACTATCCAGAACCACTTGTAAACCACAGCAGCCTAAGCCTGTAGTTACACTGGGTTAAAAAAAAGTATACATATACTGTTACATCTAAGACATCTTAAATATATAGAGAAGAATACAGTGCATAAACAAGGCTACTGAACATGATGTGTGTGTGCATGCGGGAAACAGAGAGAAAAAGTACTGAAGTCTGAGTGTTGTTATTTGTGCTTTAAACACTGTGACATATCTTGACCGTCTGAACTGCATGTTTGTCTGTTTGTTTTAATTTGCCCAGAAGCTTATTGTTCATCTGAAGGATAGTCTCTCTGTGGTTCAGACACAGAGAAAAAAAAAAGGATGTAAAAATTAAGTATATTAAGTATATAAAAAGGATGTAAAAATTATATATATATATATATATATATATATATATATATACAGGATATAAGTAAGAGTCAAAATGGAGAAATGGGGGTGGGGTAAAAGAAAGAGTGAGATCTGTAATCTGCATACAATTTGTAGATAACCTCTACTGAATGTCATTCCTCCCTAATCTCATTACTAGAGTTTATTTGCTTGTTTGTTTATGTAAACAAATGTAAGAAACTGTGACATTTTTATTACATATTATTGATTGATTTATTTGAAACATTTTATTGACTATTTTACATACAGCAGCTAAGCAGGCATATTGTGACCTGCAAGGTTAATTAATTAATTAATTTATTTATTGTATATTTCCTTGTGGAAATGTAAATTTACCTTCCATAATGCATAACTTTATTTATTTATTGTTTGTTTGTTTGTTTGTTTGTTTAGCCTACTTACTCGTAAACAAATCGCTTACTTTCCACTTCACCAAATATATTTCCTGGTGGAAACCTTCCATAAAGCAAAACTTTCTTTCTTTCTTTCTTTTGACAATTAATGAATAGTTGATATGTTTAAAAAAATCCTCTTTTCAGGTTGCAGAGCAGCAGACATATAGCAGAAACTATAGTAATACCGCCCTCTGCTGGTCATCATCAGTTTGCCAACAGACGCGTCTCGTGTTCTAGAGAGTTCTAGGTGCATTGTGGGTACCTCACCCGGCAGCGTCCTTCTCTATCCTGCAAACATGATGGTGAGTGCGCTTTCATGCCTGTTTTACCTTCAAATCCATCGTCATCCGACCGGTCGGCGCATTTGCTAGTGTTGGGAGATAAACATCCAGCGGGAATAAAGCACAAAGAACATGTTTGCGAGATTATTTCTGTTTTAAATGGGATAACGCCAGAAGATTTACATTGATGCTAGCTAGCTTGGTGGCTAACGGTTCATTCTTCTGTATGAGGGTGACAGGCAGAATTTAGAGATTGCATTACGACGCGATGTGCAAAAGTACAGGTATATATTTATTTCACTCAATAGTTTTGATCCGTGTGGTTAAATGATGCTAGAGGCTTTAGTTTAGCATAATTCCGGTAATGCAGAAAGAGCGAATGAACCGGTTACACCCTTCAGTGTTGTTCGGCTCTTCAGTTAAGTTACTATGATAAACCTGTGACTTTATGAAACGATTTTTTTCTATTAAAGGCCCTTATTTTGTTAGCACGTAGGGACACACTCATAGAGAGATTTTAGTGTTATTTATGACATCTCTTTTGTGCATGACAGTATGCAGTTTTTCAACTGCAAAAACTAATACAAGAGCAGGTATTACTGTTATTTGTCTCTCTGTATATATAGAGAGAGATGGGGATAATGTAAATGTTTAAGTAAAGATCACAGCACTTTATTCATTAACCTACATAAATGGTCAATACACTGGCTGTATAAGAACTGTCAAAAGTCTCCCATAGTCATGGAAAACCTTTCAAAATCAGTGCATTTAAAAATTGTGATTTGCAGGCTTGGAAAGGTCATGGAAATTAGCACAATGGCAAAATATTGTGAACATATCTATTGTAAATAATAGGATTGTTCTTGTTTGATCTGCACTTAACATTAAAAGCGTTTAATTGATTTCAAAAGGTGTAGATATATTATAGTGACTCCTGAACATCTCCCCTCAGCCCACTCCAGTCATCCTCCTGAAGGAGGGCACAGACAGCTCTCAGGGGATCCCACAGCTCATCAGTAACATCAATGCCTGCCAGGTTGTGGCAGAGGCTGTGCGGACCACCCTCGGCCCCCGTGGCATGGACAAGCTTGTGGTAGATAACAGAGGTAGGTCTGAATTTCTACAGAAGTGCTGTGTTATTGGGAAGGACTGGTATATTTCTTGGCATCATATTAACATGATGCTCTGTTTTTTCATGTTGTGATTTACATGGCATTATCTTGCAGGCAAAGCCACTATTTCTAATGATGGAGCCACAATTCTGAAGCTTTTGGATGTTGTACACCCTGCGGCCAAGACTCTGGTAGACATTGCCAGATCTCAGGATGCTGAGGTAAGATTCCTGCATTCTGTCTGTATATTTCTACTGCTTAAAAGAGGTAGTTAGGTAGGTAGATAGTTCTGGTTCTCAGTGTTGATTGATTGACAATATCATGTTAAAGCTATGCTAAAGACAGTATTGTGAATGTAAACATGACTAAAGCAGCTGCATGTCTGTTTCATAATTAGAAATGTAATTTTGAGCAAGTTGGGCTCAAATTGCATGATCTTATAGCTAGTTAAATCCGCTAGATTGTATCATCTTCATTCTGTGTGTTTGTTTAGGTTGGTGACGGCACCACCTCGGTGACTCTGCTTGCTGCTGAGTTTCTGAAGCAGTTAAAGCCATATGTAGAGGAGGGGCTTCACCCCCAGACCATCATCAGAGCATTCCGCATCGCCACACAGCTCGCTGTCAAAAAGATCAAAGAAATCGCTGTTACCATCAAGAAGGATGACAAGCAGTGAGTCTAATCACTGTCTGCTATTATATATCATAGTAATGTATAATTAGCATATAAATGTCACGGAGGTGATCATTTGTCCTCTGTTGCTACCACAGAGAACAGAGGAGGTTGTTGGAGAAGTGTGCTGCTACGGCTCTGAACTCCAAGCTGATTGCAGGACAGAAGGAGTTCTTCTCCAAGATGGTGGTAGATGCGGTGATGATGCTGGATGATCTACTTCCTCTGAAGATGATTGGAGTGAAGAAGGTGCAGGGTGGAGCTCTGGAGGTGAGGGAGCAGTGTTCTAGATTCCAAAGAATTCTTATATTTTAGGATTTATTTATTAACATTTTTGTTCACACCGCTCACAAATCTTTTGGACTGACTGTCACTGTCATTTTTCAAGTATTGAAATCTGTATGTTCAGACAGTGTAGTCAATATCTAGTGTATATTTTTTGGTTGCTGTAGTAATTCACGATAAAGATTCACGATACTGATTTCACAATACAATTTTCTCACAATTTTTCTTTTTAAAAAAATGAGATTTAAGACAAATTATAAATGAAAAGGTGTCCTTTTATTATTTCAATGCTGCACATTTCTTTGACATTAAAATCAGCATGATTAAAAACTTAATTGATCGCTTTTTTTCTTAAAATAACAAGTCGAGAGTAGGGGTGCAACGGATTACAAAACCCACGGCTCGGATCATATTGCATTATCATATCAGATTTTGAATAACAGATCGGGTCATTTTGCAGATGAGCAAAAAAAAATATGGTTCTTTATTATTTAAATAACAGAATACTTTTTTGATACCACAGCAAAACCGAGTAGCATATAGGGATGTAACGATTCACTCAACTCACGATGCGATTCACGATACTGATTTCACAATACAATTTTCTCACAATTTTTCTTTTTAAAAAAATGAGATTTAAGACAAATTATAAATGAAAAGGTGTCCTTTTATTATTTCAATGCTGCACATTTCTTTGACATTAAAATATGTAAAATAATAAAACTAACTTAAAATTTTAAAACAAATCCCAAATCAAATAATTAAATAATACAAATAAAATAAATCTCTTCATATAAACAATCTAAGGCTTTGGCTGTGCTTTTTCCATTTTAAATGAGAGGCAACCACTGCATTTTAATCACGATCCAAACAAAGAGGCTAAATATGTTATTTATATTGCAATTAGATTGTATAAATTCGAAATTTGAAGCAAAAACAGAATGGTCTGATTTTAGCTTTGTGTGAAAGAGGAATCGATTCTGTGTACGCGCATTGTCTGAAACGCGGCTCTCTGTGCGTGCTTTGAATGAGTGCGCGCAGCTCCGAATACACGTGAGCTCCGAATGCGTGTGAATGGTTTAAAACACCTGAATGTTTAAATGGGCAAGACTTGCAAACGACATGTACAAACGATTAACTATGATCCGTTTTACCCCTACAAGCTAGTGAACAACGCAAATCAAAGAAGGAATTTTATATAACTGTTCAAGATAGCCCGTCGGGCAGGGTGGTGAAACATTTTGGTAGCCCGACTGTAAAACACAATAGCCCCGGGACGTCGGGCTAGCGATTTTGCGAGCCCTGGGTCAGCACGACTTAAAGCTGGAATATACCTCACGTCTTTTAAAATAGATTTTGAAACATTACGTGTCACACATTTGCCTACTTTGTAAATGGAGAAAAACTGGGCAATTTATTTCAAACAAACTCACGCTAAATACAGCTTGTTTCTAGGAGATGTATGAAAATAAATTTGTTAAAAACTGGCTATGACTTAATATCCTCTGACTGGATGGAATCTTAGTCTGAAGCTAGAAAATCTGAATCAGCCCATCATACATGTTTTTCTACGAAATGTCAAATCATACTACTGAAAATATGCAGACTGGTTCTGACTTTCTCCAGACTGCAAAGCAGGTCAAAAGCCTTTACTCATGCAGCAACTGAGAGTAGTTGTTAGTGTGATGAATGAAAACTGGAATATTTATTTATTTTCAGACTACGAAACTACATATTTTAGTTGGATATGACAAAAACAGATATATGCCGCCAGTCTGAACAAAGCCCTTTACATTCAGGATCATTATTGTGGAATAGCTGAACAGCCATATTCACAGATATGCAGAATGGGGGGAAAAAGGTCTGTCTATTGAAATGCAGCAAAAGACTCAGATGTAGATTTTAACCTTGCGGTCCTTTGTTTTTGTTTCTGTCTATCAGGACTCTCAGCTTGTAGCTGGTGTGGCATTCAAGAAGACCTTCTCCTATGCTGGCTTTGAGATGCAGCCCAAGCGCTATGTGAACCCAAAAATCGCACTGCTCAACATTGAGCTGGAGTTGAAGGCAGAGAAGGACAATGCAGAAGTCCGTGTCAACTCGGTGGAGGTCAGTACTGCTCTTAACCATCACAGGTTGTCTCTTTGATTGTTGAGGCCTAATGATAAAAGGACTGGGCCCATAAGCGAGTCAGAAAACTGACTCGAAAATTATGGTGTAGTTGTCATTTTAAATTGGGCATTATTTCGGCAGAAGTGAAGGCCCGTTAGTATTATCTGCTTTCTGTAGCTTCTACAAGGTATTTTATTGCAGTGACACTAACTAATCCCAAAGTCTGCAAATTGATATTAGAATCTCATGTCTGTAATCCATCATGGCTCATATAAACAAACTCAATAATTTTTCTACATGTTTATGTGGCTGCTGTTTGCAGGACTATCAGGCCATCGTTGATGCTGAATGGAACATCCTATACGATAAGCTGGAGAAGATCTACAAATCCGGTGCTAAAGTGGTGCTGTCAAAGCTGCCCATTGGAGATGTGGCCACACAATACTTCGCAGACAGAGATCTGTTCTGTGCAGGCCGTGTTGTGGAGGAAGATCTTAAGAGAACTATGATGGTATGGTGGTATCCTGTGTATATCCTGTCAGTTTGCTTTGGCTGTGTATCAGTACTTTGATGATTCAATTCCAGTCTGTTTTTATATTGGAGTATAGTCCAGTTTTCTTTTAGTGTTGAAAGCTGTCGTGAGTAAATTAATGCCAGATGTCTTTTCCCTTATGCACATGTAATAATGTTTTGGTCGTGGTAATGATGTGTTGTTGACCATATAGCAGTTAAAGCAGTTGTGATGTCTCCTCCAGGCCTGTGGTGGCTCTATTCAGACCAGTGTCGGTGCCCTGACTGATGATGTGCTTGGACTGTGTGAGCTCTTTGAAGAAGTGCAGGTTGGAGGAGAAAGGTATGTTTTTTTTTTTTCTTATGTAAATACAGAATGTAATTGTCCATGAAACTGGAGATTTTAATAAGTGATTTCATGTAAACATTTTCCATACATGCGAAGTAACTATGTGTGTATTGCATTGCAGATACAACTTCTTCAAAGGCTGCCCGAAGGCCAAGACCTGCACCATAATCCTGAGGGGTGGTGCGGAGCAGTTCATGGAGGAAACAGACCGCTCACTGCACGATGCCATCATGATTGTGCGCAGAGCAATCAAGGTGGGGAAAGCTTCATCTCTTGCTACAAATGATTACAACAGCAGATTTATGTTATCCTTGATTTCCTTTCGTCAGTATTTCTGAGGTACAGTGAGCCGAATGACAGGAAAGTAGTACTATAGTCCTAATTTCAGAATGTTTTAAGAACTGTCAGCAGGGGGAGACAAATTTACAAACATAGATGTTACTGAACATTCTCATATTTCCCAATACAGAATGACTCTATTGTTGCTGGAGGTGGCGCTATAGAGATGGAGTTGTCGAAGTATCTGAGGGATTACTCTAGAACAATTCCAGGGAAGCAGCAGCTGCTGATCGGAGCCTATGCCAAAGCCCTGGAGATTATTCCCAGACAGCTGTGTGACAACGCAGGCTTTGATGCTACCAATATCCTAAACAAACTGAGGGCCAAGCATGCACAGGTACATACACAAGTCAAGGCTATTTTTTATTTTTATTAAATCATCTCAATTAAATGTCAGTGTTATAATTAATCCATTTGCATAATCTCCATTTTCCTTAGGGTGGTATATGGTATGGAGTGGACGTGAATAATGAAGATATATCCGATAACTTCCAGGGATGTGTATGGGAGCCCTCTGTTGTGCGGATCAATGCCCTGACCGCTGCTTCTGAAGCTGCATGTCTCATCCTCTCAGTGGATGAGACCATCAAGAACCCTCGCTCTACTGCTGACGGCCCAGCGGCACCTGCTGGCAGAGGAAGAGGTCGTGGTAGACCCCCACACGCCCACTAATCTACACCCATCCCCACTAGTGTCTTGGGCAGAGCCTCTGGACTCAAAGTCAAAACAAATGCTGGCCACTTATTGGGCCTTGATTTGTTTTTTTGACCCATTTGTGTTACTCTCTGATCCCACTAAATCGAAGCATTTCTTTGTGTTTACAAAGGCTAAAGCAGAATAAAATGTCATTTTTGCTAATTGTTCCAGATTGATGGGGATTGAATCATCTGTTGGATAGTTGGAGATGTGAATGTTGTTTTGTGAAAGTCTGATAGAACACAAACCATACAGACACTCAAATAAAGAGTGATCAGTTTGTAGATCTGTATAAGCACTGATATGCAGGCACTCTGCTGAGATACGTTCCTGAATTGGTCATTCGGTGGAACTATTTATTGGACCATTAAAATCAGTACTTTTGCTTCTCAACATTTCTGTGTGATTTTATTCTTTTTTTTGTGACTTAACCTTTCAGTCATGAGTGGTAAGAGACTGTATACATTAGGCATTAGAATTTAAATGTTTTACATTATAGCATTTAAAGAAATATATTTTATTTTGAGGCATTGTGATTTAGTATACAAACAGTTTCATAGTATGTATTAAACTAAAATCTGACTTTTAGGACTATATGCCAACAGTGTGATGTGATTTAACCCCTAGCTTGATTCCCTTATGTCAGACTAATGTCCAGCATATTTAATAGTAATATTACCAACATCCTTGAAGCAGGTTTCTTATAAACATAACAACTGTTTTCTTTGCTCCTGTATAGATAAAAAGTCAACAATATTGCTTATACAAGACCGATGAAAGACTAATAGTTCAAAACATAAATGTTATAATAACTGCAAGTTTAGACCTGGTATAATTTTAAAGTCTTGAGAGGTAGTGTTTCATAAGCTTTAGCTATTTTAATTGTGCCTACATATAAAAAAGAACAAACCTAAATGCCTCAATCAGATTCTTTGAGGAGCAAATAAGTAAAACCAATTGTAACCAGGCAAAAGAAAAAAGGTTTGTATGATGTAAATACCTGTTTTGTACCTATGTAGGAAATCAGAAAATTTGAACTTTATTTCTCTTGTTAACCATCCTCTTAACGTCATTCTGATTAATCACTTCCTCTTTCTACCTCCAGGTGGCGCAACCGTAATTTAAAACTAAAGATGTCTTGATTTTGTCTTTGAAGTTTTTAATTGATTCATGTATAGTTATAGAGAATGTTTAAAAAAAATTAAACTTAAGTGGCTTTAATTGATAAATCAATTTAAATACTAAGTGTCTGCAAACTTAGAAGGAATATAATATCTACTTACTGCAAATGTGTGGATCACCACAAGGAGTAACTGAACTGAAACTAGTTCTTCTGTGTTAATAAACTAATAGGAAATGCATTTACAGACCTTATGGCAAATATTTAAGATTATTTGATAATGTAAATAAAATTCCCGTCCGAAGATCTGGTTAATTTTTTGCCTCATTTCTTATAATTTAGAATCTTTCTTATCCAAAGCTTACAGTACACTTAGTACAGGAGACAGTCCTCAGAGCTGGTGCTTTGCACAATAAAAGGGAATCCCAGTAACGCTCCAGGTTATCGTTCAGCCTTCCAGCTTTTATATCAGCAATCCTTGTATATCCAGATCTTCAACCTCAAAGCTATTATTTAAGCCATTAATTGATGAGATTAACTGTTGTTAAATGTCCATCACATTCGCATTCCAGTTCTCTCCAGAAACAGCACAATAGGATCAGTTGGACAGGAAGTCAATTGATGCCCGCACCAGTCGGCCGGTTGCCACATCAACAGCTGTGACTTTGATCTCTGTGTCTCCAAACTGCATCGTCGTGCGAATCTCCCTGCGTTCAAATGCTGGTCCTTTATCGTTATCACCAGCGCTAGCTGCCACTGCCCCTGACTCAAGCAGGTCTAGCGTGATGGCACCACACTTCCTCACCCCGGGGTCGGTAATGTAGGTTATGTCATCAGTGTCGCTGCAGTAGATGTTGATGATGATCTTCCTTTGTCCCATTCTCGCTGGAGTGTAGCTCCGCCTCACCACCTCTCCCAAGGCCACCGATTGATCAACGTTTACAAAGCGGTCCAGGATGTCAGTGCACCATTCTCGGCCATCTTTGATGAGAAGCTTATCACGAGGGTGTTGGCCTTCCACAAAGCGGTTCAAAACCCCAACACCGTAAGTTAATGGGCAACGGCGTACACGGACAACAGTGGGGTCTAGACCAAACAGGACTGCACCCTTCAGGATGGTTAGACCTACGTCATGTGGAATTATAATACGGCAGTTCCTCCCTAGTGCATTCTGTGCCGCACGCTGAAGCATGGGTGACTCTGCAAATCCTCCAACCAAGAAGAGAAAACGCACATCCTTTACTTCCTCCTTCTGCATCAGGTTCTCTGTTAGAGTGAGAGGAATCGATAAGACTTTAGAGAATTTACCACCGTGTTTGTTTGAGAGACAATGTTGTCTTACCAACATGTTTTATGATGTTGTTGATGGTCGGCTGGAAAAGCTCATTCATGGCTTCCGCAGACAGCCTCAGCATCCCTTGAGATGACCACTTTATAAAATTCATACTGACAAAAACATTACACATTGTTAGAGACATACTCACACTTTCAAAGACATAATTTAGCAAATAAAGCCCTCTGTGAGTCAGACGTACTTGCTCTTGCGCAGGGCAGTCTCCACACTCTGCCCCCGGTGTCGCTTGTAGAAGTCAATGAAGGAAAAGGGCAGCGAGATGTTTAGTGAGTTGGCCCGGCCAGGAGCTGCTGTGCGCTTTCGGGCTTCAAATGCAATAGTAAGGTCTACCCAAGCTGCTGGACGTTTAGCTTTAAAACTCTCAATGAAGTCAGCTCCAAAGATCTGACACAACATGGCCTCGAAGGCAAGATCCACACCAACTGCTCCATAAGGACCCCCTGAAATTTAAACATGTATATGTACCATTTATGTTAGGGCTACGTGCCACTAGATTTGCATGCTCACCTCAGTTTGCTTCAGGTCCTAAACTAAATCCTTTGGAATAACTGTGACCAATCAGGACAGCCTTCACCCTCTGGAGTGAAATAACAGGGCGTGGCTAAATTCAGTACTGAAGACTGACCAGTTTTGATTCCATTCCATCTATGGGAATCATGATTTTGCCTATTAGTATATGCTACTGGATCAACAGGTCTTGAAAAAACAATTCTTAACCCTGACACTAACTCTAACCATGAACTATCCCTAAAATCAAATGGAAGTGATAGACTGATAAGAATATTGTTTGAACCACCAGAGCGCAAAGCCTAACGTTTTCCCTAAACAAGAGGTGTCCTCTCCTGATCCTGGAGGGCCACTTTTTTGTAGAGATTAGCTACAACACACCATCTTGGAAGTTTCTAGTGATCCTGAAAACCTCGACTGGCTGGTCCAGGTGTGTTTAATTAGGGCTGGAGCCAAACTCTGCTAGAAGGTGACCCTCCTGGATCAGGACTGAACAACCCTGCCCTAAACCTGTAGAATCTGATAGGCTGGTGGTACGTTTGTTGTCCCAAACTTGATGTATACTTGTGGACTTGAGATGGTCATGGTGTGGGCATGTCTGTGAAGTCCACAAGACTGTAGGGACCCCCCACTTAAGATCTTAGGTTTCAGATGGGTGTTTACATGCACCCTTGGTGTGTCTTTTTGCCAATCCCACACAAACACATCATACCAAACACTACCTGGCGGTCTATGTGGCATTATGTCACCAAATTGGGTGCTTGGTGGAGGACAGGATTTGAGAAATATGTCCTACTTGGCAAAATCATGTATTGAATTGAACTTGGTCATTCATAACTGTTTACTTCAGTCGTGCATCATTTCACTCTAGTCCTGAAGATCTGTGAAGTGAAAGTCTTTCTTATTGGCAGGGAGGTAGTTGTATGAGTGTGAAGGAGTTAGATTTGGTTCTCAACTGACCTGAGACTTTGTAAAGCTCCTTCAGAGTGCCCTGTGGCTGCTCAATCTGATGCACCGTCAGATCCACTGTCCCACCACCACAGTCTGCCACAATGTACCGGTCACCTTTGAGAATACACACAGTTAACCATAGTCAGTCATCTGTTTCCTGCTTAGTAACTGTTACCAGATCTTTTAAAACAACAAGACTTGTTTAAATAACAACCTTGTTCTTCTCTCTCTCTGACCTGCTGCAGTCAGGAAGATCTTCTCCCAAACAGCCTTCAGACATTTATGATACAGTCTGAGATAAGAGTGGCTTAGCTTGGCTCCTGCCAACTGACTTTACTCAACTACACAGGAGTAGAGAGAGGAAAGTGTGTTTCTTGTTTGTTTACAGTGGTGTAATAACTCAGTTTCACGGGAAATGGCCTCCTCTTTGTGTGTCGGTACACATGTGTGCACCATTAAGAAATGCAAGAGACTATGAGAAAGCAAAGGAGATCTGTATTTTCAGTATTGTGAGTTAGATTGTAATAAATTCTCCCTCTCGATCCCTCTCTCTCCAGGAAACATCTGGAGCTAAAGATCTGATTATTTTGACCCTGCACCTTGTCATTGTGCCAGTCATGCAGAGAGCACTGCACGCACACACACTGCAGCCATGCGCTCAGACTGTGCAGCCAGTAATAACATACCGATGATTGTTCCATAATGAGGGTCCCTTACACATATGAAAAGCAATTTGAGTCATATAAACAATATTATATGCACATAAGGAACAAGAAAGTGTGATGGGGGAAAGCTTATTTCAAGATAAAAGGATTTCGTCTAAAGTGAAATATAAACAGTACTCTGGAAATTATTATTTTGGAAAGTATTGTTTTGATTTTTTCAGTTTTGTTTGCCTGTTTGAAATCTTGACAATATCACAAATAAAAAAAGATATTCATGTGTCTTTATTAAAGCATCTTCATGTTTAATTTGTCACAGTATCGGCACTCTATATGGCCTACAGGCATCAAGATGTCTGTTTCAAACATACTATATCTGAGAACAAAATTACTATCCATAGAATTCAGCTGACTATATATACATAATAGAAGTCTATTGTATGTTTGATAGCTAGATGAGTGTGTATCTCCATCTCTTACCTGTCTGCATCTCAGACCACAATTCTCCAGTACCACTCTCCACCAGAAAAGTTCGGCTATGCCTGGCTCTGCGGAGCTGCTCGCGGGCTGAAAGACAGATTGGCCTCCTTTATTCTGTGAATCACTCACACATGGGCAGCTTTAATCAAAACCTTATGACATTAGAGCCAATAAACTCAAAGAGTGAGAGAGAGACCGAAAGAGAAGGGGAGAGATTGCAGTTACCTGGATCAGTAATAAAGCAGTCTGCTAAACAGACCCTGATTTAATGAACCTAAAGCCTTTGTTTATAAAACACGATCTTTGAGATGTGAGCAGAATTTACTTTTAGTATTGCTCTTATACCTAATAAAACAGGCTTGTTTCATGGTTGTAGTTTTATAGCAGGTGCTTTTAGTGAATAATGACCTGCTAAACTAAGAATGATCTCTGCTTCACTTTTGGGGTTACTAAGGCTATACTGGTTGCTATTTTTCCTGAAGAACTCTTTTTATGGACTGCATTACTTCTAACATTTCCTTTCAGGTACAGTCTGTGAACACTGGAGGACATGCTGCCTTACATTCCCACAGCTTGCACCAAACACACAGAGAATAGAAAACTTAACCACACTTTTGGGACATGGAACCCATTACAATATGAAAAAGCTTTTGAAACAAGACAAAGATGAAGAGAAGGAAAAAGTAAAAGCAAACCAATTTGAACTTTAATTACTCTAAAACCCATGTGATTTGATACAACAGAGACAGATAAATAACGTGTCCAATGTCTTAATATAGATGAGAGGACAGACGATTATAGACTCAATTGTGGGCACTTTTGTATCATTATAGTTTTAAGATAAGTAAATACAACTTTTTTTAATAAAGGAAGTTTCTGTATGTGTCAAGTAAATCAACACGATCAAGACATAAAAAGCAGCAAAGAAAAGGCATGGTAAAAAAAAAAATCCAAAAATGTTTTTCACCTTCATATATAAAAAAAAAAACCCAAAAAACCCCTGAAGCCAGTTAAGTGTAAAGAAAAGAAAAGCAAAGAAAAGAAAAGCAAAGAAAAGAAAAGAAAAGAAAAGAAAAGAAAAGAAAAAAGAAAAGAAAAGTGACTCCAAATCCCTTGGGAGCTAAAGGTCCCGAAGCTGGAGTGTGTGTTGTGTCCCTTGATTTCCTGTGCCAGTAAATGTTGTCCAATTGTAAAACATGTTTTGAAGACAAAATTTTGGAACATATTCTCAAATACTTCAGAATAAGCAAGCAAGCAAAAATGCAAGAAAGAATAAAAGAAACCATCCAGTGAAACTAGTGTAAGCAGTCAAGAGGAGGGTGAGCTCATGGTCTGCAGCACCTTGTTCCTATTATGATGTGAAATGTGTGTGTGTGTGTGTGTGCGCGTGTGTGTGTGTGTGTGTGTGTGTGT